>NC_140582.1:1251166322-1251641322 GCF_964204655.1 Triturus cristatus
CCCGTCTCTCTCTCTCTCTCCCCCGTCTCTCTCTCTCTCTCCCCCCCGTCTCTCTCTCTCTCTCTCCCCCCCGTCTCTCTCTCTCTCTCTCTCTCTCTCTCTCTCTCTCTCTCTCTCCCTCCCCGTCTCTCTCTCTCTCTCTCCCCCCCCCCGTCTCTCTCTCTCTCTCTCTCTCCTCTCCTCCCCCGTCTCTCTCTCTCTCTCTCTCCCCCGTCTCTCTCTCTCTCTCTCTCCTCCCCCGTCTCTCTCTCTCTCTCTCCCCCCGTCTCTCTCTCTCTCTCCCCCCGTCTCTCTCCCGTCTCTCTCTCTCTCTCTCCCCGTCTCTCTCCCGTCTCCTCTCCCTCTCTCTCTCCCCGTCCTCTCTCTCTCTCCCCCGTCTCTCTCTCTCTCTCCCCGTCTCTCTCTCTCCCCTCCCGTCTCTCTCTCTCTCTCCCCGTCTCTCTCTCTCTCTCCCCCCGTCTCTCTCTCCCCGTCTCTCTCTCTCTCTCCCCCGTCTCTCTCTCTCTCTCTCTCCCCGTCTCTCTCTCTCTCTCTCCCCGTCTCTCTCTCTCTCTCTCCCCGTCTCTCTCTCTCTCTCTCCCCGTCTCTCTCTCTCTCTCTCCCCCGTCTCTCTCTCCCCCCGTCTCTCTCTCTCTCTCTCCCCCCGTCTCTCTCTCTCTCTCTCTCTCTCCCCCCCCCGTCTCTCTCCCCCCGTCTCTCTCTCTCTCCCCCCCGTCTCTCTCTCTCTCCCCCCGTCTCTCCTCTCTCCTCCCCCGTCTCTCTCTCTCTCTCCCCCCCGTCTCTCTCTCTCCCGTCTCTCTCTCTCTCTCCCCGTCTCTCTCTCTCTCTCTCTCCCCGTCTCTCTCTCTCTCTCTCTCTCTCTCTCTCCCCCGTCTCTCTCTCCCTCCCCCCTGTCTCTCTCTCTCTCCCCCCGTCTCTCTCTCTCTCCCCCCGTCTCTCTCTCTCTCTCTCTCCCCGTCTCTCTCTCTCTCTCTCCCCGTCTCTCTCTCTCTCTCTCCCCCGTCTCTCTCTCTCTCTCTCCCCCGTCTCTCTCTCTCTCTCTCCCCTCTCTCTCTCTCTCTCCCCCGTCTCTCTCTCTCTCCCGTCTCTCTCTCTCTCTCCCCCGTCTCTCTCTCTCTCTCTCCCCCCGTCTCTCTCTCTCTCTCTCTCTCCCCCGTCTCTCTCTCTCTCTCCCCCGTCTCTCTCTCTCTCTCTCCCCCGTCTCTCTCTCTCTCTCTCTCCCCCGTCTCTCTCTCCCTCCCCCGTCTCTCTCTCTCTCTCCCCGTCTCTCTCTCTCTCCCTCCCCGCCTCTCTCTCCCCCGTCTCTCTCTCTCTCGCTCCCCGTCTCTCTCTCTCCCCGTCTCTCTCTCTCTCTCTCTCCCCGTCTCTCTCTCTCTCCTCCCGTCTCTCTCTCTCTCCCTCCCTCTCTCTCCCTCTCCCCCGTCTCTCTCTCTCTCTCTCCCCCGTCTCTCTCTCTCTCTCTCCCCCGTCTCTCCTCTCTCTCTCCCCCCGTCTCTCTCTCTCTCTCTCCCCCCCGTCTCTCTCTCTCTCCCCCCGTCTCTCTCTCTCTCTCTCCCCCCGTCTCTCTCTCTCTCTCCCCCCGTCTCTCTCTCTCTCCCCCGTCTCTCTCTCTCTCCCCCTCTCCTCTCTCTCTCTCCCCCCGTCTCTCTCTCTCTCTCCCCCCGTCTCTCTCTCCTCTCCCCCCGTCTCTCTCTCTCTCTCCCCCCGTCTCTCTCTCTCCTCCCCCCGTCTCTCTCTCTCTCTCTCTCCCCCGTCTCTCTCTCTCTCTCTCCCCCGTCTCTCTCTCTCTCTCTCCCCCGTCTCTCTCTCTCTCTCCCCCCGTCTCTCTCTCTCTCCCCGTCTCTCTCTCTCTCTCTCCCCCCGTCTCTCTCTCTCTCTCTCCCCCCGTCTCTCTCTCTCTCTCCCCCGTCTCTCTCTCTCTCCCCCGTCTCTCTCTCTCTCTCCCCCCGTCTCTCTCTCTCTCTCTCCCCCCGTCTCTCTCTCTCTCTCTCTCTCCCCCCCGTCTCTCTCTCTCTCCCCCCGTCTCTCTCTCTCTCTCCCCGTCTCTCTCTCTCTCTCCCCCGTCTCTCTCTCTCCCGTCTCTCTCTCTCCCGTCTCTCTCTCTCGTCTCTCTCTCTCTCTCTCTCCCCCCCCGTCTCTCTCTTCTCTCCCCGTCTCTCTCTCTCTCCCCCCCGTCTCTCTCTCTCTCTCCCCCCGTCTCTCTCTCTCTCTCCCCTCCGTCTCTCTCTCTCTCTCCCCTCCGTCTCTCTCTCTCTCCTCCCCCCCCGTCTCTCTCGCTCCCCGTCTCTCTCTCTCTCTCTCTCTCCCCCCGTCTCTCTCTCTCTCCCCGTCTCTCTCTCTCTCTCTCTCTCCCCTGTCTCTCTCTCTCTCTCCCCCCGTCTCTCTCTCTCTCTCTCCCCCCCGTCTCTCTCTCTCTCTCTCCCCCACGTCTCTCTCTCTCTCTCTCCCCCGTCTCTCTCTCTCTCTCTCCCCCCGTCTCTCTCTCTCTCTCTCCCCCCGTCTCTCTCTCTCTCTCTCCCCCCGTCTCTCTCTCTCTCTCTCCCCCCGTCTCTCTCTCTCTCTCTCCCCCGTCTCTCTCTCTCTCTCCCCCGTCTCTCTCTCTCTCTCCCCCCGTCTCTCTCTCTCTCTCCCCCGTCTCTCTCTCTCTCTCCCCCTCTCTCCCCCGTCTCTCTCTCTCTCCCCCGTCTCTCTCTCTCTCCCCCGTCTCTCTCTCTCTCCCCCCGTCTCTCTCTCTCCCCCCCGTCTCTCTCTCTCCCCCCCGTCTCTCTCTCCCCCCCGTCTCTCTCTCTCCCCCCCGTCTCTCTCTCTCTCCCCCCCGTCTCTCTCCCGTCTCTCTCTCTCGCTCCCGTCTCTCTCTCTCTCTCCCCCCGTCTCGCTCTCTCTCTCTCTCTCTCTCTCTCCCCGTCTCTCTCTCTCTCCCCCCGTCTCTCTCTCTCGCTCCCCGTCTCTCTCGCTCCCCGTCTCTCTCTCTCTCTCTCTAAACAGTTGATAATTGGGTGCAGTGCACACACACATCTGCACACATGCTGTACAGCCAGCCAGAACAACAGTTGCATTTAAGAGTGCATGACCATGCACTGCATAATTGGACTTGCACTTGAAATAGATATTGCACAGTATGTTGCACTGATTGCAGTGCAGGGTCTCTCCGTGCAGACCTACCATATTGATTTATGGAGTATGTGGGGCAAGCAGTTACCTTTCCAGGACAAGTAGATTTGTGTAACATTCTGTCCCCTGGCCAAGTAGATTTTTTTAAATGTCCACACCCCTGGGTACAAATATTTCAAAACAGCTCAGTAATTATGTCTTTTTTGGTAATTCAGGAGAGTGGTGAAAAAGATTTTAATAGGAGCAAACAACTCAGAATACTTCACTTAGTGATGTACAAATGACAAATATTTGCACAAACCCGATTTATAAACAATATTTTTGTACCCGTATAGTGTTGTCAGTAAAACTGCATGTTAGTAGGAAATTCTGTGGGTATTTTAATAGAAAGTGCGACTGTAAATGCAAGTGTGCTACCACATCACGCTTTAGTAATATATTTATTAAAAGGGAGAGTTTTTAAACATGAACTAAGAAAAATTCCTGCCCCGCCCTGAAGACACTTATTAGTGAACTAAGAGGCAGGTTAGGGGGGGGGCGGTCTCATATATCCCAATACTTGGGCTGGATTTTCATTATATAAAGAACAAAAGTTTAGTCTATTAATTCTAATATTTTTTTGTTCACCAGACATGCTGAACTCATATGTGAAGGGCTCTTATACGAGGTAATGAAAAAAAGGCGGCTCAGTGTAATAAAATATTTGCCCGAGATCACATACTTTGTGACCAGTTTATGGGGTCAAGAGCATTAGTTAGGTTGAGAAGATTGTTCTAGTCACTAGAGCTGCACGTCTGGTAACATTTTTATGATTTCCAATGCCTGCGGTTATGGCTATATTCTGATCAACTTCGGCAACAGGAAGCAATGTGGTCTACTGGAGAGTCACTGGGAGGAGTTTACTCACATTGTTTACCGTGACCCAATACTACAATCTCAAGATGGACGTGCTCAAAAAATATTATTTTGTAACCATCAAGTACACAAGAATAAAGAAACATTTTCATCCCAACGCATGTCAAACATCAAAGTTAAGTAACACATGGCCCCATTTCCCATGACTGATCTACTAAACCATTCTGTTAATTACTTCTCTTAGTCTGCAGATGTAGAAACCCAGCCTTCCATGGGATTAGTGTTTCTAATGAGTAACAAATATGTTAGTGCGTTCCAGAGCTTGGCCTAACTCATCCATACTTTGGAAACAAATTTTAGGGGCAGACTCTGCACTCTGTCCCAGCCACGAGACAACAGTAGATATCAGACATAGGTCCTCCATTTTTAGGTCTCGCCTGACCCAGCGCATGCGCTGGTCTGGTGAGACTTATTGAGAGGGCTCCAAAAAGTGCTACCAGGCCAGCCTAGAGCTACAGTGCATGTGCGCGGACGCGCGCGCCGCGATTTACCGCAAGTACTTTCACTTTAGCGGCCGCTTTGATGTTTGATCACGATCACTTTTACTTTCGCGGCCTCACGGCCGCTTTGCATGGCCGATAGGTCTCACTTTTGGGACCTTATAAGTATTTAGTTATGCAACTGTTGCATGGCTAAACACTTATAAGGTCCCTAAGGCGAGACCTATTGGCTATGCCAATGCTTGTTGATACTTGTGGCTACTTGTTTTTGGGTGACCTCTCAGTCACTGCAAAGCATAGATTCAAAACGTGTGTATAATATCTTGGTGGTGGTGCTTCTCCAAGATTCAAAACCGATGCTGTGGTAAGAGCATGCATGGGTTGAGGAAGTCCAAAATTAATTGACAAGCACTGCACAGTAAGACACAGTAGAACAGAAAATTACTTTACCATAGATCATCATCGGCGAATGGCTCTCCTCAACCTGGTTCTGCTGGAATACCTTCTGCCAATCATCTAGGTCTTCGCCCACATAGAAGTAGACGACTTGTTGTGCTGATCCCTCCGGCACCTGGAACAAGATCGGCCATTGTTTAGCCACAGTGGTTTTAAATCTTAATGATGTGCACAAGACCAAAGAGTTTGACTCTCTCTACCTAGTATTTGTGCATACGTAGCAACACATCCATTACAGTACCACCACTGGAATTATGCAATTTTGCAGCCGTAGTATTTTCTGTGCAATTATGGATTTGCCACACCAATCATCTGCTGCATAATTTGCAGATTTTCACAAAAGAACTTCCGTTTCTTGCTCCAACGAATCAAGATACTCAAGCTGCAGTGGCGTGTTTTGCCGCACGGGGAAAGGCCATTTACAGAAGTTCACTGGTCCCCTTTCTGCTGCTTGTTGGGTATCTGGGTATTAATCTGGAACTAATGAGGTGAAACCTTCGCAAAGACCTCTATAACCCAGGTAAAAATTACAATAGAATGAATAAACACCATCACAAGATATGCTGCATGATGCTGCTTAATTTACATGTACTTGCCGGATAATTTAATAAACACTGCTGCATGGTTTGGCCCTCCCCTGCTGCATAATTCCAGTGGCCCTAAATTAGAGCACTCACTTGCTTCTAGATGCACTTGATGTCAATCCTGAACAATCAAGACTGCACGATTGATTCACCTTTTTTTTCCAATGGCAATTTGTCTCCACTCCAGCTGGCAGAGGGGGCATGCTAAAGTTACTTCGTAGGGAGTCCACTATGAGTCTGATAAGTATGGTTGCAATCATGAACATGGAACACTGAAGCTCTCACTGCCCCGCTGCTGTTCTTACCACCTGACTGGGGTGATCATTTCTTTCCCTTCCATCTGTGACTTTGTTACCTTGCCCACCAAGTTCTTAGTTTCACTCCTCATCATCCCAAACTGTAATACAGTTTACTCACCACTGCCAGCACAAGTTAGTCTCCATCCAGCCAGTGAATGCAGTCAGATTCCTTTATGCATCCCAGGACCATCCAAGGCCATTAACATTGAATTTGGTGCAGGGAGAGTAGTAGACTGCTGAAGGGGCAGAACGCTACACCGTGCAGTGTACTGTGTCATTAGCAAGTGCATGTTTAGCCTGAGCTGAACAGGCCCAACAGCGGAAAGATGTGGCGCCGCAGCCAGGGCGACTGACACCGGAATCTGGGGATCACGGTTCGATCCCCGGCGCCTGATTAGCCCAGCACCATGTGACTCTGGGCAATAGCTTGCTTAATCTTCCTGACGGCCCCCAGCGCCTAGAGACCCTTACGGGTGATTGTTTGCGCTTTACAAATGTGGATATTAAACAGGTCTGTCCCTGTTTATATACTTGTATTAAAGGACATGTGTTTCTGAATGTCACATGACAAGTGATCACTGGGCATTTCTAAAGCACCAAGTAAGCAGGAACTTCATACTGTTCAGATAAAAGCCCTCTAGAATCATTAAATGTTGCCACTGCATCGAAATCCTTTCTAAATGCAGCTTTTTCACTTGAGTATGGGGCACTTCCACAATGCCATGGAGAATATCTCACTTTACCTTAAGGGGGAGAACGATAATGTTACACTTTAGTACTCGGTCCCGGGTTCATCAGAAACACTACATTACCCAGAAAGCAGTGGGAAGCGGGAGGAGGGTGTGTGCATTAGCAGATATCACCTGGTGAAAGAGGCAGATATATAGCAGCACACTATGTTAAGTCGGTGCTTGACAATCCCTCCTTCTGGATGGACCACGCCCCTTTCAGCTGTGCGTCGGACCTGTGATTGCAGTTGAAGTTCGTCAGGCAGCGAGTTGCTGCCTTCCTGCTCGGATTCAGTTTCTTCCTGTTGCCTGTTTCCATTACCCGCAGGTCTGATCTTCGGTACTGAATCGGCGTCTGTTACACCCGACCTCAACAGCATCGGAGTCAAGCAATTACGGACAAATGGCATCGGTTAAAGAATCCTTCTCCTTCACGGACAACGGACAGACGAGTGTTGCGCTGCGGCTGCAATTACCATGACCCACATCCTGTGCGGCGGCGCGGCGCCCCTGGCCTCTCATCACGGCGCACTGGGGTGCCGCGGCGCACACTTTGGGAACCACTGAGTTAAACCAAAGACTAGTACGATGTCTGTGGTGGGTAAGATAGGATCTTCCGTACAGGCGGAAAACTAGTTGACTTGAAGAAACAGGAGACCAGTTCTTCAAGTCCTACACCCTCATTGGTCTCTAACTTTCTAGCGAATACCTCCTCTACTACGCCCACGCACTTAACCTTATCGGTGGTACTGTTTTTATCTTCTACCGATAAGACTACGCTGTCGCTCATGTTGGATTCCGGGGCCACCGGTAACTTCCTGGACATTACGTTAGCAAGGACTCTGGAGATAGAATTCATACCCAAGTCTCAGCCTGAGACGGTTAAGAAGGTAGATGGTACTGAGTTGTCTTCAGGGAAAATCACTTATCACACCCCAGCCATGGTTATGGTGTGCGATAACGGACATACAGAAACGGTCCAGTTTGATTTAATCGCAGCTCCAAATTTTGGTGCCATAGTCGGAGTGCCATGGCTTCAGAAACATAACCCGCATATTGATTGGGTAACGAGGAGAGTTACGCTTAGGTCTCCTTACTGCATACAACATTGTTACCTGCATACCACACCCACCACAACCTCGGTTACGTGTGCCCTCGCGGACTCCAATACATCCACTTTGCCTGCAGAATATCATGACTATGCTGCGGTGTTTGACGAGGTCAAGGCGGTAGCTCTTCCACCTCATAGACCTTTTGATTGTCGCATTGATTTAATTCCTGGTGTAGTGTTACCAGTGAGTCGAGTCTATGCATTGACCGAACCTGAAAGCAAGTATCTACAAGAATACTTGGAGGACATGTTAAAAAAGGGTTTCATCGCCACTCGACCTCTCTCGTCTCTTCCCCTTTTTTCTTTATACCTAAGAGGGAAGGGGGTTTGAGAGCGTGTCTGGACTACAGAGCCCTCAACAAAGTAACTATAAAGAACAAGTATCCTCTCCCTCTAATTCCTGGCCTTTTGGACCAAGTGCGAAAGGCCAAAATATTCACTAAATTGGACCGGAGAGGCACTTACCATCTCATCCGAGTGAAAGAGGGTGATGAATGGAAGACGGCATTTCGCACAAAGTTCGGACTCTACGAGTACTGCGTAATGCCGTTTGGCCTTTGCAACGCTCCCGCAGCGTTTCAATTTTTTATCAACGAGATCCTCCGAGAATACCTTGATGTGTGTCTCATCGTCTACATAGATGATATTTTAGTATATTCACAGAACAAACAAGAACACGTATCTCACGTGAAGAAGATACTCCAGATACTCCATGACAACCATCTCTTTGCCAAATTGGAGAAATGCCTTTTTCACGTAGAAACAGTAGACTTCTTAGGATTCGTGATTTCCCCAGACGGCATTAACATGGATCAATCAAAAATCTCTGCCATTACACAATGGGCCAGTCCCTCGTCAGTCAAAGATGTGCAATCCTTCCTGGGCTTCGCCAATTTTTATAGGCGCTTCATAGATCATTTCTCAGATCTCATAACACCCATTACTAGACTACTAAAAAAGGGAGTGGTGTTCCATTGGGACGACAAGGCGGAAGGCTCTTTCCAGGCATTGAAAGACAGATTCGTATCAGCCCCGATCTTGAGACACGCAGATGAAAGCCAACCCTATTACGTTGAAGCTGATGCTTCCCAATATGCTGTGGGTGGAGTATTATTGCAGAGAGACCTGATGACGGGTACACTACATCCCGTAGCCTATTTCTCAAAGACGCTGGCTCCCGCGGAACAAAACTATACAATCGGGGAGAGAGAACTCCTAGCGATTAAATTGGCTTTCCAAGAGTGGAGGCATTATTTACTAGGTTCTCCTTATGTCATCACTATATATTCAGACCACAAGAACTTGCAGTTTTTTCGATCTGCAAAGGCACTCACACCTCGCCAGATGCGATGGGTATCTTTCTTTTCTGAGTACGACTTTGTCATCAATTTCAGACCTGGGGTAAAACAAGGCAGAGCCGATGCCTTATCTCGCCTAGGCAAGGGAGCAAAACACACCCTAGAAGAGACTGTGCCTTTGATACCCGCCCACAAGATTGTAGCGGTTGGTGAAACTAAAGAAGAAGCAATTACTCCTTTTTTTGATAAATTAGTGAATGCTTACACTGATATCAATGAAAAGGAGTGGGTACTAGACCCTTTGAATAAGATTGAAAATTCTCTCTTTTATCATGCAGGATTGTTGTATGTTCCCTCTATGGAGTTACAGAATGAAATTATCCAATGGTGTCATGCTCTCCCTCTAGCAGGACATCCAGGGGGTGAAAAGACGTTACAGTTGTGTAAAAGATGGTTTTGGTGGCCCAACATGTCTCTGTGCATTCATGACTATGTTAAAGCTTGTCCTGTTTGTGCTCGACAGAAAGCTCTCCGTGGTGCCCCTTCAGGGTTACTACACCCCTTGCCTATTCCCTCAAGTCCTTGGTCATCCATCAGTATGGATTTTATTACTGATTTACCCCGCTCTCAGGGTTATACGACCATACTTGTTGTAGTGGATATGCTTACCAAGATGGCCCATTTCATACCACTCAAAAAACTCCCCTCAGCTAAAGACTTAATAGAGACGTTTATCATGCAGGTGGTGCGGTTGCATGGACTGCCCTCAGTCATTGTCTCAGACAGGGGCCCTCAATTTTTTCCAAATTCTGGCAGGGCATATGTTTAGCTCTTCACTTAGATCATCGCTTATCCTCGCCATATCACCCGCAAACAGATGGGCAAACTGAACGCACCAATCAGACACTGGAACAGTATCTTAGGTGCTTGTTGAGTACTGTTACAGGGGATTGGGTACAGGCACTTCCACTGGCAGAATTTGCCTATAATAACACCACTCACTCTGCCTCTAAAATTTCTCCCTTTTTCTTTTCTTATGGCTATCATCCCAGGTTCTTGCCGGTGTCTCTTCACCCTAACGTAGCTCATTTCCCTGCAGTAGCAGAACATCATGCTTTTCTAACACAGATATGGGAACAAGCCATACAAGAACTCACTAAGGCTAAAGACAGAATGAAGACCCACGCAGACAACCATAGAAGAGCAGCTCCCGAGTATCAAGAAGGTGATCAGGTCTGGTTAGCCACAAAGAACCTGCGAATGCCAGGACCCCGTAAGTTGCAACCTAGATATATAGGGCCTTATGAGGTGAAACAAGTAATCAATCCCGTGGCCATTAAGTTAGAACTCCCTGAGGAAATTAAGATCCACCCGGTGTTCCACTCTTCTTTGCTGAAACCTTATGTAATGCCCTCTTGCTCAGAACCCCCTCCCCCTCCGCTTCTCATTGACGGAGAAGAAGAGTATGAAGTCAGGCGGATTGTAGACTCCAGAAGGGTGCAAGGAAAACTACAATATTTAGTTGATAAGGGTAGGCTATAGCCCTGACGACAGAACATGGGAGCCAGCTGCACAAGTACATGCCCCTACTCTAGTCAGAAGATTCCACGCTCTGAACCCCAGCAAACCCAGACCAGTGGGGAGATCTTTGCGGGGGGGGGAACTGTTACACTTTAGTACTCGGTCCCGGACCCGGGTTCATCAGAAACACTACATTACCCAGAAAGCAGTGGGAAGTGGGAGGAGGGTGTTTGCATTAGCAGATATCACCTGGTGCAAGAGGCGGATATATAGCAGCACACTACGTTAAGTCGGTGCTTGACAATCCCTCCTTCTGGATGGACCACGCCCCTTTCAGCTGTGCGTCGGACCTGTGATTGCAGTTGAAGTTCGTCAGGCAGCGAGTTGCTGCCTTCCTGCTCGGATTCAGTTTCTTCCTGTTGCCTGTTTCCATTACCCGCATTCGTTCACGTTCCTGATACAACATCGTTCCTCCGCAGCCCCGCGGACCAGCGACTTCCTACTTGGAGTCTCCGGAGGTTAAGAGCGTCCTTGTTCCTTTCCACATACCTCCAAAATCCCTCACGTTCCAGTCCGGGTCTTTCTTGTCACCCCCGGCTTCCTGATTGATAAACAGCGCTAGGATTTCAAACTCTTTGCTTTCTATGTCCCACGAGAGAGGAATAATTAATCTTCATCGTCTCATATCAAGACGTTCCTGGACCCTTCTCTCTGTAAGTCCGTTGCGGATTAGATTCCCAGAAGCTGTGACATTCATGTGCTTGGCGTGCATGTTTTCTTGGAGTGCTTTATTCACAAAGAAAAACAATTGATACAACCTGTGACTACGTTGGATAGGGCCGATGCCCCTCGAGGTTTGTTGACTTTTGCCTGTGTGGAATTCCTTGTTCTCGAGTATCCTCCAGTTTCCTGTTCCTTACGAAGATAGTTTTAACTACTCAACGCCCTGGTGAGTCTGAGAAAGCACACATCCTGGGGACCGGTAGGGGGTAGAGGAGTATAGGATAATTGGCGGGAGGAAAGGTACACTAGCGGTTCCCACCATCTCCCTTCACTTACCTGTTTTTTTTTTATCTCTGTAGGAAAAAACGCACTCCTGACAGCCTTGCATCTTTGTCGCCCCTCCCCGAAGCCTGGTGGTCCTACGCTGTCTCTTCCTTCCCCGTGGGGCAGTTGATCAGTGGTCGAGAGTCTTTTCGAATCTGGTCATGCCCTGAGGGGAGGGTGGAGAATATTCTTCGCTCCTGAAGTTTTGTATCCTTTGTTCGGAAATCGTGCCCCGACAGATAAGTGGTGAAATAAGTGCCTGGGTCCTGTGAACTGGTGGGAGGGATTAGCCATCTTGCGTTCCCACAACACCAAGGACAATCTGACAGGCCAGACCTCCGTAGCAGTAGCGTGGCATCTCGCCGTACATAATGACTACGCCAGGGCCCATCTCCTCGAACAGTGGAGCGGGAACCCACATATAGCCCTTACATCGAACTTAAGGCTCACAGGCAGCCAAAAAAATACAGGCTGAACTGCTCCTCCTCCTCTTCTACGCGCCAGCTTACCTACAGAGAGTCTGGGACTGGTTAGGCCACCTGGTGCTAACCTGTCTGGCTACTGGGTCACTACGGTTCTTGACTCTTCTTCTGGAGAATACTTCATGCTAGGCTGCAGGCATCAGAGGTACTTCTTGTCTCGCACCTTAGGTCTGCCCTCTGTCAGTTCACCCATATCTGTATCCAGATGCACAAACAGATATTCTTTCCCAATCACACACGCAGCCAGATAAATGCTTGCAAGTACTGACCCAATCAAGATCCCAGCACCCACATGAATGTGCCCGCAGATTCTTGCGGTGCAACCACTGGCTGATCCATAGTTTTAATTCACTATCATAGCTAATTAAACACGAGGCCCGGTTCCCAGTAGGAAAGGGTCCTTACAAACGGAAGCAATGCCAAGTTTCTCATTTTTAGTATACAAGGCACTGGGTTTTTGTTCATAAAAAAAATAAGAGAATACGCAATATATAGCATGTCATAAAAATCTTGTGTTCATAATGAAGTAATTTTACTTTGGAGCAATAGTATCTAATATGGCTAATTTTACCAAAAGGGAAGTGTACAAAAACTTAGAAGCCAATTTACAGGCCAGCTGCCTTGATGGAAACACCCGTTACCTCATGTCCATCCCCAGAAGAGTTTCAGTTCTTTCTTTAGAGTGCTGAATGTACTGTTGTATTCTGGTGTGGTTCCCATGGCGCAATGAACTATAAAGGTTTGCTGACTCATATGGTCACCGGGTACCCTAGAACTACACAATCTCCTGGATCTTAATCCAGTGGAGGTTAAGATGACTAAACAGCTGCTCAGCAGGAAGGACAGAACTTGAAAATATCAAACTCTGGTGATAAACTCTGCAGAACCCCTAGAACATAACATCTTTTCTCCCCATGAGAGCGTGACTCGGTGCTTCTGGTTTATCATTTTAAATTTTATTTTATCCTACAGTACAACTGAACAAGCTGTTCTTAGGTCTTGTTGTAGACAGCGCATGCGCGGTCACTTGCGGACATTGTTCGTTTACAGTAGGCTTTGAGCCTGCCCATCCCTTTCCACTAGTTGGCTTCATCGTCCCTCACTTCCTTGCTTCTCTTTGGTCAGTGCGTGCCATATTCATTCCCGCTTCATGTGCTGGCCCTTCCCTGGAGCATGGCCAATGCTTGTTTCTATAGCTGCACTATTACCTTTATGATAAAGTCACCAGATGATACCATGTGATCACTGAACCAACATCCAAGTTATGAGCTCACCTTTCACAAATCACCGTTTTCAAGTGATCTGGTGCAATGAATCAACGGAAGATTTGCCACAATTCAACAAGCTCTTAAAAGAAAGACAACCACTTGAAAATGGTGCTCCTGATGACACAGAGCCACCTGGTAATCTACTGCACATTCACTCAAACCTAAGCACATCTTAAACATCCATTCAGCGGCTCGTTTTATTTTTGGGGCCAAAAGAAATGACCACATCACACTCTTGTTGTCTTCCCTCCGTTGGCTTCCCATTGAGGCAAGATCAATCTACAAAACTGCCTGTATCACCCACAAAGCCTTACACACCTCGTCCCCTCGCTACCTGGCGAATAAACTGAAAATCTCTGGAGGCTCTAGACCGTCTCGTAATGCGGAAAAACTACTGCTTGAGCCCCCCACTTTTAAAAGGGAAAGATCGATGGCTCAATCCTGCTCAGGCAATGCTGTGAGAATCTGGAACTCGCTTCCGCCACTACTCCGTACCACCACCTCTACCCGGACCTTCAAAACTGACCTCAAATCTCTTCTCTTCCAGAGACACTTCCAGAACTAATACACGCCCTTTCAAGCCCCCCAAGGAAGCTCTTTCACTATTGTAAATTTGTATTCTTTGCCTGTACAGGGGTCATCCTAGTGTGTTTGGGAGTGACTCATCTATTGCTGTATTATACCTCTTCTTGTATCTCCTTTGCCTCTGTAATATGTACTTTTGTAACATTCTCCTCATGTAACGTAACTGGTCCTATTCTAAAGCGCTCTGACTCCTTCGGGTAAAGTCCACGCTATATAAAAATGCATAAATAAACAAAACGGCTGAACACATATGTAGTTCTCCATTTCAGAATGTCCACCTACATAACTAAAATGAATAAATGTTTAGGGAGAAACAAACGATAAGTTACAGAATGCATCTTGCTATGTAGTAAAAGGCAGGTTTAAAACGTGACAACTGCTTAGCAGCTCTGCTTGTTACCCTACAACCTCTGTCACACATACCCCTGTGGTCTCTAGTATGTTATATTCTCTCCACTGACAATGCTCCTGCCAGCCCCCTGAGCCTCACGTCATCAATGAGGAATGGCAGTGAAACTAGCTACCTCAAATCTGTCCATGTAAAACCCCTCCCAAATAAATAAATAAACTGGACCCCTCAAACGTGGAAAACTGGCACCGGATCACAAGACTGCCTATTCGGGTCATGGTTACTAAAAAATAGATCCTCTGAGCTGAGAAAGCACATCCAAGAGAATGACCTACCGGGTATTTTTCGGTCTCAATTTAAGGCATGTCACTGCGCAGAATCTGAAGCACTCGCTGACACTCTCCGCACCTTCAATGAAGACCACCCCTGCCTCCTATTCTTACTAGATCCAACCAAACTTTTTGATACAGTTGAACATCAAATGATCCTTGACAATTTGAAAAACGAGACAAGTCTCAGAGGAAGTGTCCGACAGCAGTGCCACTCTTTTCTCTCAGAAAGCTCACCAACTGTACGAAATGCCAATACCTAGTCTGTTCGCAACCCATCTCATGCGGTGCCCCTTCGCCTTCTAGAGGTTCTAGCTCTCTCTACGGCACGGAGGTGGGCACAAGTAGAAATTGAGGTAATTAAGCCATGCGCTATTTATGCACCCGAGATTCCGTCAGACTAAGGCAGGAAGGATGATCGAAAAGAATTCCGCCAGGAGATGTTTAAGCTGTTTTTAGAACGATGGATGTGAAGAAAGAGTCCAGATTTCAGGGAGAATTAAGTTCCTAATTTTGGGCGGCGGTCTGAGAAGGACTGGTTTAATGTATGCATTTTCCTAAAGGTTGGGACTTCGAGAAGTAACCGGCCCTTTGACATTGGTGCTGTATATGAGCAGTGGTTCTGCCACAGCAAAAATGAATATCTTTATTACGTTGGTCCTCACAGAGGTAGGACTGCAATTTATGATTCTATGAACAACAACCCTGTTTAAATAAACCAAAAAATACAAAGAACACAACTAAATTGAATAATGTTAATATATTGAAAACATCATTGTTTTTCAAAGAATAGATTTTACAGAACATGACATACATCCAATATACACAACAAACAAAAAGAATTTATACAATGGTGACAAAAAATGAAAAGTGACCAAAGTGGTTTTTACATGCATTAACAATACAAACTAATGGTGATCACCATCAAAAAGCTTAAGTTACTTTGCCAAATATTTAGATTTTTTGCAAAATTTTTGTGGTAGGAGAAATGCAGCTTACTATCCAGCGTGAACCTGGGAGATTTTGCATTCCAAGCCATCAAAGAGCAGTCAGGGATATTAGTGGAGCACAGCCACTCTTGAATGGCAAAGAGGACGACTGTGGCTAAAAGGAGCTTAGCCATGTGTGGATTCACCTTGAGATGGGGCGTTATCGGCCAGAAATTAATTTTGTCCATAGAGTCCAGGTGGGATGCGTCAGTTGACGGTGAAACTTAAGTATAACTCAGCAATGGTAGTATGAAATGCCAGACTCTTTAAATGGAGCACCAAGTGGGTTAAGAAGGAGATTGAATATAGTGGTGGATAACAGATCTTTGAGGACCCCTTGAGAAATGAGTATATTGTGTAGCAAAGAATGATGATCAGCATTCACCAATTGGGAGTGTTTTGCTAGGCAACATGTGAACCATTTTAATTTGAATAAGAATTTCATAGACTATCGAAAGCTGCAGAGACATCAAAAAAGACAAGAAGGCACGAGTCACCACTATCCATGAGATGGAATGTGGCAGCTGTTATTGATAGGGTTTCTTCGTACTCCGACCGCCCATGGACCCGGATTGGATCTTATCAAGTAGCTAGTTATCCTTTATGAATAGATGTATTTACACGATGACACAGCTGTCACACATTTTGGCTAGAAACATACGTCCTGAGATAGGATAGTAGTTGTTGAGGTCTTCAGGACCAACATTTTTATTAAAGAAGCATAAATACTCGACTAAGCAGGAAACATTCCCTCGTGTACAGAAAGAGTAAGGCACGGAAACATTCTGCACCTCTTAGCCAGATAAAAGGGTGGAGAAAGAAGGAAGTGATTGGGATTGGAGAGAATGTTACAAAGCTCTGGCTAAAAGATGTCACTGAATACAGACCAGTTGTTAGGTGATTTCCTGACAAAGGTTCTCAAAGGATTGGTGGGCTTTGAAGCAAGCCCAGCTTCAATGTTTTTGTTTTTTATGTCAAAAGTAGGCATATTCTTCACACTTCTTATTGGCTCAGGTGTATCTGGAATAGTTCTGGGCTTTATCAACCTCAAAGCTTTTTGGGTCCAATTTTGACACATTCATTCTGAGACCAAATAGATTCCGATTTGGCTTCAAAGAAGAATTTGTATGCTCGTCTTGAGCTATGAAGGTGTTCAAGATTTCTCCTAGAAGAATTTTGGCACCAGGAACGTTTGATAAGTATGATGTGTTGCCTTTCTTCATTAAGGTTTATACATCATTCAAGCAGCCATTAGACTGTTGCCAAACTGGTTGGTTATGGAATGTATGCCTTCGCATTCTCCAGAAGGTGCCAAGCATGCCTCTAGAACATCATGGTTGATAATATTAGTATCTCTAATTTAGATGTTATGCCTTTTATTTGGGCCATAGGTTACTGGATGGACAAGAACAGTTAAAAAGGAATTTGATGGTAGCCAGGCCAGGCATTTAGGGTGGGGGTATCACCCTAGTAGAGGATGAATTCACCCAGGAATACATGCTAGCGGTTGAACAGTATAAGATGTGACGTGATAAAGTTGATTCCATGTTCTGCAAATGTTTTATCACTGTGTCGGCGGCAGATGATGTGGGGTCTGTTGCATTCAGTAGCTGAAGATTCAATGACTATTTTGAGGTATTAGTAAGTGGGGCAAACATCTGCTCTGGGCAAATTGCAAAGCATGTATGTTTTGTTTATTATCGCAATTTTACCACCATTATCAGACCATGTGATACCATATTTAGGGGGAATTATGTGCAAGACAGGTTGAGAAATCCCACCGAACCACAACTGCCACTATTGTCCAGGTTCATGCCAATGATGGAGTTTGCAGTCTCGGTCTTGTGTTGTACTGCGGACCTACAGCTAAGGAGCAGTCATTATAGACAAGCAGTGATTGAATAGGTGTATGACATGGGTGCTAAAGTTATTTCAATAAGACTGCCATAATTAGCTCTTCTTATATGGAGTCTAGTACAATAGAGCCCCATCCAGACGGGAATATTCTGGGGTTCATGGACTGTATACTGCTTTTGGCTTCAGCAGGGGTGGCTGGGGAATAGGAGGGGTCGAGGACAGTTTCTTTTTGCATGCAGACACTTGGTAATCAGCCAATAACGAATCAGTTTCCTCTGAACACAGAGTACGTTGTTCTGTGTGGGCAGGGTAGCTAGAGGTGCCACAAGTTCTGATCTTAGTAAGAAAGGTATCAAATTTTGAGTTTTTTTGTGGATAGTGGGTTATGATCTATGGGAAGAGATTCATGATGTTCGAGAGGGTGTTTAAGGCGCTGAAAAGCATGGAGTCAGAGTGGACTAGACCTAGGGCAAATGCTGTGTTTGTGAGATCCTCTGTGAGGTGGGTCGGAGGGTGTGAGTACCTCCCAACTATGAGCTTGTGAGACAGACGAACTATTACTCAGGTATGTGATCAGGTAGAGGCCTCTGAGTTTGCATATCTGTGGGAGGACTTGGACTGGGGAGAGAGAGAGAGCGAGAGCGAGAGAGAGAGAGAGAGAGAGAGAGATTTCTTGGTTGTTAAGAGTTGCAGAGGGGGAGAAGAGATGAAAGGAGGGAGGCTCATATGTCAAGAGCCGGCTGCCTTGAGAGACTGTAGCAAGAGAAGCGTTGGGTAAGTTACAAAAGGATGGGGAAGGCGGCAGTGAGAGAAAAAGAGGAAACTATAGTATGAGAACTAGGGTTCAGGAACTGAGAGACAGTATATGATTCTGGATGCGGGGAGACTAAAGTAAAGTGATGCGGGGAGACTAAAGTAAAGTTGGCAATCAGAGGAAGAGAGGTCAGAGGGGCTATCTGCAGTGGGCAAGGAAGGAGGACTTGTAGCTTGGAACAGCAATTGGGAGAGGAGCAGGAGCTCAAATAGTTCCAGGTTGGAGAGGAAGCCTTGAATCATGATCTTTCCGTTGTAGAAATAGACAGACGTGGGCCTTGATAAGCACAAAGGGGACAGTGGGAGTCTTTGTCATTAAGGTATTGTCGGTTGATGATTAAGGCATGTTGAAACATTTGAACCCAGCTAATGAAACGCGAGGAAAACAGCACAGTTCCAGGCATTGGGTACTGCTCTGGGAACAATGTTTCAGGATGACCACGAAGGATCGATCGTTTAAAGGTTTGGGCCACATTCTGGGAAGTTTTGGGGACAAATGATTTTATACGAGCTGGGTCCGTTGTAGTGTTCCAACACACTCTACTCCATATCTTCCTCACACCCTCGGTAGACCCTGCGCTATTCTACTTCGGAGTTTTTGTGTCTGCTTTAAGCAATTGGCACGTTTCAATAAACATATCAAGGCCCGGATTACTTATTTTACGTGTTAGTGCCGATAAGACACGAACTGTCTTTGACTGTGGAGATATGCTGAGGAGTCATCGCCGCTTCCCCATCCTCATGAGCAAGGGCAGACTTGAAGAAGCAAGAAACATGCATTGATTTGTAATGTTTGCCAACAGTACTGTCACGATGGTTGCTATAGTTGCTTTTCTTTGTTTCTTGTCGATAATTCATAAATAAAAACAATTCTAATGAAGCTCTCGTACCCCCACCCGCCAAGCCAGAGGGACTCTTGTGCAAGCAGCCCCTACCCCTGACGAGTTTCCCAGGTCCAAGCAGCCCCCACCCCTGACGAGTTTCCCAGGTCCGTGCGTGATGAGCTGCTCCAGTCCAGGTGTCTTTAAAGGTGCATTCTGGGACACAAGTAGTCCTGGTTCTATAAAGGAATAAACAAAACCACGAGTCCCAGAATTCAAAGGAAAAAAACTGGACATGAGCTGCACATCAGGCCTGGACCACCACCACCCACCCCGGGGGGAGGTGAGGCCGTGACTGCCCATCGGGCGGGGGTCCCTTGCCTGCCCCCCTCGTACACACGAGAGAGGGGCTCCCCACTTCCAGAGCCCCGACGAACACCGTCTCCCGGGCGGGAGGATCCCCGTGGCCTCTTACCGAGGGGGGCTCCTCTTCCGCCATCTTCGGCCCCCGCTCATGGAGGCGGAGGCGGCTCCGACACGGGTGCAGGGGACGTCCGGGGGAGGAGGCGCTGATCCCTCTCCCAGGGGGCAGCGGGGCGCGGACGGCCCCCTCCGTCCGCCCCTCAGCGCGCACCGGGGCCGGGGAACAACCGCCGGCACAGCTCCTTTCTCCAGGCCCTGCGGCCGCACGCACTTCCGGGTCATGCACTTCCGGTGCACTCTGGCCCACCTGCTCTGGGACCGGAAAACGTTAGGACCCGATAGACTGGAGGACAACTAGACCGGTCACTGTCAGTTGAAGCAGTGAAAGCGCGGAGCGGCCGCCATCTTGGGAGTATGTCAAAGACACCAGCCCAAAGAAACCCCTGCCACAGTGTGTTTCCACAGACACAGTCCCTGAGAAAGACCTGCTGCAGTGTATGTCCAAGACACAGGCCCTGAGAAACATCAGCTGCAGTGTATGCCAAGACACAGGCCCTGAGAAACACCAGCTGCAGTGTATTTACACTACACAGGATCTGAGAAACACCCGCTGCAGTGTATGTCTAAGACACAGACCCTGAGAAACACCTTCTGCAGTGTATGTCCAAGACACAGGCCCTGAGAAACACCTGCTGCAGTGTATGTACAAGACACAGGCCCTGAGAAACACCTGCTGCAGTGTATGCCAAGACACAGGCCCTGAGAAACAGCAGCTGCAGTGTATTTACACTACACAGGCTCTGAGAAACACCCGCTGCAGTGTATGTCCACAGACACAGGCCCTGAGAAAGACCTGCTGCAGTGTATGTACACGACTGTTATAATGCTTTATTGTTATATGTTTATATCACAGGTTTTAACCAGCACGTGGCAGCTATGCCCACAAGCTCTCCTGCGCGAGAGCATCCTTGTGTTCCTCCCCTCCTATTGGCTGCCCCAACATTCCACCTGCCCTAGGGTTTCCTGTCACCAACGGTGAACTGTCATTCTGTACCTATATGGTCACTCCGCACAACGTGTGGGGCTGTTATGAATAAAGCGTCTAACCGCATTTACGATTCAGCTTCTTTACCACAAGTGGCGACGAGAATGGGATCATGAGGCCATTGCCTTCAGGATGGTAGAGTGAGGTGGTGTGGTGGGTGATGCAATTCCTTTCAAGAAAGGACTTGAACGCCTCAGAGGTGAATTGGGGACCATTGTCGGTGAGGACATGTTTGGGTAAACCTTCGCTCAAGAAAAGCTTGTCCAGAAATGAAATGACTGTAGAGCTGTCAACGCCGGAGACTATTTCTATTTCGGGCCACTTGGAGAAGTGGTCCATGGCTACCAGCAAATACTTGATCTCACCATTATGTCCTTCAATGGGTCCGGCGATGTCTAATCCTATTCTTTCCCATGCCATAGCGGGGGGTATGAAAGGAGAGAGAGGAACTCTGGATGTCTTGAGGGTCTTGTCAGAATCATTGCATTCCACACAGTTTCTTATCAGAACTTCAGTCTGTTTGTCGTTCGTTCGTTAAACTTTATTTCGGCTTTTTAGCCTTAAAAGCAGAATACAGTAAATAAAACACAATCGCATCTTTTTTCCTTTCATACATAGCCATAATCCAGCAGTTAAATACATTCCGTGTTATAGGGCGAGAAAATCATTAGATATAATCATATACAAGTTTTTATCGCATTTAAGATCATAAATACAATTATTAAATTAGCTAAAATCCAGACAAATAAAAATATTGCTTAAAATTAAGAGGATCAATGGCACCATCATTCTATACAGGGTAAGACTGGGCAGCAGTATACAATCTAACATTCACAATTTATAACCAGCCCATTTCCTAATAAGGTACACATTAAATAAAAATCTGCTTGTACCAAATACCACAAGTTGCGAGGTATTAGACTTGATTATGCGCTCTGCCTCTTTATAGGATCTAACCCCCATATTTTTACATAGAGGTCTGATCCAGCAGTCTCTCGGTTTCTTATATGCTGGGCAAAAGAAGAGTAGATGAACATCGTCTTCCTTTGCCCCCAGGGCGCAAAGAGTGCATAAATCAGTGCCGTTTGCCTCCCTCCATCTACATGTGGTTGCAGAGATCTGTAGGATCCCATATCTAAATTGCAAATACAGTGTTTTTGCTAAAAGTGGACCTATTTCATCCATAAATTGCTCAAAGGAAGGGGTATCTTTTATGTTCAGGAATTTCTGGGTCATTGGGCCAATTGAAGAACTATTTAATACATCAAAATTGACATAAGACCAAAATGAATCCTTTACAAGTTTTTTGGAGGAGCAAGTCATGTTATGAGGAGCATCCCACAAGTGTGAGAGTCCTAACCTCACACTCAGTCTGTTTGTCAATACCAGGCCACCAATAATTGGTTCTGACTCTTTGCTTAGTTTTTGAGATGCCAAGGTGACCGATGTGGCATAAATTGAGAATTTTGTTTCTGATTGTGGTGGGGGCTATGGCTTTGCCAATCCTGTACAACACTCCATTTTCCAAACTCAGTTCATCCTTTATTTCCCAAAATGCTTTGGCATTATCATCGAGGTGACGTTTCTCAGGCCAGGAGAAGTTGACATACTTGCATAAGTCTTGAAGCGTGGAATCTCGAGACATGTGTCGTTCCCACTCCTCCGCCGAGATTCCTTCGTGGTCCGTATTGAACAGTAGTGCTACTTTTTCAGCTTCATCTTGGTCGTCTAGATTTTCATTGTGTGGTAGAGGTAGCCTGCTTACGAAAACAGCCACCCTGTTCTTAACTCCAGGCCAGTATTCAGCTGTGTAGTTGTAATCCAATAATTTGATCGACATTTTACTTAGCAGTGGGGAAGCATTCTGCAAACCGGAAGCAGAAAGAATCTTGATTAATGGTTTGTGGTCCGTGCGAAGGTGTACATTGTATCCCCACAGGTAGGCGCTGAAGTAGTTGAACGCCCAGGCACATGCCAGCATCTCACGTTCAATCACCGAGTACTTTTCCTCAGCAGGGGTGAGCGATCTGGATGCAAAGGCCACAACCCATTCATTGTTCTCTATGTCTTTCTGTGCTAGCACGGCACCCAGTCCTTTGTTGCTGGCGTCGGTGGTCAAAATGATTTTGGCCTTGGGGTCAAAACCTTTGAGAAACGGTGCATTGCTGATTTCTTTTTTGATGGTATCAAAGGTGTTGTGGCATTCCGGGGACCACTCAAATTTGTTTCTATTTTTTAGTAATTGTCTTAAATTGTACGTCTTTTCTGAAAAATTCCTAATGAATTTTGAGTAGTATTCAGTTAAACCGAGGAAGGCTCTCACATCTTCTTTGCTGGATGGAAAGGGAGCATTGAGGATGGCGTCCACCAGACCTTGTTTGGGTTTGATACCTTCATGGCTAATCGTGTGACCTAGGTATATCACTTTGTTTTGGGAAAGTTTACACTTGTCTAACTCTACTGTTAGCCCATGCGTTTTAAGTTTGTTCAATACTTGCCTAAGGCGTGAGTCATGTTCCGATTGGCTGCTGCCCATGACCAGGATGTCGTCTTGGAAAAACCTCACACCGTCAACGCCCTCAAAGATTGAAGCCATGATTCTTTGGAAAAGCGCTGCAGCCGAGGCCAGACCAAACGGTACTCTGGTGAAGCGGTAACATCCAAAAGGTTTAATAAATGTGGTGTACTTTTTGCTATCCACATGTAGGGGTATCTGGTGATACGCGGATTTTAGATCTATAATAGAAAATACAACCATATCATTAGTGGCATTGAACATTTCACAGATGCGAGGCAAGGGGTATTGGTCAACTATGATATTCTTGTTGAGGTCCCTGAGGTCTATGCAAAGTCTGATTTTCCCATTGGGACGTTTGACAACAACCAGGTGAGAAACCCACTCAGAAGATTCAACTTTTTCAATTATTCCATTATGGACCAATCTGTTCAGTTCACGCTGGACGTCGCTTCTGACAGAAACGGGAAGATGTCTTACTTTGTGAATGCATGGGATTGCCAAGTCTTTTAATTCAATTTTGTGTTGGAAACTGTTTAGGAAACCCACTTTGCCAGAGAATACCTCTGGGTAATCGTTGTGGACACTGTGTTTGTACGACTCATCAACGGATAAAACAGGGTCAGCACAATTGGGGTTGAGAATGATGCCAAGATCAGCTTGATAACCCCATCCCAATACCGAAGGTCCTCTTTTAGCAACAAAGAGTTTGCAGAGTGCTTTTCTGTTTTTGAATTCAAATTCTAGTTCACGGGTCCCTAAGAACTCAATGTTATCGCCTGTGTAACTCCTTGCAATAACGTTCGATTTTTCGAGTGTAGTTCCAATTCTGTCCACAAACTGTTGTTTCCAAACGTTCTCATTAATTATTGTGAAAAGGGATCCGGAGTCAGCCATTATATTCATCGATACTCCGCCCAATTTTATTTTGCACATGGGTTTTTTTTATCTTGGAGGGAGTAAGTTCAAGAATGTCGTATTCAATGGAAAATACGTAACTGATGTTGTCAGAATCAGAGTAATCAGAATTCTCTGACTTGGAGTCGTTCTCCTCTTGGATGTGTTTCACAGGTTTGCTGTGTCTAGATGACTTTTTATTGCATGCTTTTGCAATGTGACCTGTTAACCCACAGGACGTGTACTTTTGATGTCTTGCTGGGCATTTAATGAAGTCTGCAAAGTGTGAAGGAGACCCGCAGCGATAACACTTGCGATCCGTGTGAATCTTCTCATTGTTGAATTTAGATATGTGATGTTCGCTTTTCTTACGAGGGTCACAAGGATTTTCACGAGTATTAATTTTAGACCTCAATTTGTTAGCATTGGATGACTTAATTGCTTTTACTATATTTGGCTCATCCAGAACTGCTTTGGCACATCTACCTGTAAGTTCCGCTTTTTTAACTAAAGCGACTACTTCCTTCAAAGGGGATTCACCATTGACCCAGAGTTTGTCTTGAATGTTTGGGTTGCTAGCGTGCCTGACTATTTGATCACGTATAAACTCTTCTTGTAGTTGCCCAAATCTGCAGGTTAAGGCAAGGTTGTTCAAAGTGGAGACATATTCATCAATGCTCTCATCCTTGCCCTGTTTCCTTCTTGAAAATTTATATCGGTCCACAGCGACACACACTATTGGAGAACAAGCATTTACAATGCAAAGGTCTCGGCATTGTTAAAGTTAGAGCTGTTGGCATTGCTCATGACATTCTTGTATGTTTTTGTTTTTAAAACATTTAAAGAAACGGCATTGTTATTTACAATGTCAATAGCTTAATCACTCTCCAATGCGAGACCTATTGCATTTGCACCCACACATACAGAGCCACACACACAGAGCCACCCACACATACAGAGCCAAACACACAGAGCCACCTACACACACAGAGCCACCCACACACACAGAACCACCTACACACACAGAGCCACTCACATAGAGCAACCTACACACAGAGTTACCCCCACCACTCACATAGAGCATTCTACACACTGAGTTACCCCCACATAGAGACTCCCACACACACACAGAGCCTCCCACACACACACAGACACAGAGTCTCCCACACACACACACACAGAGCCTCCCACACACACACACCCACACACACAGAGCCTCCCACACACACATACAGAGCCTCCCACACACACACACACACACACACAGAGCCTCCCACACACACACACAGAGCCTCCCACACACACACACAGAGCCTCCCTGTGAGAAGGCCTCGGACATTACCGTGACCACACCCCTCCCCCGCTCCTACCAGCGGACCTTACCCGGGGAGACCGACCTCGAACAATCCCACGGTCGGCCGACACCATTACGGAAGCTGGCCCCGCCCCCTGACCCTCAGGCCTGGACAGGTCCTGGCGCCGACAGGAGAGACCCAGAAGGGGGAGGGACTAAACCCGGATGTGATTCTCTACTGCAGGGGATAAGAGAGACCGCAACAGAGGACGGGCGCACTTGTGCCGGAGAGAGACGGGAGAAAGGCGAAGCAGTGAAGTCGGAGCAGGAGGAAGAAAGAAGCGATGCGGAGGAAGAGGAGCAGCGTGACAGGGAACCGGAGAAGAGGAGGACGGAGCCGGAGCAGTGAGGAGTGAGCACGGCGAGGCGGAGTTCAGAAGCGGAAGAAGAGGAGGTCCCGGAGGAGACGTGGTGCGAGGACTGGTGGACCCCACAGGAGGAGGCTGGAGAGCATCCGCAAACGGGAAGAGTTGCGGCGGGGCCGGTGAGTGGCTAAACCACGGGGAAACGGGACCGGGAAGTGGGTGGTAGACGAAGGTAAAGGGGAGGTAGGTGGTTATAGGGTCACAGGGTGTTACTTTATGTTGTTTATTGTATGGTGCTGTATTATAGAAAGACAGTCTCTCTCCCCTTTGCACATCCTCGGGGGGGGGGACACACCCAGCATAACCCCGACGTGCCTGGTGATCGGGTCTTTCCACTCCCTGCACCAACCTAGCCCCTATGTTCAGTGCCCTAAAGCTTCCATCCCCTGAAAGTCTACACGGGTGCGGTGACGGATCTTTTGCTTAGCAATAGCACAGACAGGTCAGAGTCCCTGACGGCCTCTCGTTTGTTTTCTTATCCCTCTCATGAGCCTCCCTGGGGAACCCACCTCGACCATCCCAGAGTCATCGAGCAGAGGAGGAGACCGTCCCGACCCCATAGAAGAAGAGATCGTGAGACCACGTCAAGAGCCCCTGAAACCCGACCCAATAGAAGAAGAGATCGTGAGACCACGTCAAGAGCACCTGAAACCCGACCCTCCTGCTATACCAATAAAAACCTACCCACTGGCTCATTACATTCAGCCTCCGCGTCTGTTTATCCGGCCCGCTCTCCCACAAGTGGTGTCAGAAGTGGGATCCGCCGGAGACATGGAGGCTGTGCTCGCTCGAATGGCGGAGAACCAAGAAAGCCTGGGGAAAGCCATGGAAAAATTCCTCACCATTGTAGAAGAGGACCGGGGAAAATTGCAACAGGCCCTCACTGACCAAGGCCAGACCCATGATGCTGCTATGGGGAAGATTGCGGACGTGTTGGGACAGCAAAGAGGTCCGAGTACCCTTCCGTCGGTAGTATTGCAAAAATACGTTGCCGGGGAAGATCCAGAATACTTCTTTAATAACTTTGAACGTATGGCCTTGGCCGCAGCATGGCCGGCGGACAAGTGGGGACAATACCTGGGACCCCTACTATCAGAAGAGAATTACAGGCATCCTACCAAGCAGCCAACATCCTGGGTACAACCCCTTATGCAGAAATAAAACAATGCATTATGGAACGCTTAGGAGTAGACGACGAGACCTATAGGATGAGACTACGGCAAATAAAGGAAGGGCCCCAAGAAACCCCGAGGGCCTTATATTTCCGCGTGCAAGACATGGCTGATCGTTGGTTAAAGCCCACTACCGCCACTAAAGAGGATATTATGGCCAAGGTCTACTTGGAGCAGTATCTTGCCTCCCTCCATCCACCAATCCAAAGATGGGTAAGACAGCATGCACACCTCACCCTGGATACTGCTGTGGAAATCGCCGGTGCCTATAACAGGGCGCAGGAAGTACAAAAGGGATGAGAAGAGACAAACTGGAAAGCTGGCCCAAGTGGGGCCCACCGGCCTCCCCGACCAATACTCAACCGAAAGCCAGATCCCGTTACGGTGATCCCCGGACCCCCTGTCTTCAGACCCCCTGGACTCTCTACGATGCAAACCCCTACCCCCGGACCTCAATGTTATGGATGTGGAGGGCTTGGTCACATAGCTCGGTTTTGCCCACAGAAGGAGGAACCGATGGAAATTGGCATGACGAGGAACTTCTATTGCCTTCCCCCGAAGACCGCAACCCCTCCTTATCGCTGTGAAGTGGCTGTCAACGGACAACGGATGACAGCCCTTGCGGATACCGGATGTCGACAGAGCGTGGTACGACCCCAGGAGTTAGGAACCCGAATCGGACCTGTGGAGGGGACTGTGAACATCCAATGCGTCCATGGGGATACCAAAACCTATCCCACAACCCATGTGCGGGTACAAACTTCCACTGATCCTGGGTCAGCGTTGAAAGTAGGCCCCATCCAGCGCCTCCCGGAGCAGATCATCTTAGGGAATGACTATCCTCATTTGCCCGCCTTGCTACAGGAAGCACCGCAATCTGACAGGGAATGGTTGAACACGGCACCTTTCTCACAGGAGGAAAATCCCGACTGGCCCCCTTCCAAACCCCGGAGATCCTGAAATCAAAAAAGAAAGGAAAAAGGGAAAACCTTATACGCCTTCCCAGCGACCCCAATAGAAAACCCGTGGGAACATAATCGCCAGTTCCACACCGCCCAACAGGAAGATCCGGTGCTACAGGAAGCCTGGAGTAAAGCCCTGACACAGGAAGACCCGTTGCACGTATGTCCTTATTTCTTTATCAGAAACGGGCTACTTTATCGGAAGGCAGACCCCAACAGCAACCCCCAGTTATTGATCCCTTCCCTCTTCCAAGATAAGGTCCTCTATTTGGCGCATAGTCATCTTCTAGGGGGGCATTTCGGGGAGGAAAAAACGGAACAGTTGATAACCAGACAGTTCTACTGGCCAGGAATTTATAAGAAAGTAGAGATATATTGTCGGGAGTGCCCGGTATGTCAAAAAAATAGCAGGTACAGACCTCCCCGAGCTCCCTTGCAACCCCTACCCATTCTCGACGAACCGTTCTGTAGGGTGGGTATGGATATCATTGGTCCCCTCCTACCCTCCCGAAGCGGGTGTCGGTATGTGCTGGTCCTAGTAGATTATGCTACGCGGTTCCCCGAGGCCATCGCACTACGACACCCGAACGCCACGGCCATAGCAAAAGCCATGATCACAGTGTTCTCCCGGGTGGGATTCCCAAAAGAGGTCCTCACGGATCAAGGGACCCAGTTTATGTCTAAAGTCATGAAACAGGTGTGTACACAGTTAGGGATCAAGCAAATAAGAACGGCGGCATATCACCCACCAAACGGACGGTTTGGTGGAGCGTTACAACGCCCCTCTGAAGACCACCCTAAAAAAACTCCTCGACCTCGAGACCAAACGGTGGGAGGACCTATTGCCCCTGGCTTTGTATGCCATCCGCTGCCAAACCCAAAAAAGCACTGGGTTCTCCCCCTTTGAATTATTATACGGACATCAACCCTGCTCCTTATTGGACATGGCTCGTGAGGCCTGGGAAACCAAACCTAATAGTAATACACCCCTGATTGACTACGCCACGAATTTGAAAACCCATCTAGGGCAGATCCGAACTATCGTTCGGAATAACATGGAAAAAGCACAGGAGGCCCAAAAATCCCAATACAACAAAAAAACGAAGGATAGATCCTTCGATGTAGGGGATGCCGTACTCCTGATGATGACCTCTTCTGACCACAAATTGTTAGGTCAGTGGCAGGGACCCTATGTGATTCTAGAGAAAGTGACCCCCGTCACCTATAAGATTGAATTGGACAAACAGAGAGGTACCTCCCAGGTGTATCACGTGAATTTATTAAAGAAATGGGAGGGACCCCTTCCTGTCTTAACCTCCCTGGAAGAACACCAAACCCCGTTATACTGCCAGTGTATAGACGGGGGTTTGCCTGGCAACAAAACAGCCGCGCTGATTAAGTCCCTACTACCATTGCAGGATGTATTTTCCAACACTCCGGTAAAGACCTCTGTGGTGGAACACGCCCTCAAAACAAGTCCCGGGAAAGTAGTGCGCTTAAGGCCATATCGTATTCCAGAGGCCCGCAGACAGGTCATCCGAAATGAAGTACACCAAATGTTGCAAATGGGTGTCATAGAACCCTCGGTGAGCGAATGGAATTCGCCTATTGTGCTCGTGCCGAAACCCGATGGTTCGGTGCGTTTTTGCATTGACTTAGGGAGGTCAATAAAGTGTCCGAGTTCGACACCTACCCCTTGCCTCGGGTGGACGAAATGGTAGAGAGGATAGGAAGAGCTAAGTATGTCAGTACCCTCGATTTATGCAAAGGGTACTGGCAAATCCCCTTACGGGAACAAGACCGAGTGAAAACAGCGTTTTCTACTCCCGACGGCCTCTATCAATTTGTAATGGTACCTTTTGGCTTACACGGAGCCCCCGCCACATTTCAGCGGGCCATGAATCTCATTCTACGACCTCACGAAGGCTTTGCCGGGGCATACATTGATGATATCATAGTTTACAGTGAGACCTGGGAACAGCATTTGTCCCATCTGTTTGACGTGGTCCATACCTTGGGTAAACATGGTTTTAAGATCAATCCGGCGAAAAGCCACTTAGCTGCCCAAACAGTACAATACCTACTAGGGGAAGGCATGATACGACCCCAAGATAAAAAACTGGCCGCCATTTCCCAAATACCCTTTCCACTCTCAGCAAAAGCCCTTAGAGCATTCCTGGGTTTATTAGGGTATTACAGGAGGTTTATACCTCGGTTCTCCCACATAGCAGCCCCCCTCACCGACCTGCTGCGAAAGTCTGTGAAAACAGAGGCCAGATTGAGGGATCCCAGTCCCGACGTAGTGCAGTCCTTCAACGCATTAAAAGCATCCCTGACATCAGACACGGTGTTAGCCAGTCCTGACTATTCTTTACCATTTATCCTCCAGAAAGATGCTTCGGATCAGGGTCTGGAGGCCGTGTTATCACAAAAGAATGACCATGGGGAGGAAAAACCTATTTTATACCTTAGTAGAAAACTATACCCCCGGGAACGTAACTACGCCGTAATTGAAAAAGAAGCCCTGGCCATCAAATGGGCAATCGACTCCCTAAAATATTATCTCAAGGGTCGAGAATTCACGCTCTACACTGACCATGCCCCCTTGGAATGGCTAGCCCGCAATAAAGGGAACAATGAAAGAATATTACGGTGGTTTCTGTCGTTGCAACCTTATAGATTTCACACCCAGCATAGGAAAGGTACAGAACAAACTAATGTGGACTTCCTTTCCCGCTATCCCAGTAACACCCCCTCTAGAAAGACAGCAAGGGAAAAGGGATGTGAGAAGGCCTCGGACATTACCGTGACCACACCCCTCCCCCGCTCCTACCAGCGGACCTTACCCGGGGAGACCGACCTCGAACAATCCCACGGTCGGCCGACGCCATTACGGAAGCTGGCCCCGACCCCTGACCCTCAGGCCTGGACAGGTCCTGGCGCCGACATGAGAGACCCGGAAGGGGGAGGGACTAAACCCGGATGTGATTCTCTACTGCAGGGGAAAAGAGAGACCGCAACAGAGGACGGGCGCACTTGTGCCGGAGAGAGACGGGAGAAAGGCGAAGCAGTGAAGTCGGAGCAGGAGGAAGAAAGAAGCGAAGCGGAGGAAGAGGAGCAGCGTGACAGAGAACCGGAGAAGAGGAGGACGGAGCCGGAGCAGCGAGGAGTGAGCGCGGCGAGGCGGAGTTCAGAAGCGGAAGAAGAGGAGGCCCCGGACGAGACGTGGTGCGAGGACTGGTGGACCCCACAGGAGGAGGCTGGAGAGCGGCCGCAACCGGGAAGAGTTGCGGCGGGGCCGGTGAGTGGCTAAACCACGGGGAAACGGGACCGGGAAGTGGGTGGTAGACAAAGGTAAAGGGGAGGTGGGTGGTTATAGGGTCACAGGGTGTTACTTTATGTTGTTTATTGTATGGTGCTGTATTATAGAAAGACAGTCTCTCTCCCCTTTGCACATCCTCGGGGGGGACACACCCAGCGTAACCCCGACGTGCCTGGTGATCGGGTCTTTCCACTCCCTGCACCAACCTAGACCCTATGTTCAGTGCCCTAAAGCTTCCATCGCCTGAAAGTCTACACGGGTGCGGTGACGGATCTTTTGCTTAGCAATAGTACAGACAGGTCAGAGTCCCTGACGGCCTCTCGTTTGTTTTCTTATCCCTCTCATGAGCCTCCCTGGGGAACCCACCTCGACCATCCCAGAGTCATCGAGCAGAGGAGGAGACCGTCCCGACCCCATAGAAGAAGAGATCGTGAGACCACGTCAAGAGCCCCTGAAACCCGACCCAATAGAAGAAGAGATCATGAGACCACATCAAGAGCACCTGAAACTCGACCCTCCTGCTATACCAATAAAAACCTACCCACTGGCTCATTACATTCAGCCTCCGCATCTGTTTATCCGGCCCGCTCTCCCACACTCCCACACTCCCACACACACACACAGAGCCTCCCCACACACATATACGCTACAACCAGGGCTTTAAGAGGGCCGGGTGTCACAGCGCGTAGGTAAGACTAGAAGATGGGAGGAGTGAATGCTGCACTACGTCTCCCAGAATGCCTGCCACTGACTGAGCGGGTGTCCTACCTCTCTTTCCCTTGTCTTCCCTATGTAACCTCCTTCTTCCCTGAACACGGGGCTCGTCACCTGATGACCTCGTAGAAGTCCCGACAAGCCTGTGATGTTTTCAGCGTCTCCTGAATCAAACAGCGCGACCTCAGAATCCTGCAAAGTAAGCGGTGCCTCCCCGGAGTCCGTGTATTTGAAACCCGAAGGTTCCCCAGATAGATGGGGGGTTCAGCGACAGCGCTACGTTGCGCTCACACGTCTCCTCGGGTGAATGCCTCAGCCCTTCTCTCGGGCTACCGTCAGAACTGCGGACCCTCGGCGCAGCACACGGATACGGAGCTCGATTGCAGCCAACTCCAACCCTCAAGTCCGGACCCGCCTGGTGAACGCGCATAGTAGCGCTAGTTCAAGTACCCCTGGGGCGACCTCCACGTTGCCTCCTTATCGCGAACAACGCGGAAGCAGAATTCAAAGCGCAGCAGCGCTTTCCCTTTGTTTGGGCACAGTACCAGAGAGAGAGCTGTTGTAGGCTCTCATTTCACACGCGCCAGTGCGCTTTATATTTTCGTTCGTAACATTTCCTGGGTGAGCAGTTGAAGGCTCACGGTGACACGCGCAGGAGCGCTTTATCTCTATGTTAGCAACATTTCCAGGGTGAGCTGTTGAGGGCTCACACTCACACGCGCAGGAGCGCTTTGTACTCGCTTTGTTGAACACCACTTCGGAGAGCTGTGGAATAAACTCCGACTCCTCAACAAATACCGTTACGTGGCGGTTGGCGACACACGTGTGCCCCGGAGCGCTGCACCGATAAGTTGATGAGTGCCGCTGCAAGGCTCGGACTCTCATACCTTGAAGCATACTCAGTGGGGAACACCCTCCGCTGGTAGAAGCCTAATTTCCAGGAACACTGGCCGTCTTCCTAGGTAGTGTTCTGTTTTCTTTCAATCCTGTATGCTTGGGGCAGAATTCGCAAGGTACATGCATTACTTACAGATGTGTATGACTTAGTGGGGGAGGGATTGGGTCACACTCATGTTCTGTTGTGTGTCTTTTCTGCAGGAATAACAGACGATAGAGAGTGAAAGTTACAATTCCCTGAAGTCTTCCCAAGAGTCCTGCGACTCCTACGTTCTTGTTTCGTTTATCCCTTTTTTCCCCTTCCCCCTTCCTTGTGGTTTCCCCAGACGAGGTATATCTCGTTTCTCTCTGGGGGGAACACACAGATAGGGGAAGGAGTTACTCCCGTCCATCATCGCTCCTGCTGCAGCCGGCTTAAGGTTAGTGCCTACCATCACCTGTGACACCAGGTCTCACTAGTGAAGAGCATCGGCAGTTTTTTATTAAATAGGTCCTCGAAACGGGTCTCTATCGGGCTCTGTTTTGTGCCCTGGCACCAGCGGTCCGTTTTTGGTCCGTTTTGTGTCACAGCAGACACATTGACGTGCGTGCTCACTACTCTCTAGTGGAGAAGTTAGCTTTACCGTTGTACCCTTTAAAGATTTCCCTTCTCTTGAAACTCAGGAGCAGCAACATTGTCGTGTTGTCACCAGGGCTTAAAGTGGAAGCTTTTTCAACATTACATATAAGCCCTAGTAAATGGTTCCTGAGTACCTAGGGCATAGGGACTGTAGAGGGTCCCCTAGGGGCGCCTCACCTAGGCCATGCGGACTGCCCTGTGACTTCTGGTTAATTTTTTTTTATTTTTTACAAATTAAGCACTGAAACGGAGCAGACTCCATACCTACTTAGGACCACTGTAACATTGCCTACCAACTCAATTTCACCCACTACACAACAACAGTAAATCAGTGTTTGGCTAAAAATACCCTTCTCATTCACCCACCACAAGTACGCACCCACCCCAAGCCTTATGAAATTGCTCTACAAATGGAGAAACACTCAGACTCGTAAAAACACCTAAATGGCTATGTAACCCAGTTACAACAGTGTCAAATTTGCACTTGCACGTGACTGGTTGAGGAGAGATGCTGGTCCCAGACACCAAGGAGATGAAGAGCGAGTGCTAAAACAAAAACATGACACGCAGCCTTCGAGCCGAGACCGAAAAAGGGGGAGGGGAGGAACAGACCACATTAGATTATTGTACATTTAAGTTAAACAGAGACCCCTACTCCATTCATCAGAGAGATGGCAAAGTCTGGCTAAAGTGGGGGAAAGGAACCAGACAGGATAGCAAAAGACCCTACCCTTCCTACCCTACCCTACCCCCACCCACTTCGTTATTGTGAGAGGTTTCGTTACTGGTGCAAAACAGGTTATTTTTTTCTTGCTTGCCTCGGACTGATAAACGCACAGTCACCTAGTCTGTGATATTTCTCACAGGGGCAGGGGGTGGTTTGCATATATGCCCCGGTCTGAAGGACTTCAGCAGACGTCGCCACCACCTTCGCTATTTAATGGAACCGTAAATATTGCGGAGGGTCCCTGCGATCAGAGTACACTTTCTACACGTGGGAGGGGGAGGGGCAGTCGAAGGACTCGTGTCCCCTCCTCCCCGGCAGCACCCAGTGTTGATTTATTCCAGGCAGATGCTTTTGACAGGGGCCTGTAAAAATCAAGCACTCAGTTTATTGTGGTAGTTAATTATCAGTCCAGCTGCCAGTGCGGACCCCTTTCTCGTGCAAATGTCTTTGGTGCCTCCTGACTAAGAGAGAGGAATGTTCAGCTCGGCACTGCCTCTGGCTGAAACTAAAACTCGCACACGGGGTTTATGGGCCAGGCGCTCGACATTGTCTTGGTGTTTTAAGGAGTGTTTTTACGCGGTGTACAAATGCAAACAGGGAATTTTTTCATCGGTGCAACCACAGTGGCCATATGTATAGTGCATATTTTACTTCTTTACTAACTAGCTTGGCTTGCGGGTAACTTTATCCAAACTCGGGCAAGATAGAGAACAAGCACACCACTGCCTTTCTCCGAGGCGAAGCAGAAATGCCTCGGAGAAAGGCAGCGGCGTTTCCGGATTCGGGGGCGTGTTTTTCTGTTCTTTCCTCTTGCCATTGGCTGGAGGAGATAATGAGAAAAGTAACAAAAAACACGCCCTCGAATCCGAAAAGGACGGGGCCTGTTCGGAGAGACAAACCTCTTCTCCAATGGCTGGCCAGCATTTAAGAGGCCAGCCAATGGAGAAGAGGGGCGTGTTCAAGCCCCTCTTCTCCAAAACGTTAAATCTCGGAGCGAGACTGCGCAAGCGCAGCCTTCGAGCCGAGACCTAAAAATGGGCATCTAAATCATCTAATGCATGTTGAAAAACATCATCTCCTTCCCTAACTTTTTTCTCAATGCTGTTGTAAGTTTTTATGCCACCAGGACCCAAACAATACAAAAGTATCTTTTTCTTCTTCACAGGAGTGAAGTCCTCATCCTCCACCGTTTCTATGTAGTTACAAAAATACTCTTTCCACTCTTTCCACGGAGTGCATGGTGCTCCGTTGAGGGGAAGAAAGGCTTGAGGTTGGGCCAGGTTCAAGGTACTTAATGCACACATGGTGTATACCTATGGAAAGAAGAAGCTAAAACCAAAATGTGGAGAATAAGTATAGAGTTGTTTTGCGTGTGTGTCGCAGAAGGAATTGGATTGACACACTGACGTGAGAAGATAAGTGAAACTGAATAGGTGTATAGCCCTGAAATGATTTTAAGTCAATGCGCACCAAAACTGATTAAATCATACTGTATGCTGCTATTATGAAATGTTGTCACCTGACAGTGAAAACTATGCAGCGCTGCCCAATGTTCCTTTGTAACAAGCTTGCTTAGATTAATTGAAGTGGTGTGCACATCACCGTGAATGTGCCGCACCTGCATAGCTGCCAAGGTTTCAGATTCTATATCAGGAAACTGAGGCTTCTGATTATGCTTCACTTTCTTTACTGAAGCCAAAATCAGCAGCAAATAACTTTAAACTACATAACCAATGATGCTTAGAATGACATCACTGCACCAATCACAGAGCCTCCCACAGGGTACATAACATCATAACACCAAAGTTCATCCTTTTTATTTGCTTCTGCAGCAGCGAGTGAAGTACATGTGATTTTATTCTGTAAACGATCCTTAATGTGATTTCTTGATTTAATTGAATGTTGATATTGACGCGATGTTAGCGCACAGATAGCGACGCTTGGCAGACTTGTTGATTGTATCTCTGGCAATTAATTGCGGAGAGTGAGCGGGACAGACACGCGCATGCGCAAACAGCCGGATCGGAGTTAATTGCTTCCGGTCGGCTCCTTACTTCAACACTAGTGCTGTGCCTCGCAACCTCGGACCCTGGAACGCCAGACGAGGCTCAAAAACATGGAAGGGCTCTGCCTGAGGAGAGCCGACAGGGGTGGCTCCCTCCACTTGAAACACTAATTCAGGCAATTTTGGCGTAATTTCTAACCTGTTTGAATCTAAGCCTGAGGACTTGAGGCTTTAGGCCAGTGAGAGTCGGAGAACAGTTACTTCACCTCTGGGCTGCTCTTTCCCTGAACCTCCTCCACACCTCTGTGCAGAGATGTCATACTACGCCAAAGAGGTTGAGGAATATGCTGATTATGATAATTATGTGGAATTTGAAGAAGTGCCTTATGAGCAGTAAATGGAGGATCAGTTAGTAGAGGCCCTGGACTGTCACGCGCAAGGTTCGGTGGACAGAGCTTTGATCAGGGCACTGCAACCCTTTACGAAACCTCAAAAAAATTACGGGAAAGAGTTCTGAGTACCTCGTTGGGTGAACCCTCATTTAAATCCTCTGCATAGGTGTTGTATCAGGTGTCATCATTAGTCCTTAAGAAACATGGGTACGGCAGTCCCATACCGTCTGGCCCATCAGGTAACTCTTCCCTCTCGAATACTGGGGACACGGAAGAGTCCTCTCCTGTCACGCAAGACAAGTCAGACTCTGAGCAGGACACTGAATTAGCACACAAAGCGGTAAAACGCAAACGCAAGACCAAGCATGTCACTTCAAAGGCCCGAAGAAAAACCTCTTATTTGACCCAAAGAATATTATCCACCCGAGGTCGACGGAGCGGGTGCCTTACGTAGAGGTGGCACATTATGTCCAAGATAATATCAGACAGAGTTTTGAGCGCAAGGTGTGCACCACTCTTAAATCTGAATGCCCTAGACCCTCTCTATTGGGTAAGGTAACTGACACCCCAGAGTTGGACCCCAACATGGCAACCTTCCTTAAGAAGTTTGCAAAGGATCCCAAGAAGTGATTAGCGCATGGAGGGAATGCCAAGACAAATTACTTGATGTATCAGGAACCCAAACAAAAATCCACGACTTAGCAGTCAGAGCTAAAGATTCCAATTCATCACTTGAGCCGACAAAAGTCCTAGAGTGGGGGCAGAGAGTTTTATGCATTTTGGGGAATGCAAATTGCGCCCCATCCACTGAGCGCAGAAGATCCTTTCCAATGCGACTAGTGGACATGGCCACTACGGAGGCAGGCACACCGGCGAACGGGCTGCTGTTTAGCGACAAGTTTGTCATGGGGCTTGGAAAATATGTAGCTACCTTCTCAGCCCTAGACAAGGCCCAACCTTCGATCAAAAAAAGGTTTTCACAGTGGTCTTTTTACCAGGGCTGGACGCTTCAGGGGTCGAGCGACCGGCCGAGGATATAACCAGACCTCCAGAGGTTATGAAAATCGAGGTTGTGGTGGCGCCAGCCACTCAAATTTTTACCCCACCCGTAACAGAGGTGGCAGAGGAAACATAAATCAAGGTGGCTACAGAGGACTAAACAATTCCGGGCGATACCTCCTATACAGGTAAGCCTTCTTCAGGCTGGGAAGGTGTTGGTGGGAGGCTGGATTGGGTTGATCCCTCACATGTGGGAGAGACTTTCACAAGATCCTTGGATACTTCAGACAGTGCAATGTTTTCGGACAGAGTTCTACTCCTCTCCACAGCAGAATCACAGACCACAACCTCTACATGTTTACCTAACAGAGAGGTCTTTCATAGAAGAGGAAGTGAGGTCATTAATGAAAAAAGGGGCAGCCATAGAAACGGTATCCCACCCTCACAGTTAGTCCGTACAATATTCATGGTACCAAAGAAAGATCAGAGAATCTGACTCGTTTTGAACCTCAAGGAATTCAAATCCTGGGTGGTGTATCACCATTTCAAAATGGAGGGCATACACTTACTGCGAGATCTACTCCAGAAAAGGATTGCATGGTGTGTTTTGACCTGCAAGACACTTATTTGGCGATGCCGAATTTCCCTCCACATCGGAGATTCCTACAATTCCAATGGGGGCTCAGATGGTTTGAATTTACCGCCATGCCCTTCGGGCTATCGTCCACCCCTTGGTGTTTCACCAAATGCTCAGGCCAGTGGTGCAGTAACTGAGGGAGATAGGGGTGAGACTTATCATTTATCTGGACGATGTCCTCATTATGGCACTGAGTGTAGAAACAGTCTTACTACATTTAAATTGGACTACATGACTCCTACAAGATTTGGGGTTTGTCATCAATTCAGACAAGTCTATCCTGATCCCGGCCCAATCAATGGAGTTTCTGGGGTTTCAAGTAGATTCAGTACGTACACAGCAGTTGTTGCTCCCACTGAAAAAGAGGATTTCGATCAAGAAAGAGTTGAGGAGAGCGCTTGCCTTTCTGACTTTATACTTGAGGACCCTCGCACAATTTGTAGGTCTGTTGGCTTCCTCTATTCAGGCAATTTTCCCAGGTCCTCTCCACTACCGGGCAATTCAATGACTGAAGATTTTGCACTTACAGAAGGGCCTGAGCTATGCAGATCAGATTCTGCTATCCAAGGAAGCCAGGACAGAGCTATCCTGGTGGTTGGAACACATGGATGCGTGAAATGGTAAAGCCATTTTTGCGTAAGTCCCACAGGTGGTAATAGAGTCAGACGTCAGACGCCAGCTGCTGAGGCTGGGGAGTCCAGTGCGGTTCAGTGGAGATGGGGGAAAGGTGGTCACCGGAGGAACTGAGTTTGCAAACAAATTGCCTAGAACTGTCAGGGGGTTGTTTGCTATACGGACCCTTTCTCCACAAAAAAGTGAGTTGTTGTATCCTGCTGCCGATGAACAATGTCCCGGCAGTGAGGTACATCAATCGTTTGGAGGGTACGAGGTCTCGACTACTGGTGGAAATAGCCAAGGACTTCTGGCATTACTGCCTGCAACACCACATCTCAGTGACAGCAAAGTGTAAGGGCTATCTGCTGTTCCGCAGGAGCGTCAGGAACCTGAAGCGTATTCCTCAGACTTCCCCAGCGGTCTCCCGACTCTGTCAGACTCTAGAGACTCAGGAGACTCGCCAGGGAAAACAGGGAAACAAAACAAGGGAAGGAGGGTTGTACTTCAATGGGTCACCGCCGTCTGGTTCTGTTGATAAGGAAATCTACGCCTGGCATACACCCTGTAAAACAAATACTGTGTAAACAATGTCACATACAAACTACCCCCCTCTGTAGTACAACTCCGCCCTTGACCTCACCTACCAATGTGTCGTGTTTTCTAATCATGTAACGGGAAGGCGTCTATACGTCACTGTAAGACCTATACGAAGGAGAGTACACTGTTAGAACGGAGTAATAATCATTCCCCAACCTTCTCCTCTATCTCTGTTGTCTGCTTACCCCCTTGTGATGGTGTCGAGGAACTACCAACTCCCTGGCCTCTATTTGTCTGATGCACACTGTGGAAGGCAGTCTACAGAAATACATAACATAACATGTCAGAGCAAACCTGAACACCCATTGAGCTCTTTATAAATGGAAGATGTAGCGCCGTGCGCCTTTACCGTGTTTCTGTCGAGAAGATCAGCCACACACAGTGATTCACGCAAACCCCAGGGAGTGACAGGAAACGGATGGAGAAGGAGAGGTCTGGAAACACCTCACTAGAGGGAACACTCGATGGAACACTATGAGGGTAGTAGTATCCTGAACCAGGTATGAGGCAGATGGAAGGAGCGGTGCCAGACGATGAAGTGTGTATCGTAGGTGGGGAATAAACAAAGGAAAACTAAGGAGAGGTCGGAGCAGGGAAATGCCTGCTAGGACGAGCGGAGATAGGCTCCCCTGGCTAAATATGGAAGGTTCAGGGGAACGCCTGAAATGCAAGGACAGCCAGTGCTTTACGCTGCAGCAGCACAGCTATCGATCCTTGCAACCATGAAGGGGATAATTTTCTTTGTGGCATGAACGAGACCGGATTACCGGAGTACCTCTCTCCTGGGTCCAAAGGGAAGAAGGGCAAGGTCCGCTCCGCTAGTGTTGGTCAGGAGGCGAGCAGGAACCAAAACGCCACGAGGATCACTGAATGCGGCGATAAACAGCTAGCCGGCTCCGTTCAATAGAGCGAGGCCGGAAACAGGAAATACCAAGACCGGAAGTCAGGCAGCTGAGCGTTGGGACAGGAAGGAATCTCGAGACAAGAACGCTAAGCGCGTTTCCTTGCCTCGAGATCTCTTAAATACTACCGCGTCGGGAGTCGCGGACCGCAGGGCATGACAGCACACTCCCCCCACAATGTCCCCCCGACAGTTTGGGTTTATCAGGATATTGCTGGTGGAAAAGGCGAATCAGACGAGGAGCGTGCACTGCGCTAGCCAGTTCCCATGTACGTTCTTCCACCCCATATCCCTTCCAGTGCAACAGGTATTGGAGGGTTTTCCCCGCTATACGAGAATCCACAATGGTTTCCACTTCATATTCCTCGCTACCCAGAATGTTAAGGGGCGCGGGCCGTCTCGGTATCGAAGTGCCCGGTTCAACGGGTTTAATTAAGGAGACGTGGAAAACAGGGTGGATCCTAAAGGAGGCAGGCAGGTCTAACTTCAAGGCCACCGGGTTGATTACCTTCAGGACTCTGTAGGGGCATATAAATCTGGGATTGAATTTGCGTGAACCACTGAGCATCAAATGTTTGGTGGAAAGCCACACCTTATCCCCCGGTGAGTAGACGGGTTCTAATCTTCTATGTAAATCCGCCCCCTCCTTGTAACGCACTTTCGCCATGTCAAGAGTCTCTAAAGTTACTTTGTGCAGATTCACAAGTTTGTGCACCAGATGATCCGCTGCTGGAATAGGACTGTCTGGGGAACACCCGGAGGGCAATAACTTAGGATGAAACCCCGCAGAACAAAAGAAAGGTGAGTGCCGGATGGAAGAATGTGGGCTGTTGTTGTACGCTATCTCTGCCATCCACACCCACTCATCCCAATCCGACGGGGAATGCAAGACCTGGTTTCTGATATACTGCTCAAAACACTGGTTAACTCTCTCAGTTTGCCCGTCTGACTGAGGGTGATGGCTAGAAGATAACCTGACATCTATGTGAAGCAAGGAACATAAGCCCCTCCAGAACCTAGACACAAACTGGGCCCCCCTATCAGAAATCAAAACAGAAGGGAACCCATGCAGACGCACCACCTGATGCAAAAATACTGAAGCCAATCCCATGGCGGTGGGCAAACCTTCTAGAGGGACAAAGTGAGCTGTTTTCGTGAATAAATCCACCACCACTAAGACAGTATTGTTCTTTCTCTTGGTAACAGGCAGCTCCACTATGAAATCGAGGGATACCGTATGCCAGGGACCTGGCGGGGAGGCCAATGGCAGAAGGAGGCCTACAGGATTTTGGTGGGACACTTTAGTTTGGGCACATGTAGGACAAACCCTGACATAAGTTTCAATGTCCTTTGACATGTTAGGCCACCAAAACCGTTCACGTATCGTCTGGAGGGTTTTCTTTATGCCTGGATGACCCGCTAAAGGATGGGTATGATACCATTTCAAGACTTGTTCTTGTAACTCATGTGTAGGTAACACCACCCCGCCTTGAATGCAGACATACCCATCGTTCACCACCGTCTCGTGGGTGCCTACCACCTCCCGCATCTTGTCTGAGGCTTGAGCTAGCCGAATCCTTTTGCAGAACTCGCCTTCCGTGAACACCCCACCTAAGATAGCGTCTGTGGGTATGATGTTTGGTATTTCTACAGGCTCTTCGGGTTGCGTGAAACCTAAGCGGGATAAGGCATCAGCTTTACCATTCCTCCTCGCAGGCCTATAGTGAATTGTAAAGTCGTATTCCCCAAATAATTGAGACCAACGCAATTGTCTCATTGACAATGTCTTGGCGGATTTGAGGTATTGGAGATTGCGATGGTCTGTGTACACGGTAGCTGGGAAACGTGCACCCAAAAGATACTGTCTCCATTCCTCAAAAGCCTTCTTTATCGCGAAGGAGCTCCTTCTCCCCCACTGCGTAATTGTATTCTGCAGGCGTATATTTGTGCGAGAAATAGGCTACCGGGTGGCAGTGCCCTAAAACAGGGTCCTTCTGACTAAGGACACCACCCACTGCCACCTGTGAGGCGTCCACCTCTACCACAAAGGGCAAGGCCGGATCCGGGTGCCTTAGGACGGGAGCTCTCGTGAAGGCCAGTCGTAGTCGTTGAAAAGCGTCCTCAGCTTCCCTAGACCAGCTAAACAAAACGCCTTTTTTCAACAGACCGGTGAGGGGGCTTGCCAATTCCGAAAAGTCTCATATAAAACGTCTATAGAAATTGGCAAAGCCCAGAAAGCTTTGTAGTTCCTTAACCGAACCGGGTGCAGGCCAAGAGAGAACCGCCGCAACCTTACCGGGGTCCATAGCTAGGCCCCATGGGGAGACAACAAAACCTAAGAACGGCACCTCCTATGTGTGAAAGGTGCATTTTTCCAACTTACAGTATAACTGATTATCGCGAAGGCGTTCCAACACCTTTCGCACGTGGAGAACGTGGTCTGACATAGAGGATGAAAAGATCAATAGATCGTCAATGTACGCAATCACATAGTCGTCAAGCATATCTCGGAGTACCTCGTTTATGAAAAACTGAAATGCTGCAGGAGCATTACAAAGCCCAAATGGCATCACCAGATATTCATATAGTCCATACTTTGTACAAAATGCTGTTTTCCACTCGTCTCCCTCCCTAGCACACACCAGATGGTAGGCGCCACGCAGATCCAGTTTCGTGAAGAACTGGGCCCCACGTACTCTGTCAAGGAGGGAGGCAATCAGGGGCAGAGGATACCGATTCTTGACGGTGACCAGATTCAATTTCCTGTAATCTATACAGCAGCGGAGACCCCCCTCTCGCTGGGGATGTGTCAAGAATTCCTGTCATGCGAGGGGAGGAAAACGGTAACCAGCGAAAACGGACTACATCTCCCAGGATGCTTAGCGGTTGAGAGGTTATGTAAACAGGAGAGCTGTTACATAACTCAAGGAAAACACGCCCTTATGTAAAACAGGAGAGCTGTTACATAACTCAAGGAAAACACGCCCTTATGTAAACAGGAGAGCTGTTACATAACTCAAGGAAAACACGCCCTTATGTAAACAGGAGAGCTGTTACATAACTCAAGGAAAACACGCCCTTATGTAAACAGGAGAGCTGTTACATAACTCAAGGAAAACAACGCCCTATAAAGGGAGGAACCGGGAGGTACAACGCTGTCGGATATTGTGTTTACAACCGACGTACCTGCTTAGTGAAGAGCAGTGTTCCGGAGTGGTGCTCCAGTAAGGCAAGAACGGAGGTAGGTCGAGTCGTTACTCCCTGGGCCGTGTCTTGCCCCATCGTCACCTGTGAAGGACCCGGAAGCTCTACCGGATAACCATTGAGCTTCGCTTTTTGACTCGGCTGAGTCAAAGCGCAGTGGCGCTTTTGCTGGTTGGAGTCGTAACTCCCAGCCCGACCAGAGATACAGGGACTGCCAGCTGTAACGCACACCAGGAGGTGTTTGCCGCGTTACAGACTCGGAAGTCCACAGGATCGATCGAGCGGCTGCTCTCGGTTCAGTCTTCTTTGCTTGTGATTGGGGTATCGGTGACGCATCACCAGGAGGTGACTCCGCGTCCCGGTGCAGTCTGAGGAAGAGGTTGAGCGGCTGCTCCCTTCAGGTAGAGACCCCGGCTGGGTGTTTCCCTGACTCCTCGATTCTCCCCAACACTCTTCGTGCCCCTCACAGCCTACCGATTGGCATTGTCGGCCATTTCATTTCTGCCCTCTGTTGGCATACGCCGGGATCGGCGTATATGCAGAGGACGGTTAGGACAATCAGTGCTGTGGGCTGGTAACGTACTTAGCCTGGAGGATTCCAGTGACTATAACCTTTGTTTATTCCTTGTATTATTTTTGCCTTCATTAAAATAACTAAACCTTCACAAGTGGTTGCGTTCTCATTATCGTGTCTGTTAAACGATCCCGAGACGTTCAGGGCGTTACAAAATATCCGACCTTAATAACACTAACTGTCTCCCGGTCGATAACAGACATGGCAACACTTGATGATGTGCTGGCTGCTTTAGCGACCGTGCAAATTGAATTGGCTGCCTCCAGGCAAGAAACAGCCGATGTAAAAGCCAGACTGGATGCTATCCAATTGGACCCGCTCACGCCCAGCACCTCCCTCACGAACCAGACCCCTGCGGTAGTAGTGGAAATGCCGGTAGCCGTCCCCTTGGCAACACCAGAGAGGTACAGTGGGGATCCTAACACAGTGCAGGTATTCCTCACACAAGTGGCGCTACATCTATCGTGCAAACCAAGGGCGTTCCCCACGAGTCAGGCTCGTGTGGCTTTCCTTATATCCTATTTGGCTGGAAACGCGGCACAATGGGCCGTACCTCTGGTGAGCAGGGACGACCCCATCTTATGTGATTGGGGTGCTTTTCGCGAGGAATTCCTGAAGGTCTTCGACAGAAGGGCTGACTCGTACACGGCGGACCGTGAAATGCTTGAGTTGAGACAGGGATCCAACGACCTGGTGCAGTATCTCAACGCGTTCCGAAGGCTGGTTGCGGAAACCAAGTGGCCTGTTGCTAAACAGACGGCGCTCTTTCATCACGGGCTGTGCGATGAGCTCAAGGACGCCGTGGCTCATATTGACCCACAACCCAAGACATGTGAGGGCCTTATCAACCTGGTATTATGGCTGGAACATAGGCTAAGTGAAAGAAAGGGGGATCATGGGAGAAAAGGAAAATCCCTTCCATCCTATGTGACAGTGGGAAGTCCTGAAACTTCCACCGCATCCAAGGGAGAACCCATGGACATCGGCGCAATACGAGCGAGCCTCACAGCCACGGAGAAAGAGTCACGCCGTAAACAAGGATTGTGCCTATATTGTGGCAAAAAAGGCCACTACGTACGTGAATGCCCTGCCAAACCGAAGACGTCACGTTATCGGGCCAACCGGTCGGTAACAGCCGTGGTGGACGTACCGGCGGAAAACTAGAGGACTCCCAGACCAAAGAAGGGGCATCTCGGAGTCACTCATCCATCCCTTCACTTTCCAACTCGGTCACTAAGGGACAACGACACCTGTTTCTCACGGTGCACGTGGGAGTGCATGACCAGTGGATACCCGTTGTGGCCATGGTGGATTCAGGGGCCACTGGCATGTTTATGGACCACAACGAGGCATGCAGGCTAGGGCTAGTGCTTCTTCCCAAAGCTGTACCCGAAGACATCTATGCTGTAGACGGAAGGCGATTGGTGACGGGGCCCATCGGGCAGCACACGGGGGTCCTTCCGATGAGATGTGGGAGGAACCATTTGGAACAAATCGATTTTAACATCATCCGAGCGCCCCAATATGGCGTCATATTGGGATTGCCGTGGCTACAGAAACACAACCCCTCTGTGGATTGGCCAACACATCGCATCGAACTGACGTCACCGTCTTGCATCCTGCATTGTGGAATAGGAACGGAATCCCTTGACGCAGATGAGAGCGGGAGTCAGACGGTGGCTACAGCGGCAGAAAAAGATGTGGCTCTCCCCCAGGCTTATCACAGTTTTGAGGATGTATTTGATGAGGTGAAGGCGGAAGTGCTACCACCACATAGACAGTTTGACTGCCAGATTGACCTGGTGCCAGGGGCCAGCGTTCCCAGCGGCAGGCTGTATGCCCTGACGGAACCTGAAAACGTGCATCTCCGGGGGTACCTGGATAAACTCCTCAAGCTAGGATTCATCCGCCCGTCCAAGTCTCCGGCCGCCTCGCCACTCTTCTTCATCCCGAAGGCTAATGGGGAGCTGAGAGCCTGTGTGGACTTTAGGGCATTGAATGCGATAACCGTAAAGAATCGGTACCCCTTGCCTCTCATCAGTGTACTCCTGGAACAGGTCAAGAAAGCTCGTATCTACACCAAGTTGGATTTGAAAGGGGCATACCATCTGGTGCGCATGAGGGACGGAGACGAGTGGAAGACCGCCTTTAAGACCAGGTTCGGCCTTTTTGAGTACCTCGTCATGCCGTTCGGTCTGTGCAACGCCCCGGCAGCCTTTCAGTACTTTTTGAATGAGGTATTCAGAGAGGAGTTGGATATCTACGTGGTCGTATATATCGACGACATCCTCATCTATTCGTCCAGTGTGGAGGAGCACGTACACCACGTCAAAGCCGTGCTCCAAAAGCTGAGGGAAAACATGCTGTTTTGTAAACTCAGCAAGTGTGACTTCCACGTCACATCCGTGGAATTCCTCGGAGTGATGCTGAGTCCAGAGGGACAGGAGATGGCAGAACGAAAGATCAAGGCGGTGAAAGAATGGCCGGTGCCCCAAAGCGTGAAGGACGTCCAAAGTTTCATTGGCTTCGCCAACTTTTACAGGCGGTTTATAGATGGATTTTCAGGATTGGTGGCCCCAATCACACAGCTACTGAGGAAGTCCAAGGAGTTTGTCTGGTCCCCTGAAGCGAACAAAGCCTTTGAGGCCCTTAAAAGCGCCTTTGGTAAGGCACCGGTGTTGGCTCACCCCGATCCGGATCTCCCCTACGTAGTGGAAGCGGACGCATCGGATGTGGCGCTGGGGGCTATCTTGTCCCAACTCAACCACGACACAGGGGTGCTTCATCCCGTTGCGTACATGTCCCGCAAACTCAACGACGCCGAACGCAACTACCATATTGCGGAGAAGGAGCTTCTCGCAATCAAGGACGCCTTCACCGAATGGAGGCATTGGTTGATGGGGGCAAGACATGTGGTATCGGTGTACACGGACCATCGGAACCTACAGTTCATGACGGCCACAAGACACCTTTCTCCCAGACAGCTGCGGTGGATGATCTTCTTTGCGGGGTTCAACTTCCGCATCACATATCGGCCGGGGACGGAAAACCGGAAGGCGGACGCCCTGTCCCGTCAATCTGCAGTTAAGGAACCATTGCCTGCGACCGAGCATTCCATCATTTCCCCGGGGATGGTATTGGGGGTTATCCAACCGGATACTTTCCTGAGGGGAATAAAGAGAGGGATCAGGTCATTCGCATGGCGGAGGTGGCTCCTCAGTCACAGAGAATGGCAGCTGAAGGACGGGATACCCCTGAAGGGCAGGTGCCTATTGATACCCACGCCTAGGCTAAGGAAACAAGCATTCATCTGGTGCCATGACTCTCCATGCGCAGGTCATTTGGGCTTTGAAAAAACGGTGGCTAGCATGGGACGGCATTTCTGGTGGCCAACCATGAGAGTGGATGTCAGGAGGTGGGGACAGGAGTGTCCTACGTGTGCTACCATGAAGGCCGACCATGGCCGAACCCAAGGGCTCTTACATCCACTTCCGACCCCGGATAGACCATGGGATAGCATATCACTGGACTTCGTGGTGGGCCTACCGGTAGACCAGGGGATGACGGCAATACTGGTGGTGGTGGATTACTTGACGAAAATGGGGCACTTCATCCCCTGCAAGAGAGTCCCTACGGCCGGGGAATTGGCGTCACTACTCCTAAAGAATGTGGTACGACTGCATGGATTACCTGGGGTGATCGTGTCGGACCGGGGGTCGCAGTTTACTGCGCAATTCTGGAAGACTTGGTGCACTGCGCTGCATGTTAAGACCGCCCTGTCCACCAGCTACCACCCTCAAACGGACGGCCAAACCGAGCGACTGAACCAAACGCTCAAACAGTATCTGCGATGTTTTGTGGACCAGGGCAGGGAAGAATGGGTCGACTTGCTATGGGTTGCAGAGATCGCCTATAACAACGCCACTCACAGCTCCACACAGTCATCTCCGTTCTATAGCAACTATGGCCAACATCCCAGGTTCTTGCCATTTCTACATCCGTTCAGAGAGGACAGGATTCCCGCCACAGCGGACAGGGTGGCACACATAAAAGACACGTTGACGCGCTCAAGGGCTGTCTGTAAGGGTTCGCAGGATCTTCTGCAGGAGCGTCAGGAATCAGAAGAGTAAGTCTCCGTCCTCCCCTACGGCCTTCCGTCTCTATCAAACCCTAGAGAACCGGATGGCACGCCAGGGGAAAACAGGGTAACAAAACAAGGGAAGGAGGGTGTGACTTCAGAGGTGTGGCTGGTTGGTACCAATGACTGGGTTCTTCTTCTGTGCGTGCTGTAATAGAATATTCTACCTTATACTACATATCACCTTATGCATTTCCCAGGCAGAGATAAGTCCCTAATCCACATACCACGGGGGTCTTGTTTAGCATAAGAGATGTCACCTCCACTGGATTAGTAAGGGACTGAGGACGGGGGGGGCAGGCTTGGAGCGAACCAACTTCTGCTTCACATATCCTATAAGACAAACAATACAGTGAATGGTCTACCTAGAACATTAACGATGATACACAATTCTTTTCCCCTCTTACTCACTAGGAAGATATACAACTGCGTCCCTCTATTTCCACATGGAATGTAATAGCAAAAAGGTGTAGTGTGAATATGATAACTCCTAGGGAGAAAGACAAAACAATAATAATTATATTCGCCCACCCAGTGCTGAATTCCTAAGTGCAAGAACAAAAGAGTAGCGCACAGCGCTGTTACCGTGCTTCAGAAGAACTCTGGTCACTATGGCGTGGTCCACGCTAGCGTCCCCTATGGATAAGTCGGTCTTCTGTTTCCAGGGGAGACCAGCACCACTGAAGGGAGGTGGGTAAATGGTTGAACAAGTGCCAGGAGGGGAAGGAAGTGTGTGGACTCAACTGAAGATATGAAGCCCTTTAGGCGTAACGATCTGTAGAGGAGTGTGGGAACTCTTATCCTAAGTGAGGGGAACCGAGGGCACAGTGCGGGGGATATGCTTGTGTCTACACCCAACCACCACCCCGGAGTGAGCACCCCCACGACACAGCAGCTCAGGGGGGAAGGTAGAATACTGGTACTCACTCCGAAATCCGCCGCAATAGGCGGGAGTCAAATAATGCTGCTTAAGCAGGAGCGAGCCTCCAGATGGACGAGAGGCTCGCGAATTGCCGCGATATGATTCGTGCGCAAACGCGAGCCTCCAGATGACAGAGAGGCTCGCAAAATACGGCAATAACGTCTCTTCAGAGAGACTCAAAACACACGGGCAGAACCCGAGAAGGCTCGGCGCCGACTAGCGCGACAACGGAAACAGGAAGTACAATCCGGAAGTCAGGCAAGCTAAGCGAGGACGGAAACCAGGCATCCAGCTAGAACGCTAAGCGCGTTCGTACGCGTCTTAGGTCCTTATATACTGGACCGTCTATCGGGGCATGACACTGTCCTAATAGAGGCCAAGAGAAGATACAAGTCTGCGGCAGACAGGAAGAGAAGGCCCGGGCCACTGTACCGCACTGGAGACTACGTCTGGATATCCACAAGAAACATGAGGTTTCGAAAGAACAGTGTGTTCCATCCCAAGTACATGGGCCCCTATCGAATTACCAAGTGTATGGGTCCCGTGAACGTGAAGGTGTGCTTGCCCCAGTCATTGCGGATACACCCTGTCTTTCATGCATCATTGCTCAAACCAGCTTCCTCCAAGCCGTCTGGGACACCTAGGCCGGTATGCGTGGAGTCGGAGGTGGAGTATGAAGTGTCGGGCATACGGGCGTCCCAATGGCGCAGGGGGAAGCTGTGGTACCCGGTTGCGTGGAAAGGCTATGGCCCGGAGGAGCAGTCATGGGAACCGGCTGAAGGGGTTCATGCTCCGCGCTTGGTCTCCTTGTTCCATCAGCGTTTTCCTGCCAGCGCTGGACCCGTTGGGAGCCGCTGAGAGGGAGGATGTACTGTCAAGAATTCCTGTCATGCGAGGGGAGGAAAACGGTAACCAGCGAAAACGGACTACATCTCCCAGGATGCTTAGCGGTTGAGAGGTTATGTAAACAGGAGAGCTGTTACATAACTCAAGGAAAACACGCCCTTATGTAAAACAGGAGAGCTGTTACATAACTCAAGGAAAACACGCCCTTATGTAAACAGGAGAGCTGTTACATAACTCAAGGAAAACACGCCCTTATGTAAACAGGAGAGCTGTTACATAACTCAAGGAAAACACGCCCTTATGTAAACAGGAGAGCTGTTACATAACTCAAGGAAAACAACGCCCTATAAAGGGAGGAACCGGGAGGTACAACACTGTCGGATATTGTGTTTACAACCGACGTACCTGCTTAGTGAAGAGCAGTGTTCCGGAGTGGTGCTCCAGTAAGGCAAGAACGGAGGTAGGTCGAGTCGTTACTCCCTGGGCCGTGTCTTGCCCCATCGTCACCTGTGAAGGACCCGGAAGCTCTACCGGATAACCATTGAGCTTCGCTTTTTGACTCGGCTGAGTCAAAGCGCAGTGGCGCTTTTGCTGGTTGGAGTCGTAACTCCCAGCCCGACCAGAGATACAGGGACTGCCAGCTGTAACGCACACCAGGAGGTGTTTGCCGCGTTACAGACTCGGAAGTCCACAGGATCGATCAAGCGGCTGCTCTCGGTTCAGTCTTCTTTGCTTGTGATTGGGGTATCGGTGACGCATCACCAGGAGGTGACTCCGCGTCCCGGTGCAGTCTGAGGAAGAGGTTGAGCGGCTGCTCCCTTCAGGTAGAGACCCCGGCTGGGTGTTTCCCTGACTCCTCGATTCTCCCCAACACTCTTCGTGCCCCTCACAGCCTACCGATTGGCATTGTCGGCCATTTCATTTCTGCCCTCTGTTGGCATACGCCGGGATCGGCGTATATGCAGAGGACGGTTAGGACCATCCGTGCTGTGGGCTGGTAACGTACTTAGCCTGGAGGATTCCAGTGACTATAACCTTTGTTTATTCCTTGTATTATTTTTGCCTTCATTAAAATAACTAAACCTTCACAAGTGGTTGCGTTCTCATTATCGTGTCTGTTAAACGATCCCGAGACGTTCAGGGCGTTACAGGATGAAAAATAATGAAGAAGAGGCAGGAGAGCGTCAGGGGCGGATAAAGCCTTTTGCCAACATGGTGTCTAGATATTCTCTCAGATACGTGTTCTCTTTTTCTGTAAGTGAATACACCCTGCTGCATGGTATTCTGGCTCCTGTCTCTAAATCAATACGGCAGTCATATGCCCTATGTGGGGGAGGGAAGTCCGCCTCTTTGGGGTCGAACACTGTAATTAAATCCTGGTATGAGGAGGGCAGCTCGGGAAGAACTACTGCTCCTTTCACCTCAACGGTGACGTGTGTACTTGCCATTGCTACTTCTGGTTCCGCAAGGGGACGAAACATAAGGGTGGATTTCTCCCAGTCTATGACAGGGTTGTGAAGTTTTAACCACGGTACGCCCAATAACACTGGAATCTGTGGAGAACAAATTAAATCAAACTCTATATCCTCTTGATGGCCGGGATCTATAACCATGTGTAGCATGATTGTTTGATGGGTTACTGGTCCTGAGACAAGGGGACGCCCGTCAATGGTAGTGACCCTGTTTACTGCACTTTTCCTTCTACAGGGTATCAGATTTTCTCTAGCCCACTCTGAGTCCATGTAATTCCCTGATGCACCGGAATCTATCATAATGGCCACCTGCAACCCGATGTGAGCGACGGAAAGCTGGGCTGCTACGTAGAGATGAGTGATGGGGTTAGTGGGGTGAACAGAAGAGACAAAACCATTTGAACCACCCGGGATCCTTGCCTCACAGGGCCCCGGGCTCCTTAGTTTCCCGCCTTATCCGATTGAGTTGGTTTAACCGGACAGGACCTCAAGAAATGGCCTGCTTTTCCACAATATAAACAGAGTCTATTTGTGCGCCTTCTTTGTCTTTCTTCCGGTGTTAAGGGACCCTTCAACACCCCTATTTGCATGGGCTCGCTTTCATCTGCGACTTTGGGAGGTTCGCTCTTCTTTTCCCTAGAAGGCACGTAACGATGTTCGACTCGTCCCTTTTCTTGCTTTCTCTCTTGTAGTCGATGTTCTATCTTGACTACTAGGTCGATGAGTTCCCCACATGACTCGGGTAAATCTACAATTTGTGAAAGAGCATCCTTCAAATCATCGCGTAGTCCCCTATAGAAGAGGGTGCTACGCTTTTCTTCTGGCCAGTTAGATTCCACCACTAGTCTACGAAAGGACGTAATATATTGTACCAAATCCTGATTGCCTTGTTTGAGTGCTAACAACTCGGTATCTGATGAGTGAGTGTATGTGTGCCGGTCAAACAATTTGCGGAACTCTCTTTTAAAGGCTGAATGGTCATGCAGCAATGGATCATTTCTGTCGACCAAAGGGATGGCCCAATCTGCAGCAGGGCCACTCAAATACGAAATCATAAATGCTACCCGGGATTGATCAGAAGGAAAACAAGTACTCTTACAAGAAAAGTGCAATTGGCACTGGCTAAGAAATGCGGCACAACGAGTAGCATCCCCCGAGAACCTCTCTGGGGGTGCTAACGGAATGGAAGGAGGTGTGGTGACTTGGATAATCGATGACGCGACATCAGAACTCCCTCCTTGCGCTGCTCCAGCGTGATGACGTTAGAGAGCATCTACTCTCGCCGCCCAGGGCCTGTGTTTCTAACTGTAGGTTCCCTATCATGCCGGCTACATCGGCTAGGGAAACTGCTCCTAGTTCCATGACGCTCGGGCAGAACACACCACTAGGGCTTAGCGTTCTGTAAGGGCTATCTGCTGTTCCGCAGGAGCGTCAGGAACCTGAAGCGTATTCCTCAGACTTCCCCAGCGGTCTCCCGACTCTATCAGACTCTAGAGACTCAGGAGACTCGCCAGGGAAAACAGGGAAACAAAACAAGGGAAGGAGGGTTGTACTTCAATGGGTCACCGCTGTCTGGTTCTGTTGATAAGGAAATCTACGCCTGGCATACACCCTGTAAAACAAATGCTGTGTAAACAATGTCACATACAAACTACCCCCTCTGTAGTACAACTCCGCCCTTGACCTCACCTACCAATGTGTCGTGTTTTCTAATCATGTAACGGGAAGGCGTCTATACGTCACTGTAAGACCTATACGAAGGAGAGTACACTGTTAGAACGGAGTAATAATCATTCCCCAACCTTCTCTTCTATCTCTGTTGTCTGCTTACCCCCTTGTGTTGGTGTCGAGGAACTACCAACTCCCTGGCCTCTATTTGTCTGATGCACACTGTGGAAGGCAGTCTACAGAAATACATAACACAACATGTCAGAGCAAACCTGAACACCCATTGAGCTCTTTATAAATGGAAGATGTAGCGCCGTGCGCCTTTACCGTGTTTCTGTCGAGAAGATCAGCCACACACAGTGATTCACGCAAACCCCAGGGAGTGACAGGAAACGGATGGAGAAGGAGAGGTCTGGAAACACCTCACTAGAGGGAACACTCGATGGAACACTATGAGGGTAGTAGTATCCTGAACCAGGTATGAGGCAGATGGAAGGAGCGGTGCCAGACGATGAAGTGTGTATCGTAGGTGGGGAATAAACAAAGGAAAACTAAGGAGAGGTCGGAGCAGGGAAATGCCTGCTAGGACGAGCTGAGATAGGCTCCCCTGGCTAAATATGGAAGGTTCAGGGGAACGCCGGAAATGCAAGGGCCGCCAGTGCTTTACGCTGCAGCAGCACAGCTATCGATCCTTGCAACCATGAAGGGGATAATTTTCTTTGTGGCATGAACGAGACCGGATTACCGGAGTACCTCTCTCCTGGGTCCAGAGGGAAGAAGGGCAAGGTCCGCTCCGCTAGTGTTGGTCAGGAGGCGGGCAGGAACCAAAACGCCACGAGGATCACTGAATGCGGCGAGAAACAGCTAGCCGGCTCCGTTCAATAGAGCGAGGCCGGAAACAGGAAATACCAAGACCGGAAGTCAGGCAGCTGAGCGTTGGGACAGGAAGGAATCTCGAGACAAGAACGCTAAGCGCGTTTCCTTGCCTCGAGATCTCTTAAATACTACCGCGTCGGGAGTCGCGGACCGCGGGGCATGACACAAAGTATATACCGGGCAGCTGTATTCACAATTTCTCTGGGATTCCAGCGATTGAAGACTGCACCCCTGTCGAGTCACCACTCCCCAGGATCGGAACGATGCTAAAAAATGGTCTACCTCTCGATAGCTTCAAGTCTGAATGCTGTTATAGCACAGATCAGTGAAGCAAACAAGCGAGGGAAGGTAAGGGTGGGGACAGCGGGGAAGGAGACTTGAAACAACAGGAAAAATGGGGAACCTATGAGTAAAGGATTATATCCTTCCTAAATCACATGTATATGGGTATATAAACAATAACTACCTGTAAAGGAAAGAAAAGTTACCATTTCAGATGAGCTCACTAGGAAGATCGTGTTCCTGCTTAACCATCCCAGTATAGTACCCAAGACCATCTTGTAGGAGCCCACTATGATAATCATATAGGAAACATAACAGAGAAATTACCACAATTTATATATAGAACACTTCCCTTGGAACAGTAAACGTTACTCTATAGAATTATTTCCCTAATGGTCCTAACATACCCGTGTGAAAAAGGGGCCTCGCTTCACAGGGTTGTAAGATGCTGCAAAGAAGTGCTCTTCAACAATCCCCTGTTAGAATGAGAGGCCTGAACATGGAAAATAAAACATATATTTAAATTGCATAAAGATTTCTAAATGCGAATTGTACACAACTCATTCCTCATTTACTTCTCAGTGAGGCATCTGTGACCAACGCGATCAATATATATACCACAAGCATTACACAGACCATGCCTTGGCAATGTATACCCCTGAATACGACAAGGACAACATAAATGGACAAACAAAACGATAAAAAATATATATATGATGATGGAAGCGCACACGAGGTAGATTCACATTTTGTGTACCACGGTACTGCGCTTAGATGAATATTGGAAGTCCTTTAATCAAGAACAAGAGTAATAGTCTTTACTCCCCGCCGCATAAATACACACAACGTGAATTCTCCAACGTGTAGGGAGCTGTCGAGTTAAAGAGGTTGGCCTGTATAGGAACCTACTCCTAGCACGTGTAAATCGTAAATGCCACAAATAATCAAGAATGGCATAAAAATACGCCGGTATCCATACCACCTGCTCGAGACGACAAATGTGTGTCTCACCAACAGGGAGGGACACCGCACTCGAGACATAAATGAGGAAAGTTGTATCGCAAGCAGTTTCCGCTTCGGCGGAGCAGACTTCACACTGCGGACGACTGAGGCCAAATAAAGAATCCCAAGTAGGAAATGGTGATGGTGCATAAGCACCCTTACCAGACCCCCAAGAGGTACTCCACTTGTACACAGATTTCACATGCCTTAAACCAGGTGGAAATGTCTCTTCTCATGGCAGGCCACCAGAACTGTCTATAGACACTTTCCAATGTTTTTTCCATTCCGGTATGGCCAGTTTTAGGTATCTCGTGACACCACTGAAATACCTGTTTTTGTAGGTGTCTTGTGGGGACCAGTATTTGATTCCCTTTTATAGGGATGCCGTGCTTTATACTCCACTCTGTGTGCCTTCTAAGCCATGTTTGTTGCTGACGGCGTCTGTCCATAACAGACACCGTCAGCGCGCATGCCATGGCCTCCACAGACTACATCCTCCTCGGGGACCTGAACTTCCACCTCGAGAACACCAACGACAGCAACTCCACCGCACTACTGGACAACCTCGCCAACCTCTGCCTCAAACAGCTCGTCACAACACCCACCCACTCCGCCGGACACACGCTCGACCCAATTTTCTCCACCACCAGCCACGTCTCCGTCAGCCACACCATCGAACTCCACTGGACCGAAAACCACTGCATCCACTTCTCCTTCAAGAAAACCACCGCACACAACCTCCAGCAAAGAATCCCCCACCGCAGCTGGAACAAGATCACCGAAGACCAGCTAATCACCACCCTCGCCCGAGATCCACTGATCGATCACACCGACACTAACACAGCCGCCCGCAACCTCAACCAATAGATCGACTACTGCGCCAACACTCTCGCCCCGTTAAAGAAACCCACAAACAGACTCACCGACAGAAGAGCCATCTGGTTCAACGCCGACCTCCAGACATTCCACATATCCCACACTGGATTAGCGGGTAAGCCAAGTGATAACTGGCCTATAACGTATGAATGAATTAGATCATTATGTGCACAACCCTGACCCCATTCCCTTTACCCAGCAGGTGTGTGACACTAACACCACATCGGCGCTCAGGTTACCCCTTTCCGTCCTAAGGAAGACCCGCAGGCCGAGGCCCACAATTACCCCTTGAGCCCCAAGATGGGTCGAAACTTCGAGGCCCATATTCACCCTACCTGGACCACGAATCCCTGATTGTAACGTGCCACACAAGATTTGAATTGTGTATCCCAGAATCAAATATAAATTGGTGTTGTACTATGTGAATGTGGCCAGGCACAAAAAAGACTGAGAAGTTTGGATCAGTCTAATGAATGAACCATTGTAACCATTTCGTGTACCACATTGTTTGAATTCTATTCACCTTCCCTACACTAGAGCACTCCCTCTTTGTGCACGTTCCCTTGGAGCAACCTCCGCCCCCTCCCCCCCACCACCCCTCCGTCTATTCTAAATTGTCAATTTGCAGTAAGGCATATACTGTGGCACTCATTATGATGGAATAAAACCTGTTGTAAATCAAATATTTCTTGGTTGTTGCACTTTGATAGACCATGTGTATCAATTACTATGAGCCAATAGGTTACCGGCTCAAGAATCAACATGTTGAATAATTTATTGTAGGTTGTGATTTGTTTCATCTGCTGAATAAGGTCCAGGACCATTGTTTTTTGTACCACATATAACCCAGGTCCATGACCACTGGGTCACCCCATTTTGATAATGGCTACCTTGTGCAGGGACCAACTGCGAAGGTTTAAATGTTTGTATGCTAGATTTGAATTGTATATATTTTCTGGCTCAATTGTTACACACTATTGTGATTTACACAAACTGTGTCTGAAAGAGAAACACTATCATACAGTGACGACTATATGGACCCTCTATTGCAAGCCCAGGGGCGCCAGCTCCCTAGGGGTATCTACTCCCAGCATTAACCTCACGCTCAATGAAAAAATATCCAAAGTAGAGTGTCTAGAAAAGAAGTTGATCAGAACAAGGTTACATGGCCACACGTTGGCTAAATATCTACAATCTAATGTGATTCCAAAAGGGCTACAAGTCAGAAATGAGCCAGCAATATTTGTAGATAACCCTAAATTTAAGGAAAACGTTAGCTTCGTCTCTAATAATTGTTCCAGGCACTGGATGGTGCTTGGGATTGAGACCGCTGTGGAAGAGGTCCAACGTTCGACTAAGGAAATAGCAGAACTTAAGAGAGAAATTATTGATAACAAAACACTTAGCAACGCTAAAGAAGCTTTGGAAAGACTTGAAGGAACCATCCGTGACTTTGACCTATACACACAAATAACCAAACTGGATAAAGTGGCTAAGATATAAACATTCTATGACAAAAAGGCTACGTACCCCTATTTACAATAAGGGTACGTTCTCTAGTAGAGGCAGAAGTGGGTTTAGAAGGTACACAACATTCTCAGGTTCTTCACTCGGATGTAGCTCAGGAAGTGACACTGAACGCCCAGGCCCCAGCACCACCACATCCAACCCTGAATACACGTACTCAGAGCTGCCTTTTTTAGTGGAGGGCCCATGGTGGGAACAGCGAGGGAGAGGCCGGGCCTGAGGGAGACCCAGGGGCCCGAGGGAACCAACTTGGAACAGAGGCCGGGGCAGAGCCAAGAGACAGACACACATCCAACAGGAGACACACGGGGACATACAGATACGGAGGCGACATTACAGATAGTAGTACATATACCCGAAAACCCGGTGGTTAATTTATCCAACTACACTCTCAAACCGGAGGAGCAGAAAATCTTAGAAAAAGGTCTATCTTTTGTCCCTACCTCCATGCCCAACAACTTCAATTTGAAGGTGGAACTCCACCAGTTCTTCCGCAAAATAAGGCTTAAACACTATTTTCAGAAGATCCCTTACCAACCCACCTTCTCAGGCAGCGGACTAAGACCACCGTCCAAATTCAAGCCCCCGACACACCTCATGCCACACAAGATCTTGGCAAATTAACAGGTAGTGAGGCGGGATGTGGAAAAAGTCCTTTCCAACAGACAATATACTAGATATAACATTACCAAAGCTGAACGCCAAGCCCTAGGTACACTCAAGAGCAACACCAGTATAGTTATCAAACCCGCCGACAAGGGCAGGGCGATAGTTGTATAAAACCTTGAGAACTACAAAAATGAAATTCTCTCACAGTTGGAAGTTGCGGGCAAATATGAGAAGCTTAGAACAGACCCCACTGAAGAGATAAGTAACATTATAGAAAAAACTACCCGCAGTGCCCTAGAGACAGGTCACCTGTGCACACACGAATATGAGTACCTCAACAACAAACACCCCAGGATGCCTACCATCTACACACTCCGAAAATACATAAATGTATGCGGGACCCTACTGGGGGACCCATCATTTTGGGCTGTGGGTCGCTATTGGAACCTCTATGCAAGTACGTGGATGTGTTCCTAAGACCACTAGCAGAGAAGATGGTTACGTACCTTAGAGGCACGATGCAGACTATACAACTGGTGGACAAACGCCCATTCAATCGCTCTACTTACCTACTGGCTACAATGGACATCACCGCATTGTATACCAATATTCCCCAGACCCCGGCCCTTACCTGCATTGAAACAGCTTTGAACACACGGCCGGCACCGCATAAAGTGCCCACAGAGTTCATTATTGAACTTTGACGATTGCCATGACTAGGAATTACCTTTTCTTCCAGGACCAATACTATTTGCAAACCAAAGGCGTGGCAATGGGGGCTAGGTTCGCTCCAAATTTAGCAATCATCTATATGGACGCTTATGAACAAAAATATGTCCTGAATGACCACAACCCCTACAGTGAGTGTATTGAACTGTGGCGCCGCTAGTTAGATGATGTGCCTATCATATGGAAAGGCAGTGAGGAACAACTCAGATGCTTCCATGTTTGGCTCAATACATGTTCGAATGACATCCAGTTTACACATAGAATTCAACAGGGACTCAATACACTTTCTAGATATCACCATAAATGTGGAGTCAGACACACTATTCACGAGCCTCTATAGAAATAATAGCGAATGCAACACACTGTTACGCTACTCAAGTCACCACCCACGCAACCTTAGGGATAACCTACCCTTTGGACAGTTCCTGAGGTTGCGGCACAACTGTTCAAAGAAAGAGGACTACTTTGATGAATCCGCAGGCCTATTATCGCGTCTAATTGAGAGAGGCTACCCCATCAGACTCCTCAAGAAAGCACGCAAACGTACGTGGCACAATCACAGGGAATTCCTCCTTACACCCAAGCAGAGGAATGAGGAGAATAAAGAGCGTATATTATGTGAGACCACTTTCTAAAACCAAAAGCAATGCTGTGAAAAAGATTATCAATCAGCACTGGCATCTGATCTCTGACGAGTTGGATAATATACCACCACCTCTACACGCTCTTAAGAAAGCCAAGAACGTGAGAGACCATATCGTTAAATCCCTATTACCACCATCTAATATCCCCCACCAAACCACACTTTGGGGTTTACCACCAGTGAAAGGCCACCTTAAATGTGGCCAATGCACAGCCTGCCTTATGGCACGAGAAGTGAAACAATTCACGCATAACAATCACACTCATGTACTGCAGGACCACAGCAATTGCAACACCGCTGGAGTCATCTATGCCATAACTTGCCCTTGCGACTTTATGTACATAGGCCAGACCAGCCAAAAAGTCAAGTGTCCCATTCTATAACACTGTAGCCGCATAAGATGCAAGACGCAGGGTGCGCCACTCGTGGACCATTTCACCACATTTGGACATACACCGGAAAGTCTCAAATGATGTGTCATAGAAAGAGGAAAACCCAACCCCAGAGGAGGTGATTTCAACAATGTTCTCAGCACGGTGACTCAATGAATACGAGGAGATTAGCAAACAAGTCTCTGTACTTACCAATAGATAAACCTTACCGCCACTGGTCCATATCTGAAACCTAGGACGCTATTACCAATGTCGTGTCACACACCTTGACATACCATTAGGTTCTTCTTCCTTTTCGTTTTTAAATCAATTGTAAGTAGCCTCTGCACATACCATGCAGATCCAGTCTGTAGAAATGTTTCTTCACAAGATATGTCGTATCATCATGTTTGTAAACTCAATGTTACCGCACCCCATAACTTATTTCCATTTATATGTTGTTTTAATGCATTGTAAATAAGCACTTATATATATTAGACACTTATGCACGCTGCTCTGCCAATTAGATAAGGTGGTTTGTACTGTCGAGTTTTGTAACCATGCGGCTTTGCATCCCGATTGCAAAATATGTAAATATGCACATATGTACCCGATGGGATGTGACCTCCCAACAAGTATGTCATGCAACACTGTATAAGCCTTATTATGTATACCGATGTTTCCCCCTTATTGCCATGACTACGGTAGCGGCTCCATGCAATACACACGTTATGCTGCCAAACATTAAATAATCTGGATGCACACAATATAGTTGTAGACGCTGACCCATGCTCTCCTCTATCAGGGTAGATCATCATGAATCCCCTTAAATGCCAAATTTACTTTCCCGGTAGACCGGTTCGCACACAACGGCACGCAGTACTCTGTTTTCCATGTCCGCGCAACCAGCGTGAGTTTCACGCTCGCGGTACCCTGGTTTATAAACATCCTCGCGGTCAGACCCGGCAGCTGACAGTCTCCCGGGCGGACCACGGACGCAGGATATCTGTACCCACAGGTAAGAGAACCTAGGATCACACTGTCACCCTTGATCCTCCCCTCACCCCCTTGTAAATATCCCAGTTCTAACCCTGACTTTTAACTCATTTTCAGCTCAAGCATTCAGTGCACTGGAACTAAGCGAGTACCCTACCACTCCAATACTAGGTAAGTGCTACATGGCTTTGAGAGTACCTGTTGAGAAGTATAGTCATGTGCTTCAAACCGCCCTAATAAGCCCCTTTAATTACAGATGAGGACGCTTTTTCTAGAGGATTCCACATATCCCACACAGGATTAGCGGGTAAACTAAGTGATAAGTGGCTTATAACGTATGAATGAATTAGATCGTTATGTGCACAACCCTGACCCCATTCCCTTTACCCAGCAGGTGTGTGACACTGACACCACATCGGCGCTCAGGTTGCCCCTTTCCGTCCAGAGGAAGACCCGCAGGCTGAGGCCCACAATTACCCCTTGAGCCCCAAGACAGGTCGAAACGTCGACGCCCAAATTCGCCCTGCCTGGACCACGAGTCCCTGATTGTAACGTGCCACACAAGATTTGAATTGTGTATCCCAGAATCAAATATAAATTGGTGTTGTACTATGTGAATGTGGCCAGGCACAAAAAAGACTGAGAAGTTTGGATCAGTCTAATGAATGAACCATTGTAACCATTTCGTGTACCACATTGTTTGAATTCTATTCACCTTCCCTACACTAGAGCACTCCCTCTTTGTGCACGTTCCCTTGGAGCAACCTCCTCCTCCCCCCCACCCATCCGTCTATTCTAAATTGTCAATTTGCAGTAAGGCATATACTGTAGCACTCATTATGATGAAATAAAACCTGTTGTAAATCAAATATTTCTTGGTTGTTGCACTTTGATAGACCATGTGTATCAATTACTATGAGCCAATAGGTCACTGGCTCAAGAATCAACATGTTGAATAATTGATTGTACGTTGTGATTTGTTTCATCTACTGAATAAGGTCCAGGACCATTGTTTTTCGTACCCCAGTCATACCGGCCGTCTAATCTCCTGGAACCACGTCAACGACGAAGACACCATCAAGACCATGAACACCATCCACACTGGCTCACTATCAGACCCCTGCCCCCACCACATCTTCAACAAAGCGAGTTCCGTCATCGCACCCCAACTCCGTAAGACCTTCAACAGCTCATTTGAGACCGCCACCTTCCCCGAAAGCTGGCTACACGCAGAGATCAACGCCTTACTCAAGAAACCCAAAGCAGACCAAAAGGACCTCAAGAACTTACGACCCATCTCCCTGCTCCCGTTCCCGGCGAAAGTCATCGAGAAGATCGTCAATAGACAGCTGACCCAATTCCTCGAAGAGAACAACGTCCTGGACTCATCCCATTCCGGATTCCGAAGTAACCACAGCACCGAAACTGCCCTCATTGCCACCACCGACGACATCAGGGCCCTACGGGACAACAGCGAAACTGTGGCTCTCATCCTCCTGGACGTCTCAGCCGCCTTCAACACCATCTGCCACCACACCCTATGCACACGCCTCGACAACGCGGGGATTCGCGACAAAGCCCTGAACTGGATCACCTCCTTTCTCACCGATTGAACCGAGCGAGTCCGCCTCCCTCCATTCCGATCCGAAGCCACCAAGATCACCCGCGGCGTACCCCAAGGATCATCCCTCAGTCCGACCCTCTTCAACGTCTACATGACACCGCTCTCAAACATCGTTCGATCACACAACCTCAACATAGTCTCATACGCCGATGACACCCAGCTGATCCTCTCCCTCACCAAAGACCCCGCCGCCGCCAAAACCAACTTCCACGCAGGGATGAGGGCCGTCGCAGAATGGATGAAGAGCAATCGCCTGAAACTGAACTCAGACAAGACGGAGGTCCTCATCCTCGGCTCCACCCCTTCCGCCTGGGATGACGCCTCGTGGCCAGCCTTGCTGGGAATCGCGCCGACACCCACCGACCACGCACACAACCTGGGGTTCATCCTGGACTCTTCTCTGTCAATGACCCAACAAGTCAACGCTGTCTCCTCCTCCTGCTTTAAAACCCTCCGTATGCTTTGCAGGATCTACAGATGGATCCCCTCCGAAACCAGAAGTACGGTCACCCAGGCCCTTGTCACCAGCAGGATGGACTACGCCAACGCCCTCTACGCGGGAACCACGGCCAAACTCCAGAAAAGACTCCAACGCATACAAAACACCTCCGCACGCCTCATCCTCGACATCCCCCGCCACAGCCACATCACCGGTCACCTGAAAACCCTGCACAGGCTTCCCGTCAACAAGAGGATCACCTTCAAGCTCCTCACCCACGCTCACAAAGCACTCCACGACGCCAGACCAGCATACCTCAACAAGCGACTCACCTTCTACACCCCCAACCGCCAGCTCCGCTCCCCCGACCTCACCCTCGCACCCGTCCCACGCATCCACCGAACAACCACCGGCGGCAGATCCTTCTCCCACCTCGCCGCCAAGACATGGAACACCCTCCCCTTCCACCTTCGACAGATTCAGGACCTGCTGACCTTCAGGAGACTCCTCAAGACCTGGCTGTTTGATCAGTAGCTGCTCCCCCCCCCACAGCGCCTTGAGACCCTCACGGGTGAGTAGCGCACTTTACAAGTGTCTGATTGATTGATTGATTGATTGATGTTTTCCACTTGAAGGTTTGAACACCACGTGCCACTTTCTGTATGAAATCACTGGTTTGTACTGCACAAATCACCTTTTTTGGATATATAATGGCATGTTCTAGATGTTCTTCTTTGTCTTGGACGGATTCTTGCCTGGTTAAAACATTGACTATTCTATTCTCTTTTCCAGGTCTGAAATAACAACGAAGTTGTACCCCTTAAAAAATAGCATCCAATGTAGTTGTCGAGGCACGAGATGTCTTGCAGAGCATATAAATTGGTGGTTCCGGTGGTCTGTGTAAACGGTCACTGTTTCCTTGGCCCCCAATAGGAAATGGCGCCATTCAGTAAAAGCCGTTTTTATCGCAAGGAGCTCCTTCTCTGCTATGGTGTAATTCTTCTCAGCCACGTTGAGCTTTCGTGACATAAAAGCAATAGGATGCATTTGCCCCGTGGAATCATTGCGCTGAGATAACACTGCGCCGATAGCCATTTCCGAAGCATCTGCTTCAACAATAAAGGGGTTGTCCTGATTGGGATACGCTAATACTGGTGCAGTTGTGAAAGCGTTTTTTAATTTGTTGAATGCAGCTTGGGCTTCTTCAGACCACAAGAACTTGGCTTTCTTCCGCAGTAACTTGGTGATGGGTGTCGTCATCTTGGAGAACTGGTTTATAAACCTCTTGTAGAACTTTGAAAATCCCAAGAAACATTGCACGCCTTTAATGTTCTGGGGTTCTGACCATTCCTTGACAGCTAATACATTCGTCTCTGCCATCTCTTGACCTTTGGGTGGAAGCATCACCCCCAGGAATTCAACTGTGTCAATGTGGAATTCCCATTTGCATAGTTTTCAGTATAGCATGTTCTTTATTAACGCTTGTAAAACTGTACAAACGTGTTGTATGTGTTGCTCTTCTGTTGCTGAATAAATCAGAATATTGTTGATGTAAACAACCACATATCTGTCTAAAAATGTCCTTAGTACTTTGTTGAGGAAGTACTGAAATGCGGCTGGGGCATTGCATAGCCCGAAGGGCATCAGCAGGTACTCGTATAAGCCATAACGTGTTTTAAAAGCGGTCTTCCACTCATCTCTGGTTCTCATTCGCACCAAATGATATGCCCCCTCGAGATCTAGTTTGGTAAAGACTATGGCCTTCTTTACCTGTTCCAAGAGTTATGGTATTAAGGGCAGAGGGTAGCGTTTTTTTACAGTGATGGTGTTCAACGCTCTGAAGTCAATGCATGCGCGTAACTCCCCATTAGAATGAAGAATAACAGTGAAGCAGCAGGTGATTTAGAGGGACGTATAAACCCCAAATCCAAATACTTATCCAGGTATCTATGCATTGATCTCAGAGAACTTAATAAACAGGTTGTGGTTGATAAATATCCCCTTCCTAAAATTTCAGACATGCTCATGCTTCTCAAGGGAGCTAATGTTTTTTCAACGGTTGACCTCAAATCAGCTTACCACCAGATCAAATTGGATGAGGAGTCCAATGATTACACCTCGTTCATTAATCCTTTTGGCACCTTTAGATTCAAACGTTTACCATTTGGCCTGGTGTCTGCAGCCTCTGTTTTTCAGAGAGCACTTGAACGAGTCTTGAAAGGTCAGAAGGGTGTAAATATTTATCAAGATGATGTCTTGATTTATGGCAGAGATGTATGTGAGCATGATTTAAGAGTGAAGCAAGTCTTGGAGAGATTTCGTTTACACAATCTCACGGTGAGGATTGATAAGTGCAAATTTAGGAAATCTTCGATTGATTATTTGGGACACACAATATCTGGCAAAGGTGTTGAACCTAAAAGTGACTTAGTTAAGTCAATAGAAAACTTAGCTTTGCCCAAAAGTAAAGAAGAGCTCATGAAATTTTTAGGAATGGCTGAATATTATAGCAAGTTTGTTAAGGGGTTTGCTGAAAAGTGTGTTAACATGCGTACCCTTCTCTGCAAAGGTGTAGAGTTTGTATGGAGCAAGGAATGTGAGACAGAATTTGCCAAGATCAAAGAGTATCTTAGAGAGACGCCTAGATTGCGGAGTTTTGACCCTGCAGCAAAGTCGGTGTTGGTCACCGGTGCTAGTATCAAAGGTTTGGGTGCAGTATTACAGCAAGAGAGTAAAGGGAAAACAGATGTTATTTTGTTTCTTTCACGAAGTCTAAGAGGAGCTGAAACCCGCTACTCTGTGATAGAAAAAGAGGCGTTGGCTGTTCATTGGGCTATGAAATAGTTAAAGAATCTATTATAGGGTACCAAATTTGTGGTTAGGACGGACCACAAGCCTTTAGTTGAAGTTTTCAATAAGAAAGGAACTGATGCCATCTCGAGCAGATTTCAAGATGGGTTGTTGACTTACAAGGTTATAATTTTAAAGTGGAATATTTACCTGGTGTACGTAATTATACAGCAGATGCTTTGTCCAGACTGGTAACACTTGATGAAGGTTGCGCTAAGCAAGAAGAGGAGGAGGAACTTGAATGGGTGTGTGCCATTGAATGTGGTGGAATAAAAGAGGAGAAATGGAGAGAAGAGTGTAGAACTGATGAGGAACTCTTAGAGTTATCCTCCTTTCTCAGCAATGGATGGGTCAGGAAAAGACAAGTACTGGAATGTGAGGGATGAGTTATCCGTTTCTGATGGGTTGTTATTTCGCGGTACAAGATTAATTCCCCCCTAAGTGTTTCCATGAGGAGTTGATCACCTTAGCTCATCAAGGTCAGCAGGGTATTTCTAAAACCAAAGAAAGCATCAGGCTTAACTATTGGTGGGCTAGGATGGATTTAGATGTTGAGATTAGTGCGAGAATGTATCCCGTGTACGTTAAGTGAAAAATGTTTTAAACCAAGAGTACAACCAATGGCCATTAGGGACAGACCCAATGTGCCCTGGGAGGAATTGGCTCTTGACATTTTGGGCCCGGTTAAATGTAGCGATGGTGAATTGTTTTTGTTTGTTCTAATAGATTTGTATTCAAGGTGGCCTGAAATTAAAATCACAAAGTCTATTGATTCTAAACATGTTATCTCTTTCCTCATGGACGTGTTCACTAGAGAAGGTCTTCCTGGTTATCTGCTTACAGATAACAGGGTACAATTAGTTTCTAAAGAAATGGGGGAGTTTTTAGAGAAATGCTCTATTAAGCATAAGCGTTGCTCTTTATACCACCCGGAAAGCAATGGAATGGTGGAGAGATTCGTCAGAGTTCTCAAAGAGTCCATTTCTCTTTCCAAACAAAACAACATGGATTGGAAGGAGCGAATTAATACAACTGTGGAAATGTATAGAATCACACCCCTTTCTACCACTGGTTGTACGCCATTTCTCCTCCTTAAAAACAGACACTCAAATACCTTCATCACACCTTTCTGGGTCAATCAAAAGGTTGTCAAGAAATATGGAGATTTGTCTTCTCTTAGGCAAAGAGAAGATAATAAAGTTATGGATCGTAAATTTAATTTTGATAAAAGGAAAGCTGTTAAGAAAACAATTGTTAAGGTAGGAGATTTAGTGATGATTAGAGCACCATCAATGCGGAAGTCTTCTGAGTTATTCAAAATGGTGCATAAAGTCAAGAAGGTTTTTACTAATGCAATCAAAACTGCAGATTCTAGGATCTGGAATCTCAACAGAGTTGTTGTTGTCAATAACTCTCTTGTAAAGCGTGATTTAGATAAGACGAGTGTAAACTCAGGTAAAAAGTGTCATTCAAGTTACTTGAGAGAAAAGAGTAAAAGGTTTATAAAGCCTCCAGCAAAATTCAAAGACTATGTTAGAGTTTAATTCTTATTTTTCTGTTCTTATGTTTCTTTCCATTTTGTTGTGCCTCTTTTGTAAAGGAGGAGGATGTGTAGTAGCGTGCATATTATTTATATATTTATGTTGTACATAGTTGTTGTACTTTTTTAAGATTCATGTACAGGAGAAGTTGTTGATTATCAAAGTAGCTCCATGGTGATGGAATACTCTGGTGTGGAGTTTGCTCAGTTGCACCTGACTAGTGGTACCTGATGGATGGGATCTTTCTTCCTCTACATTAAACTCAACTCCTCTCACAACTACCTGCTTCAGATGTCTTAATTTGGATGATCTTTACAGTCATGAATTTCCTAGCCTCTTTGGCTTCCTCGGGCTCTGCGTATAGGACGGTCAATAACTTTCGGTCAGCGATCTGGGCAGGGCATGCCCAGATTGAGGGCAAACCGGTGGGGGAACACCCCTTGGTTTGTAAATTACTTAGAGGTATCAGGATGGTCAAACCACCATGTCCAAAATATTCATTCCTGTGGGACGTGTCAGTTGTTCTTCGGTTCTTAGAGACCTGGCCGGCGAACAAGTATCTATCGCGTAAGCAGCTTTCAGCCAAGTTGGCTATGCTATGTCTAGTCTCTTGCTAAAGGGTTTCCGACATCAGAGCTTTAGATCTGGCTGGTCGTCGATTCTCCCCGGAAGGGGTCACTTTTGTCATTTCTAGACGTACCAAATGTAATTCTACCTCAGTGTCTTATCCATTGTTTCCAAAGATCCCCAAATTATGTGTGGTGCAATGCCTAAAGGCGTACGAGGTAAGTACCTCTGAATTCCGTTCTGATATGCAAGGTCAACTGTTTATTGTATTGCAAAAGCCTTTCAGGCCAGTGACTCCAGCTACCTTATCAAGATGGGTGCGTTAGCTCATGAATGAAGCAGGCATTGATGTATCTAAATTTGGTGCCCATTCTGTGCGAGGCGCAATGGCCTCAAAATCCTTTTCATTGGGAGTAAGCCTCTCTGAAATCATGAGTACGGCCGATTGGTCAACGGAATCTACGTTTAAATCTTTCTACTATAAACCAATTGTGGATGTTGCATCAGTGGTGGTGGCTCAGCTTTAAACAAGCATAATCGGAGCCTCCGGTCCTGACATAGAATTTAAAATTTGCGAACAGTCGTGACAAGAATTTTCAATTCTATTAAGGACAACGGAGGCGAGGATTATCCCACCCGGCAGTTATGGTTTTACTTATGTGATTCATAAATGTGAAAGTATGATTAATGTATGTTTTTATACTATAATGTCATTATTGGTTATTCTCATTCCCCCCCCCATGTCATGATTTGCTGTTGGCACATAGTTCGGGGATGACCGTTATTACGTGTTTTTTCTTCTTTTGTTTCAGATTCGAATGGCAAGTGAGGCTTGCTCATGTTGGCTTCGGTCTATCTCGGAGAGTGATCCTCTTCCACGAAGGTGGTGTTTCCTCCTCAGAGTTCTCGGACAGAAGTTGGTCCGTCGTATCCCAAGTTTTCCTATTGGTCTTAGGGAGCTTTGGTTCTTCTAAAGTGTTTCATCACGGTCTGCGTGCAAGACAGTACTAAGTGGACAATGTTGGACTTACCTGTTGCAGTTTCACAAAGAAAGAGGACGTATGTGCCTCGGTTGGACATTATGGGCCTCATGTAGGTAAATACATTTTACCGTTTCTTAAATACCGAGCCGTACCGAATCGGTAAATTAGAATCGGTAAGTTATATGTAGGTAAAAATTCGGTAACAGTTACCGATTCGGTAACATTCGGTAATCACGAATCGGAATTCACCGAATCGGTAAATACCGAGGTGGTATTTACCGAATCGGAAAATACCGAGGTGGTATTTACCGAATCGGAAAATACCGAATCGGTATGTACGGAACCGTTAAGTAAAATCACATGACTTGACGAAACAGCTAATCCCGTGCAACCACAGCCCACCCAACCAGGAAGTGGCCACACCCAGGCAGGTGTACATAATTAGCCGACCCTGGAGAGGCTTGGAGTGCAGAGGAGAGGCAGGGAGCCGGTGCCTGTGCGAGCGGGAAAACGAACATCATGTCCAGCCAGAGAACACAGAGAGACGGAGGGGAAAGGAGGAGGAAGCTGAAATTTAGCCCCAAGGAACTCCAGGTGCTGGTGGAGGAGGTGGTGAAGCAGCACCAGAAGCTGTTTGGAAGGCAATCCCTGCAAGTGCCTGAGGCTGAAAAGCGCAACATATGGCTGGCCATCCAGGCCCATGTGAATGCCGTGGGAGTGACCCACAGGGACATAGAGGTCCTAAAGAAGCGCTGGTATGACCTGAGGATTGTAACCAAGAGGAAGATGGGCGACATCCAGAAGGAGGCCAGCCAGACTGGAGGTGGAACCAACAGGGCACCTGCCCTCACCGAACTGGAGGAGCTGGTGGGGGCCACAATCGAGCAAGAGAGCGTCGTGGGTCTTGGGGACGCCGACAGCTCTGCCAGAGCCGCCACACAACAAGGTAAGACGAAAGCACAGCAATGTAGCACCCCCTATCCCTATCCCACATCCCCCAATGTGAAACGAGAATCACACTGCAGTCCACACGTGTCAGTGCAGACAGGCAATGCATTCCGGGAGATGTAGTCAGGGAAACACCAACCATGACGTAAATGTTACAGGGCAACAAGGCATGTCACGCACTCGAGGCACAAGGAGACAGAGGACATTTTGGAATGTGAAATTATGTATTGTGACGCTTTCAATGCAGCCCTTCGGGGACACTGAGCCAATGTTGTATTTCTGTCCACAGATGTGACATCATGCAGGACAGGGCATGCTGCAGGAGAGACGGCACACCGGCCACAAATATCACCTCTAGCCAGCACAAGTTCAGACCAGGGAGCAGGCCCACTGGCAGCCGCACCACCAACACAGGCAGCCTCGCCGCAGCCATTGCCAGCATCACCTCACCCAGAGCCAGCATCACCTCACCCAGAGCCAGCATCGCCACTCATGTTCGAATCACCGGCCACATCTCCGCTTGCAGGTGTGGGAATGAGGAGGCGTCCAGCAGCCAGGCTACGAGCCTTAGACACCTCGTCAGACGACAGCATGGGCCCTGAAGAACTCTCCAGGCCCCAGGAAGGGAGCCATGCCACTGTGCCCCACACCTCACAGGCAGCACAGACGGGAGCAAGAGGGCGCCGCAGGTCGCGTGTCCAGAGTCCACCAGCACCCATTGACGGCCATGGTGTCTTCTTGGGTCTCGAGGGCCAAATGTTGAAGCAACAGCGCCTGCAAACAAAGGCAGTCATGACAGTCCAGAGGCACATGTGGGTGATGAAAACTACATTACTCAACATGGACACTAACATCAGCGGCATGGCTGCGGGCATTCGGGACATGTCCCAGTCAGTCCAGCAGTTGTGCAGCAAATTGGATGCTGACATCGAGGCACGGCGCCGGGAACGGCAGAGAAGGGACACTACCAACAGGGCACTCAACCGTCTGGCAACTGCGACTTCTCTACTGTGCCGGCGCTCTGTGACGATGCAGGAGGGCCTAACACACTGCTGCAGCGACCTGTCTCGGGGGATGGTGCAGGTGACAAGTGCACTAGGGGTGCTATTGACTAGTCAGGCGTCGACAACGGCTGCAGGGGATGCTGCGGAGAGCATCGACACCAGCAGCAGGAGCAGCATCACACCCCCCATCCCAGAAGCACGCAGGAGCAGCAGGCGGCTTGGGGTTGGCTCTAGTGAGGATGCACAGGCCATGCCATCCACCACTGCAGCGCGTATGCGCAAACATTGATGTGGCCCTGCTTAGCCACTTCCCAATGGGTGACGTAACCCTGGACATACTCCTTGTATAGATGTTATATTGCCAGATTGGCTTGTTCATGTGTTCATGGCGTGGTGCCACATTAAAACCACGTCATGACTAATCACAACTGGCTGTGTCCCCTTACTTACTCAGAAATAGTTGCATGTGATCTCTGCCCGTCTCTCTCTCCCATCGATTGCAGTTGGCACTCTAGCTGCGTTGCCCTGTGGCTGGCCTGACTCATCCTCGTTGTCCTCAAAATATGTTAGTTCCACATCTGTACCTTTTTTCGTGGCAAGGTTGTGCAGCATTGCACAAGTGGCAATAATCTTGCAGCAGGTGATGGGTGTGTACTGGCGTGCGCCTCCGCTCTTGTGGAGGCAGCGGAACCTGCTCTTCAGTAGTCCAAACGTGCGCTCCACCACATTGCGTGTTGTTTTGTGTGCCACGTTGTATCGTCTCTCACTCTGGGTTGCTGGGTGTAGGTAGGGAGTGAGGATGAATGACCGGCATGCATATGCACTGTCGCCTATATGAGTTGAAGGGAAACATCAGTCACATGCCTCTTTACACTATGATTTGCAGGTTGCAAGGGGCGTCACTGTTACTCACCTAGCAGGTATCCCTCTCCAAATTCTCCGGCACTCAGTCGTGTGTAGATCCCACTATTCTGGAAGATGTACGAGTCGTGGGTGCTCCCAGGAAACTTTGCAACAATATCTGTGATGATGTTCCCTGCATCACAGATCACCTGCACATTGATGGAGTGGGTGGACTTCCTGTTCCTGTAGATGTGCTCTGTGTCAGCTGGTGGACAGATTGGGATGTGTGTACCATCAATACAGCCGATGACATGGGGGAACTGTGCCATGTGATAAAAGTCAGTTTTAGTTTTCTGCAGTGCAGCCTGTGTGTTGGGGAAGCTGATGTAGTGGTGCATTCTCTGCATCATGGCATCCAGGAACTTCCTGAAGAAACGTGACAGGCAACTCTGGGATACACCACCCACCGGTGGTGTATCCCAAAGGTTTGGGTGCAGTATTACAGCAAGAGAGTAAAGGGAAAACAGATGTTATTTTGTTTCTTTCACGAAGTCTAAGAGGAGCTGAAACCCGCTACTCTGTGATAGAAAAAGAGGCGTTGGCTGTTCATTGGGCTATGAAATAGTTAAAGAATCTATTATAGGGTACCAAATTTGTGGTTAGGACGGACCACAAGCCTTTAGTTGAAGTTTTCAATAAGAAAGGAACTGATGCCATCTCGAGCAGATTTCAAGATGGGTTGTTGACTTACAAGGTTATAATTTTAAAGTGGAATATTTACCTGGTGTACGTAATTATACAGCAGATGCTTTGTCCAGACTGGTAACACTTGATGAAGGTTGCGCTAAGCAAGAAGAGGAGGAGGAACTTGAATGGGTGTGTGCCATTGAATGTGGTGGAATAAAAGAGGAGAAATGGAGAGAAGAGTGTAGAACTGATGAGGAACTCTTAGAGTTATCCTCCTTTCTCAGCAATGGATGGGTCAGGAAAAGACAAGTACTGGAATGTGAGGGATGAGTTATCCGTTTCTGATGGGTTGTTATTTCGCGGTACAAGATTAATTCCCCCCTAAGTGTTTCCATGAGGAGTTGATCACCTTAGCTCATCAAGGTCAGCAGGGTATTTCTAAAACCAAAGAAAGCATCAGGCTTAACTATTGGTGGGCTAGGATGGATTTAGATGTTGAGATTAGTGCGAGAATGTATCCCGTGTACGTTAAGTGAAAAATGTTTTAAACCAAGAGTACAACCAATGGCCATTAGGGACAGACCCAATGTGCCCTGGGAGGAATTGGCTCTTGACATTTTGGGCCCGGTTAAATGTAGCGATGGTGAATTGTTTTTGTTTGTTCTAATAGATTTGTATTCAAGGTGGCCTGAAATTAAAATCACAAAGTCTATTGATTCTAAACATGTTATCTCTTTCCTCATGGACGTGTTCACTAGAGAAGGTCTTCCTGGTTATCTGCTTACAGATAACAGGGTACAATTCGTTTCTAAAGAAATGGGGGAGTTTTTAGAGAAATGCTCTATTAAGCATAAGCGTTGCTCTTTATACCACCCGGAAAGCAATGGAATGGTGGAGAGATTCGTCAGAGTTCTCAAAGAGTCCATTTCTCTTTCCAAACAAAACAACATGGATTGGAAGGAGCGAATTAATACAACTGTGGAAATGTATAGAATCACACCCCTTTCTACCACTGGTTGTACGCCATTTCTCCTCCTTAAAAACAGACACTCAAATACCTTCATCACACCTTTCTGGGTCAATCAAAAGGTTGTCAAGAAATATGGAGATTTGTCTTCTCTTAGGCAAAGAGAAGATAATAAAGTTATGGATCGTAAATTTAATTTTGATAAAAGGAAAGCTGTTAAGAAAACAATTGTTAAGGTAGGAGATTTAGTGATGATTAGAGCACCATCAATGCGGAAGTCTTCTGAGTTATTCAAAATGGTGCATAAAGTCAAGAAGGTTTTTACTAATGCAATCAAAACTGCAGATTCTAGGATCTGGAATCTCAACAGAGTTGTTGTTGTCAATAACTCTCTTGTAAAGCGTGATTTAGATAAGACGAGTGTAAACTCAGGTAAAAAGTGTCATTCAAGTTACTTGAGAGAAAAGAGTAAAAGGTTTATAAAGCCTCCAGCAAAATTCAAAGACTATGTTAGAGTTTAATTCTTATTTTTCTGTTCTTATGTTTCTTTCCATTTTGTTGTGCCTCTTTTGTAAAGGAGGAGGATGTGTAGTAGCGTGCATATTATTTATATATTTATGTTGTACATAGTTGTTGTACTTTTTTAAGATTCATGTACAGGAGAAGTTGTTGATTATCAAAGTAGCTCCATGGTGATGGAATACTCTGGTGTGGAGTTTGCTCAGTTGCACCTGACTAGTGGTACCTGATGGATGGGATCTTTCTTCCTCTACATTAAACTCAACTCCTCTCACAACTACCTGCTTCAGATGTCTTAATTTGGATGATCTTTACAGTCATGAATTTCCTAGCCTCTTTGGCTTCCTCGGGCTCTGCGTATAGGACGGTCAATAACTTTCGGTCAGCGATCTGGGCAGGGCATGCCCAGATTGAGGGCAAACCGGTGGGGGAACACCCCTTGGTTTGTAAATTACTTAGAGGTATCAGGATGGTCAAACCACCATGTCCAAAATATTCATTCCTGTGGGACGTGTCAGTTGTTCTTCGGTTCTTAGAGACCTGGCCGGCGAACAAGTATCTATCGCGTAAGCAGCTTTCAGCCAAGTTGGCTATGCTATGTCTAGTCTCTTGCTAAAGGGTTTCCGACATCAGAGCTTTAGATCTGGCTGGTCGTCGATTCTCCCCGGAAGGGGTCACTTTTGTCATTTCTAGACGTACCAAATGTAATTCTACCTCAGTGTCTTATCCATTGTTTCCAAAGATCCCCAAATTATGTGTGGTGCAATGCCTAAAGGCGTACGAGGTAAGTACCTCTGAATTCCGTTCTGATATGCAAGGTCAACTGTTTATTGTATTGCAAAAGCCTTTCAGGCCAGTGACTCCAGCTACCTTATCAAGATGGGTGCGTTAGCTCATGAATGAAGCAGGCATTGATGTATCTAAATTTGGTGCCCATTCTGTGCGAGGCGCAATGGCCTCAAAATCCTTTTCATTGGGAGTAAGCCTCTCTGAAATCATGAGTACGGCCGATTGGTCAACGGAATCTACGTTTAAATCTTTCTACTATAAACCAATTGTGGATGTTGCATCAGTGGTGGTGGCTCAGCTTTAAACAAGCATAATCGGAGCCTCCGGTCCTGACATAGAATTTAAAATTTGCGAACAGTCGTGACAAGAATTTTCAATTCTATTAAGGACAACGGAGGCGAGGATTATCCCACCCGGCAGTTATGGTTTTACTTATGTGATTCATAAATGTGAAAGTATGATTAATGTATGTTTTTATACTATAATGTCATTATTGGTTATTCTCATTCCCCCCCCCATGTCATGATTTGCTGTTGGCACATAGTTCGGGGATGACCGTTATTACGTGTTTTTTCTTCTTTTGTTTCAGATTCGAATGGCAAGTGAGGCTTGCTCATGTTGGCTTCGGTCTATCTCGGAGAGTGATCCTCTTCCACGAAGGTGGTGTTTCCTCCTCAGAGTTCTCGGACAGAAGTTGGTCCGTCGTATCCCAAGTTTTCCTATTGGTCTTAGGGAGCTTTGGTTCTTCTAAAGTGTTTCATCACGGTCTGCGTGCAAGACAGTACTAAGTGGACAATGTTGGACTTACCTGTTGCAGTTTCACAAAGAAAGAGGACGTATGTGCCTCGGTTGGACATTATGGGCCTCATGTAGGTAAATAAATGTTACCGTTTCTTAAATACCGAGCCGTACCGAATCGGTAAATTAGAATCGGTAAGTTATATGTAGGTAAAAATTCGGTAACAGTTACCGATTCGGTAACATTCGGTAATCACGAATCGGAATTCACCGAATCGGTAAATACCGAGGTGGTATTTACCGAATCGGAAAATACCGAGGTGGTATTTACCGAATCGGAAAATACCGAATCGGTATGTACGGAACCGTTAAGTAAAATCACATGACTTGACGAAACAGCTAATCCCGTGCAACCACAGCCCACCCAACCAGGAAGTGGCCACACCCAGGCAGGTGTACATAATTAGCCGACCCTGGAGAGGCTTGGAGTGCAGAGGAGAGGCAGGGAGCCGGTGCCTGTGCGAGCGGGAAAACGAACATCATGTCCAGCCAGAGAACACAGAGAGACGGAGGGGAAAGGAGGAGGAAGCTGAAATTTAGCCCCAAGGAACTCCAGGTGCTGGTGGAGGAGGTGGTGAAGCAGCACCAGAAGCTGTTTGGAAGGCAATCCCTGCAAGTGCCTGAGGCTGAAAAGCGCAACATATGGCTGGCCATCCAGGCCCATGTGAATGCCGTGGGAGTGACCCACAGGGACATAGAGGTCCTAAAGAAGCGCTGGTATGACCTGAGGATTGTAACCAAGAGGAAGATGGGCGACATCCAGAAGGAGGCCAGCCAGACTGGAGGTGGAACCAACAGGGCACCTGCCCTCACCGAACTGGAGGAGCTGGTGGGGGCCACAATCGAGCAAGAGAGCGTCGTGGGTCTTGGGGACGCCGACAGCTCTGCCAGAGCCGCCACACAACAAGGTAAGACGAAAGCACAGCAATGTAGCACCCCCTATCCCTATCCCACATCCCCCAATGTGAAACGAGAATCACACTGCAGTCCACACGTGTCAGTGCAGACAGGCAATGCATTCCGGGAGATGTAGTCAGGGAAACACCAACCATGACGTAAATGTTACAGGGCAACAAGGCATGTCACGCACTCGAGGCACAAGGAGACAGAGGACATTTTGGAATGTGAAATTATGTATTGTGACGCTTTCAATGCAGCCCTTCGGGGACACTGAGCCAATGTTGTATTTCTGTCCACAGATGTGACATCATGCAGGACAGGGCATGCTGCAGGAGAGACGGCACACCGGCCACAAATATCACCTCTAGCCAGCACAAGTTCAGACCAGGGAGCAGGCCCACTGGCAGCCGCACCACCAACACAGGCAGCCTCGCCGCAGCCATTGCCAGCATCACCTCACCCAGAGCCAGCATCACCTCACCCAGAGCCAGCATCGCCACTCATGTTCGAATCACCGGCCACATCTCCGCTTGCAGGTGTGGGAATGAGGAGGCGTCCAGCAGCCAGGCTACGAGCCTTAGACACCTCGTCAGACGACAGCATGGGCCCTGAAGAACTCTCCAGGCCCCAGGAAGGGAGCCATGCCACTGTGCCCCACACCTCACAGGCAGCACAGACGGGAGCAAGAGGGCGCCGCAGGTCGCGTGTCCAGAGTCCACCAGCACCCATTGACGGCCATGGTGTCTTCTTGGGTCTCGAGGGCCAAATGTTGAAGCAACAGCGCCTGCAAACAAAGGCAGTCATGACAGTCCAGAGGCACATGCGGGTGATGAAAACTACATTACTCAACATGGACACTAACATCAGCGGCATGGCTGCGGGCATTCGGGACATGTCCCAGTCAGTCCAGCAGTTGTGCAGCAAATTGGATGCTGACATCGAGGCACGGCGCCGGGAACGGCAGAGAAGGGACACTACCAACAGGGCACTCAACCGTCTGGCAACTGCGACTTCTCTACTGTGCCGGCGCTCTGTGACGATGCAGGAGGGCCTAACACACTGCTGCAGCGACCTGTCTCGGGGGATGGTGCAGGTGACAAGTGCACTAGGGGTGCTATTGACTAGTCAGGCGTCGACAACGGCTGCAGGGGATGCTGCGGAGAGCATCGACACCAGCAGCAGGAGCAGCATCACACCCCCCATCCCAGAAGCACGCAGGAGCAGCAGGCGGCTTGGGGTTGGCTCTAGTGAGGATGCACAGGCCATGCCATCCACCACTGCAGCGCGTATGCGCAAACATTGATGTGGCCCTGCTTAGCCACTTCCCAATGGGTGACGTAACCCTGGACATACTCCTTGTATAGATGTTATATTGCCAGATTGGCTTGTTCATGTGTTCATGGCGTGGTGCCACATTAAAACCACGTCATGACTAATCACAACTGGCTGTGTCCCCTTACTTACTCAGAAATAGTTGCATGTGATCTCTGCCCGTCTCTCTCTCCCATCGATTGCAGTTGGCACTCTAGCTGCGTTGCCCTGTGGCTGGCCTGACTCATCCTCGTTGTCCTCAAAATATGTTAGTTCCACATCTGTACCTTTTTTCGTGGCAAGGTTGTGCAGCATTGCACAAGTGGCAATAATCTTGCAGCAGGTGATGGGTGTGTACTGGCGTGCGCCTCCGCTCTTGTGGAGGCAGCGGAACCTGCTCTTCAGTAGTCCAAACGTGCGCTCCACCACATTGCGTGTTGTTTTGTGTGCCACGTTGTATCGTCTCTCACTCTGGGTTGCTGGGTGTAGGTAGGGAGTGAGGATGAATGACCGGCATGCATATGCACTGTCGCCTATATGAGTTGAAGGGAAACATCAGTCACATGCCTCTTTACACTATGATTTGCAGGTTGCAAGGGGCGTCACTGTTACTCACCTAGCAGGTATCCCTCTCCAAATTCTCCGGCACTCAGTCGTGTGTAGATCCCACTATTCTGGAAGATGTACGAGTCGTGGGTGCTCCCAGGAAACTTTGCAACAATATCTGTGATGATGTTCCCTGCATCACAGATCACCTGCACATTGATGGAGTGGGTGGACTTCCTGTTCCTGTAGATGTGCTCTGTGTCAGCTGGTGGACAGATTGGGATGTGTGTACCATCAATACAGCCGATGACATGGGGGAACTGTGCCATGTGATAAAAGTCAGTTTTAGTTTTCTGCAGTGCAGCCTGTGTGTTGGGGAAGCTGATGTAGTGGTGCATTCTCTGCATCATGGCATCCAGGAACTTCCTGAAGAAACGTGACAGGCAACTCTGGGATACACCACCCACCGCAGCTATCACCACCTGATAACTGCCGGATGCCAGCAGATGTAGGCTGCAGAGCACCTGCACATGTGGGGGTATGGCGTGCGCCCTTCTTATTGGCTGGTCCAGGAGTGGGTGAAGGTCCCTGATTAAGTCCATGATGGTTTCGGGGTGTAGCCTGTACCTCTCATGTATCTCTGCATCAGTCAGGTGGAATAGTGTGATGCGCTGTCTGTAGATGCGTTCCTCCTGTCGCCAAACCCTCAGTCCTGCTGCCTGTAGACGTAGGCGCCTTGCAATGACATACATAGCGGCCATGTTGTCCACGCTGTTGCATTTTGGGATTACTAATATGCACTGTTGATGGTTACCACCTGCTTTCAATCCGTGTTAATTACCGACTCTTATTTACCGATTTTCTTGGATTTCTTAATTACCGAGTGCTCCTACATGTCATTATCATTTTTACCACTTCATATTTACCACTTCATATTTACCGATTCGTTAAGTATGTATTCGGTAACTCTGATTCGGTATTTTAGAATTCGGTAAATATGATTCGGTATTTACCGCCTCATATTTACCGAAAAGTCGTTTTTGGACTCCTACATCTCACTTGTCTGAATACCGGTCGGTAACGGCATATTTACCGAAAATCGGCCGTTACCGACCGGTATTTGGCTACCTACATGAGGCCCTATATGGGCTCAGTCTCTATGGTTAGGGAGTACAAGGTGCTCATGGGAGTTGTATAATATGTTTACTAAACAGATCGTTTTTTATTGGCTGTTGTAGTAAAGCAAGGAAAATGAGAAGCATAATCCTCGCCTCTGTTGTCCTTAATAGAATTGAAAATTCTTGTCACGACTATTCACAAATTTTTAATTGTCACTATTGCCTCGTGTAACTTAAGGTTTGCTTTTGTAACATGCTCACTTGTAATTTTCTCCTCATGTATCAGTACTGTTCCTATTGTGAAGCGCTCTGACACCTTCAGGTAAAGTCCGCGCTATATAAAAACGCATAAAATAAAATAAATAAATAAAATAAAATATCTGAAAACTTGACAGGTATGCCCATGGGTGTCACTTTGAAACTGGGGAACCAGGTTCGATTCCCGTTGTGGGCTAATCATTTCATTTTCCCATGCCTAAACACTAAATGTGACCTTGTGCTATATAACTGGCATTTAATTCGCTGTAACACTTTCGAGTCACATTCGCGCTTTATGAATAATGGAAAAAAAGCACAGATTATTTATAAACCCCCAATCCAAAATGGCTACCTGACGCCTTTATTTCCTGTCCGTTTTCGCTTTCTGATAGATATCTTGCCAGAATTACGAGTAAGGATGTATCACAGGATATGACGTAAACGTAATACATGAATGTCGGAAGTACGATTCTAGTTTTTTGTCTTGCTAGGAAATGTAGTTTTTAGGTTTGTTTTGCAAGGCAGCCGTACCCTGGAACCGAACCTGTAAACTCCGTCTCCCGGCATGCCCCGCGTCAGCCAATTGGCTCCGACTACGGCAGCGGAAGATGGCCGCTGCCTACCAGGCCTGACAGCGGGCCAGGCCAGCCCGGCCGACGGGAAACGGTAGGCATGGAGGCGCCCCCGGTGGACAGGCTGTTCCATGTGCGGAGGTGAGAGGAGAGACAGGAGGCTGGAGGGGAGACCAGCAAGGTAGAGGGGTGCTGGGACGCGGCAGGGTAGAGCCGAGAGGCAGCAGGGTAGAGGGATGGTAGTAGGCAGCAGGGTAGAGGGGTGCCCCAGAATATAGGGGAGCTGGGAGGCGGCGGGTAGAGGTGAGCTGGGAGGCGGCAGGATAGAGGGGAGCCCCAGGGTAGAGGGTGCCGCAGGATAGAGGGGAGCCCCAGGATAGAGGGGAGCCCCAGGGTAGAGGGGAGCCGCCGGGTAGAGGGGTGCTGGAAGGCTGAAGGGTAGAGGGGTACTGTGAGGCAGCAGGTTAGAGTGGTACCCCAGGGAATAGTGGTGCCCCAGGGTAGAGGGGTGCTGTGAGGCACCAGGGTAGAGGGGAGGAGGCAGGGTAGAGGAGTGTCTCAGGGAAAAGTGGTGCCCCAGGGTAGAGGGGTGCTGTGAGGCTGCAGGGTAGAGCCAGAAGGTGGGGGGGCAGCTGTGCAGAGGAGTGCTGGGAGGCAGCTGTGTGGAGGGGTGCTGTGAGGCACCAGGGTAGAGTGGTGCTCGGAGGCGGTAGGGTAGAGGAGCTCTGGGAGGCCACAGGGTAGAGGGTACCGTGAGGCAGCAGGGTAGAGGAACCCCAGGGTAGAGGGAAGCCCCAGGGTAGAGGGTTGCTGTGAGGCAGCAGGGTAGAGGGGAGCTGGTAGGCGGCAGGGTGGAGCCTGAAGGTGGGATGCAGCTGGGTAGAGGGATGCCCCATGGAATAGGGATGCCCCAGGGTAGAGGGGTGCTGTGAGGAACCAGGGTAGAGGGGAGCTGGGAGGCAGCAGGGTGGAGGGGAGCTGGGAGGCAGCAGGGTGGAGGGGAGCTGGGAGGCAGCAGGGTGGAGGGAAGATGGGAGGCAGCAGGGTAGAGGCGTGCCCCAGGATGCACCAGGATGCCCCAGGGTGGAGGGGTGCTGTGGGTCAGCAGGGTAGAGGGGAGCTGGGAGGCAGCAGGATCCGGGTGCCCCAGAGTAGAGGGGTGCTAGTGCTCCAGCGTGGAGTGCAAAATCCCTCCCTCTATCACAGACCAAAGATCTCACATACACACATTATCCATACATTCGCTGGTGGGGCCCATAACACCAACATACACTCACCATTAATCAGTGTTTCTTAGGAGGCGATTATCTTCCAAACGCTGGTATGAGACAGAAATACCACTTCTACCCTAATGAGTGACAAATCTAAACCACCTTCTGTTGCCCATTAGGCCCTAAACTTCACCTTTAGTATTCCTCTCATAAATCGGGATGGATCAGTTAGTTGCTGGTCTTTATGCAAATAATTATCTGTTCTAGTTGGAACTACCTTTGGAATTTTCCCTATATTAGTTTTGTTCTCACTATCGCCTTCTAATGTATGTATAGTGACCTTAAAAGAAATGACAATAGCAAGGATGCTCCATAAAAGCATTAATAATCCTGTACAACAACAACACATTTTACACCATCTTTTCATGAATGTACATCTACCTTTGCTACTATCTATGTTAGCCATCTCTGTTAAAATGGACCGTGTCTTTTGACTTAGCCTCTTTTACTTCACAACTAGTTTTCTAACCTAAGGCTCTAACACCTATTTAGTTCTAAAAGTATCTATCTTTTGATTTAATTTCTTGTTCTCTTCATCAATAGTTTAATTGATTTATTTAGCTTGGCATCTCATCATTCTCCACTTTCCTCTCGTCATCCAAATACAGACTTTCCTGAACTTCCGTTTCTTCTTCTCCAATGTCGGACAAGAGAACTCTCAGGATTTCCGATTCTACTTCTTCTTCAACCACTTTCAGTACAGCCTCCTCTGGATTTCCTTGACTATCTGCCTCTGCTCCCTTTTCAGGCAGAGCCACGTACGTCCATTCCGGTGACTTATACTTCTGGTTAGGTTTCCTTGTTCTTTTACTCTCTGTATCCTCAGTTATTTCGTTGTCTTTTGATTTTTCTTGACTTGTCACTTCATTCACCTGTTTAGCTCTTGGTGAATTCACTTGTGTCAGTCGATATCTGTTTCCTTATTTTATTGGGCCAAACGTCATCTCTCGCAACTCTTTTTACTTTGCTCCCTTTGTCATTCTTTTCATTCCTCCAAGCTCTCTTTCTTAGAACTCGACCTTCAGGTATTTCATTTTCACTCTCTTCAGACTCTGTCTCAACTTGCTTTGTCTTTTCAACGACTTCTTCTTCCACCACTTGTTTTGTTTTCCCTACTTCTGTCCCTCCTCGGATCTCCGACATGCAATCTTCCTGCTAGCTACTTGTCCCTTCACCTAACTGGATGTTGCAGTTCCCTACACCTCCTCGGGGGTCTTCCGCAGAAATCTGTCCCTCTCTCTCTGTACCTGTCCCTTGTTCACTTAAATTTGTTATTTCAGGTGTAATTTCTCTGTCTCTCGTCTGATACTTCCTTTTCACTAATTTCTCTTATTGTATCTTCAGTACTCTTTCCTTTTTTCTTTCTGTGTTCTTTTTTAGAACCCTCCACTTCTTGCTCGTTTCCAGAATCTCTGGATTCAGAAATCTGCCATCTTCTTCTCAGAGAGCTACTTCTGGGGACCAAAGCTGGACTTGGTTCTGTTTCCCCCCTTTCAGAGTTTTCTCGTGTCTTTGACCCTTCGTCATCTGACTCAGTACTTGATTCTGATTCATCAAAATATTCTTTTCCTGTGCTGTCCACCGGATTCGGAATTCTCAAGGTATGACTTGCATGGATCCATTTTTCAGTCCAGCACACTTCACAGCTGTTGTCGTGGTCAGAATGACTTGTCGTGGTTTTCCCCACCTTGGAACCAAACAATTTCTTCTTCTGTGGACCTTTATCCTTACCCAGTCACCTGGGCTCAGATCATGGGCTGGCTTCTTTTCAAGTGTGGTGGCATCTGCTCCAACCTGATGAAACACAGAATGAACTGCGTCAGCCAGGCCTTTACAGTATTCCAACACCATGTCATCAGTTATAGTCATCAGCTTGTTGACTGGTATAAACACATGTCTCATTGCACGTCCCATGATTATTTCATGAGGACTCAATCCTGTAGTTCTGTCTGGAATTGCCCTTATTGTCATGAGTACTAGAGGCAAGACATCAGGCCATTTCATACCTGTGGCCAAACGCATTTTCCCTATTCTATTTTTGATAGTACCATTCATCTGTTCAACCACACCAGAAGCCTCTGGTCGGTAGGCACAATGTAGTTTTTGTTGTACATTCAATGCTTCACAAATTAATCCTACAATCTCATTATGGAAATGTCCTCCTCGGTCTGACTCAATTGTCACTGGGAACCCGAACCTAAGGATGAATTCTCTCAGCAGTAGCTTGGCTACTGTCATCCCATCATTTCTTCTTGTTGGGAATGCTTCCACCCACCTAGAGAATAGGCAGACCACAACTAAAACATACCTCAGTCTGTTACAGGGAGGCATCTCAATGAAATCTACTTGCATTCTGGTGAAAGGCCCTCCTTCCCGACCTATTGTTCCCAGACTTACTACTGTCTTCCTTCCAGGATTGTATTGCTGACATATTAGGCACCTTTGACAAAGACTTTCTGCTACAAGTCTGAATTTTGCATTGTACCAGGTCTGCTTAAATGACCTGATCATGGCATCTCTCCCTACATGTCCCTGGCCATGATACATCCGTGCCATGGTAGACATCATGCTATCAAACATAACTGGTCTTGCATCTCGATAGACCCACACATGATCCTTTTCCCTTGGGGCACATCCTGCTTTTACCCACTGTCTCTTTTCCTCATCTCCTGCCTCTTCTTGCAACTGCCTTAGCTCTTCCCAAGTCCCTACAATGTTAGTAAACATCAATGAGCAAGAAGACATTTCTCTTTCCTTAGCCCGATTGACCGAATTCTGATTTCGTGCGCAATACTGTGCCATGTCATTGGCGTACCTGTTCCCTGTGGCGATATAATCACCACCTTGAGTATGAGCAGCACATTTTACAACAGCCAATTGTCTAGGCAGCTGTATCGCCTCAAGCAACTTTCCAACTACTTCTGCATTCTTAATAGGAGTTCCACTCAAGGTCAGGAAGCCTCTTTGTAGCCATGGTTGGCCGAAGTCATGGACCACTCCAAAGCCATACTGGCTGTCAGTTATCACAGTTACTCTCACACTCTTGGAATTGGAAGTGCATTTGTAGAGCGCGAATTGCTGCCCGAAGGCGTCCAAGCTCTTCCCAATCTTGCATGCTCTAGTCAAAGCCACAAGTTCTGCTACTTGGGCTGATTTTACTCCTTTCAGATAGGACGCTTCTATTACTGCTGCGACTGTACATACTGCATATGCTGCACTCAGCACTCCTTCATTTTTTCTCAAACATGACCCGTCAACGAACATCACAAAATCACTTTCTGGCAAAGGTACAGCTTTTATATCTGGTCGTGGTTTTGTACAAAAAGCAAGTACATCCAAACAATCATGATCTACTTAATCTGTTACTTCCACAATAAAATTGTAAATTGATACTTGTATAGCGCACTACTCACCCGCAAGGGTCTCATGGCGCTTGTACGAATACCGCTGTGGAACCCATCCTGGCTTTCCCTGTGAGGCGTCCACTCCTGGGCACCCCCAAGGTGGAGGCCAGGCATCCTTAGCGTTGTGGGGGCTGTTGTGGAGATTAAGCAAGCTATTGCCCAGAGTTGCAGAGTGGGACTCCATGTTTGGAATAGGCACCGAGGCGAGAATTATCAGGTCCGTGGAATTTCTTGAGCCCAAGACCCGCCGAGGCGGGGAATTGAACCCTGGTCCCGGGCTAGACCTCTGCATCAGGGTCTGCCGCTCTAATCATTGAGCCACACTTCTCCACATTGAGCCACACTTCTCCACAATCTCAGCATCAGGCAACAAGCTTGCAGGATTCACATTCAAACATCTTGCAAGACTCACATTAGTTGCACCCAATATGACCTTCTGATATTTAGTCAGCCGACTGTGTGTCATATACTGAGTACGACTCCTTGTCAACAGAATCGCGACATCATGAGGTACAAACACTTTCAATGGATATCCCATCACAATTCCTTCACTCTGCTCCAAACTTCGACATGTTGCAGCCACCGCTTTCAAACATCCAGGTAAAGCTACAGCTACTGGATCAAGCATCGATGAAAAATATGCAATTGGTCTTCTCAGTTTTCCATGCTTCTGGATCAACACAGAAAGTGCACATCCATTTCTCTCACTGCAATACAACTTGAATTCTTTCTCATAGTCAGGCATACCTAATGCAGGTGCTTCACACAAAGCATCTCTCAATTGTCTAAACGCTGCCAATTCTTCCTTGTTTAATTCAATGGGATCTTTCACATCACTTCTCGTTAATCGCACCAAAGGTTTTGCGATCAAGGAAAAGTTGCTGATCCACTGACGACAGTATCCAACCATTCCCAAAAACATTCTTACTTCTCTTTGAGTCATGGGAGCTCTCATTCCTTTTATTATTCTTATTCTGTCTATGGTTATTTTCCTTAGTCCTTTCTCAATGTTATGTCCCAAAAACTGCACTTCCTTCTTGCAAAACTATAGTTTCGCTGGTGACACTTTAAGTCCTCCATCTGCCAAATGATTCAGCGAGGCTATTGTGTCTACCTCACAAGCTCCACGTGTTTTTGACGCCACCAAAAGGTCGTCAATGTACTGTACTAATACAGAGCTTTCGGGCATTTCTAGACTTTCCAAAGACTTTTTTAATAGCTGATTGAATATTGAGGGGCTTTCTGTATACCCCTGTGGGATTCGGCAGCATGCCAAAATACGCTCACCAAAACTAAAAGCAAAAATTTGCCGACTGTCGTGGTGCAATGGGATAGAAAAGAAAGCATGACACAGATCAATCACTGTGTACCATTCTGCATCATGGGGAATCTGATATAAAATCACTGATGGATTTGGTACAATAGGACAACATGATACCACAATTTTATTCACCTTTCTCAGATCTTGCACTATCCTGAATTTCCCATTAGGCTTTTTCAGTCCCATTATCGGTGAATTACATGGACTACTCATTATTTCTCTCAAAATTCCTTGCCTGATCATTTTCTCTATTACAGGAGTTACTCCTTCAATTATTTCAGGTGTCAATTTGTACTGCGGAACATTTGGATATGTTACTCCTTCCTTTACTTTTAATTGGATCTACATTTCTCATTAGCCCTACATCTTCTCCAGTGAAATCCCAAACTTCTGCTTTTACAGATTGTCTCAATTCTTTAGGTAATTCATCAGGGTTGAATACAGCAGTTTCAGTAACTTCATTTTCTCTGTTAGCTATGGTCATCTTATACAATACATCATCATCAGGTGTTTCAAAAGCTATTCCATCCGGAGTACAGAATATAGTGCAATTCATTTTGCACAACAGGTCCCTACCTAATAAATTCACAGGACTGGTGTCACACACCACAAAGCGGTGCTTTTCTGAAAATTTCCCTACGCTGACTTTCACTGGGTCTGTAAGATATGTTTTAATCTGTCTGTTGGACACACCAACTACTTTGATCGTTTAATCCGAGAGAGGAAGATTCTTAACATCAGCTGATCTAACAGTTGATCGAGCAGCACCAGTATCCACTGGGAAAGTAATATTTTCATCATTAACTTTCCCATCTACAAAAGGTCCTGTCTGGTCTACTTCTAGAGTTGTGCCAAGTACGCACTCTCCTTCCTCCCTTCGGCACCGTGAATAGCTCTCTTCTGCGTCACTCATCGCGTTGCAGCCAATACTGCGAGACAGCGCTAGCGCGAGGCGGCTTATTTACCTGTTCTTCATTATAGAATCCCGATTCACTGCTATACTTCTGTGAGTTTCTGCTCTGTGGAAGAGGCGGTTTTGGCACCTGATTCTGTGGGGGAACAACTTGCTGCTGTTGCTGCAGTTGACCACTCACCTCATGCTGCACCTGTGGGTTCAATGATGGATCTTCACTGTTAGTACTCGGGGGGGTGGTGGGGGGGGTGCAACTTACACTTGGATCTCCAATGCCCTATCCTGCCGCAATTATGACACGGAAATTTATTTTTAGCTTCTTCAATATTCCCTTTATACTTCCCAGTATTAAATTTCGGCTTTGTCCCTGCTTGTTCCACTAATTGTGCTTCTTGTCTCTCCGCTACCTTTACCTGTAACCACATTGCCTTCTCTTTTAGCTTCCGCTGTTTTGCTTCAATTTCATCACTGAAGTATTTAGCATGTCTCAATACTTCATCTATTTTCTTGTTTTGCCAATCTACCGTATGCTGTTTAATCATCTCACCAATTTCTGGACGTAAACAATATACAAATCTGTATACAAAATGACTCAAATCCTTTTCACTCAGATTCTCATCTCCGCTAAACTGCTTAAAAGCTAGTATTAACCTCTCGTAATATGCATGTACTGACTCTTTACTTTCCTGGTGTGTTCGATCAATTTTTACCCAATCTGTCTCTTTAGGTGGCACTTTGTTTTCAAAAATACCATAACCTGCTCATATTTCTTCATTACCTTGGGGTCTGGAGCTCCTGTTTTAGGATCCCTAGGATATTCCTGGGTTGGCCAATTAATCATAAGTTTGCACTCTGTCCATAGATCTGCTGGTACAATTATGTCAAACAGACTATTCAAATCAATCCATAATACTTTAGACAATTTCACAAATTTGTCTACCTGCCTATACCACTCGACGGGCTTTTAACGTAGTCGAGGGAAATCATTCGTAAAAGACAAACTATCCTGTCTTGTCCAGGGGACATGTACATATCCTCCTCCTGGAATCTCTCTCATCGGACATTCTGTCACTATCTTCTCCTTTTCTCTTACAGGAAATGCTGAAAATGTCTTATCTGAGGCATCATCGCGTTTTGTATACCACCTGCTTCTCCATTTATCCACGTCTCACCATTTTCTCAGCAAAATGATTGTCCTTAATTTGACCTATTCGTCCTGTGGTGTTCATATTCTCAATGTCCTTTTCAGTGAAATCTACTCGATATGGTTTCTGTAAGGCTTTTACCTTTTTATATATCAATGCCCATCTCATTTGCTGCTTCTTCTAACCTTTCATGTAAGTTTTTTGCTCTCCAGGTCACACTTTTTCACAAAAATAATAATTCTTCATCCTGATAGGTTTTTAATTTTTCTGTTGGGATAGTCCCTACCATTAATTCTTCCAATACCATTCGTAACTTGGCCACATCAATTGATTGGGATTCCTTGTCTTTCCTCTGCAAGCTTCTTAACCATTCACTTAGATCTTCTGTCGATTGTCCTACTGGTCTATACTTCCGTGTCCAAAATCTTTTTGTGTTTCTGACACGGTCTCTATCATTGTCATACGTCTCTCTGCACAATTCTGATCTACAAATGGATTATTTGTAAAATTTGGTTCCATTGCACTCATAGTCTGCCTCCATGGATTCTTATTCTGACTCACTCTTGGTTGTTCTACTGGTTTATTACTCCTATAAGGGACTGTCAAACAATGCTCACTGTCCTTCTGTTTGTCAAAAATAGGCATTACTGGACCTATTGTTACTGGAACAGTTACCGCTTCTAGATTCTTGGTCTATTTTCTCAGTTAATTCCAGGGTCGTTTTTGCTAATTCTACAGAATTTTCTCCATCTGTTTTTTCTTCCGACCTCTCTTCTACTTCCCTAGCAGCACTGTTTTTACTCAAACTTAGGGATTCTGGTTCCGATTTTATAATTCGCATGGTTTCTCTCATTGGGGCACTTGGAGTTAATATTTCTGGTTCTGGTCGATACGGTGGTGGATTTTTATAGTACATATCATCAAGAACAACATCCTCGGACTCATTCGCTCCATACACTCTCGACTCCACATTATGCTTCTTTTCTACACACTTTCGTCCTTCATTCTCTCCTACAGTTCTTACAGGGAACACACCCTCAGTCATACTTGCATCCCGCCATCTTCTCATTTGATCATTATGCGTTTCATGTCCGTATGGTCTTCCAAACAGGTACCTATATCCTCTACCATTTCTTTGTCTCTCTCGTTCATGCATTTAGTCTTCCCATTCCGTCAAAGCCTCAAACTGCATCGGTCTAGGTCTTGGTTCTAAGTTCATCATTTTCTCTCTCAAGTTTCTCAAAACAGCCAAATTAAATGAACCATGCTGTGGAAAAGCTAATACAAGTATGATACCCATATTTCGCAATCATCAATCAATCAATCAATCACTGAATTTGTAAAGCGTGCTACATACCCGAGAGGGTCTCAAGGCGCTGGGGAGGGGGGGGGTGGGGGTGCTACTGGTCGAAGAGCCAGGTCTTGAGGAGTCTTCTGAAGGCCAGCTGGTCCTGGGTCTGTCGTAGGATGGTGGGGAGAGTGTTCCAGGTTTTGGCGGCGAGGTAGGAGAAGGATCTGCCGGCGGCGGTGGTTTTTCAGATTTGAGGGACTGGGGCGGGGTTGGCTGAGCGGAGGCTTCGGGTGGGTGGTGTCGAAGCTGAGTCGGTTGTTGAGGTAGGTGGGTCCGGTGTTGTGCAGTGCTTTGTGTGCGTGGATCAGGAGCTTGAAGGTGATCCTTTTGTTGACGGGAAGCCAGTGCAGGCCTCTAAGGTGGAGTGTGATGTGGCGGGGGACGTTGAGGATGAGTCGGGCCGAGGCGTTCTGGATGCGTTGGAGTCGTCTCAGGAGCTTGTTTGTAGTTCCTGAGTAGAGGGCGTTCCCGTAGTCGAGTCTGTTGGTGATGAGGGCCTGGGTAACGGTTTTTCTCATGTCGAGGGGGATCCATTTGAAGATCCTGCGGAGCATATGGAGGGTGCTGAAGCAGGACGCGGAGACTGCGTTGACTTGCCTGGTCATGGAGAGAGTGGAGTCGAGGATGACCTCCAGGTTGCGTGCGTGGTCCGTGGGTTCCGGGGCTGTGCCTAGTGACGTGGGCCACCAAGAGTCGTCCCAGGCTGATGGGGTGGGTCCGAGAATGAGGACCTCTGTCTTGTCTGAGTTCAGCTTCAGTCTGCTGTCCTTCATCCAGTCGACTACGGCCTTCATTCCTCTGTGGAGGTTAGCTTTGGCGGTGTGGGGATCTTCGGTGAGGGATATGATCAGCTGGGTGTCGTCGGCATAGGAGATGATGTTGAGGTTGTGTTGTCGTGCGACGTGGGCGAGGGGGGGCAATGTAGATATTGAACAGCGTCGGGCTGAGGGAGGATCCCTGTGGGACGCTGCAGATTATCTCGGTGGTTTTGGAGCGGAAGGGTGGGAGGCGGATACTCTGGGTTCTGCCGGAGAGGAAGGATGTGGTCCAGGCCAGGGCCTTCTCTTGGATACCGGCGTCATGGAGGCGTGCTGATAGGGCGCGGTGGCAGACTGTGTCAAAGGCTGCTGATAGGTCCAGGAGGATGAGGGCGGCTGTTTCTCCTTTGTCCATCAGGTTCCGGATGTCGTCAGTGGCGGCTATGAGGGTGGTCTCGGTGCTGTGGTTGCTGCGAAAACTGGATTGGGAAGGGTCCAGGATGTTGTTAACTTCGAGGTAGCGGGTCAGCTGTTTGTTGACAATCTTCTTGGTCACTTTTGCCAGGAAAGGGAGCAGGGAGATGGGCCGGAAGTTCTTGAGGTCCTTGGGGTCCGCCTTGGGCTTCTTCAGAAGGGCGTTGATCTCGGCGTGCTTCCAGCTTTCTGGGAAGGTTGCTGTCTCGAAGGAACAGTTGATTGTTTTCCGGAGGTGGGGCGCGATGGTTGCGCTGGCTTTGTTGAAGATGTGGTGAGGGCAGGGGTCCGATGGGGATCCGGAGTGGATGGAGTTCATGGTTTTGATGGTGTCTTCGTCGCTGACGCTGGACCAGACGGTCGGGCGACTGGTGCGAGTGGTAGTCGCAGGGGTGGTGGACTCGGTGGTGGGTGCGGGGGGGTCGGAGTTGAAGCTGTCGTGGATGTCGGTGATCTTGCGGTGGTAGAAGGTGGCCAGGGAGTCGCACAGGTCTTGAGATGGCGGGATGTCGTTGGTGTTGGAGCTGGGGTTGGAGAGTTCTTTCACGATGCTGAAGAGCTCTTTGGTGTTGTGTGCGTTGTTGTCTAGGCGGTCCTTGAAGGCGGTCTTCTTGGCGGTCCTGATGAGTTGGTGGTGTCTGCGGGTGGCGCTCTTGAGGGCTGTGTGGTTGTCTGGTGTTCGGTCGTGGAGCCATTTCTTCTCCAGCTTCCGACAGGTGTGCTTGGAGATCCGGAGGTCCTCGGTGAACCAGGCGGCTTTCTTGTTGTTGTGTTTGGTTGTAGAGGTCTTGAGAGGGGCGAGGGTTTTGGCGCAGTCGTTGATCCACTGTGTGAGGTTGGTCGCGGCGGTGTCTGGGTCGGTGGGTGGTCTCGGGGCGAGGGCGGTAGTCAGTTGGTCCTCGGTGACCTTGCCCCAGCAGCGACGTGGTAGCTGTTGGGTGTGGTGGGTTTTCTGAAGGTGAAGTGGACGCATCTGTGGTCGGTCCAGTGTGGTTCGGTGGTGTGGTTGAAGGAGACGTGGGGGCTTGCGGAGAAGATGGGGTCAAGCGTGTGTCCAGCGGCGTGAGAAGGTGTCGTTACGAGCTGTCTGAGTCCGAGGTTGGCGAGGTTGTCGATCAGGGTGGTGGAGTTGGCGTCGTCGTTGTTCTCGAGGTGGAAGTTCAGGTCCCCGAGGAGGATGTAGTCCGTGGAAGCGAGGGCGTGGGTGCTGATTAGGTCGGCGATGGTGTCACTGAACTGTGGGTGGGGTCCGGGAGGTCTGTAGATGAGAGTTCCTCTGAGGGTGGTGTTGGGGTCGGTGTGGATCTGGAAGTGCATGTGCTCGGCGGTGGTGAGGGTGTCATCGGTGTTCGTTGAGATTTTGATGGAATCTTTGTGGATGATGGCGATTCCTCCTCCCACTCCGTTGGTGCGGTCTCTGCGGGACCTCTTGTAGCCCTGTGGGATGGCGATGTCTGGTGCTGAGGTGGCGTTCAGCCAGGTCTCTGTCAGGAAGGCGACGTCGGGGGCGGTGGAGTCTAGGAGGTCCCAGAGTTCGATGGTGTGCTTGCGAGCGGAGCGGGTGTTGAGGAGGATGCAGCGGAGGTGGTTGGGTTTTCTGGCTGGTGGTGTGGAGGGTTGGATGCTGGTGAATCTGCAGTTCCGGCAGGTGAAAGGCCCCAATCTCCATTGTCCGCTTCGCTAACCTAAGAACAGCAAAAATACCTTTCTCACGAGAATTCAGTCTTTCCCGAGAGCAGCGCTTACCTCTGCTCTATTACGGAATCGTTACTTCCGTTGATAAAGTAGCACATCCCTCTACTTCACCCTTCTAACAAGCATTAGCTAATTGTTTCTCTAGTATTTAAGACACATAGTTGGAGACCCAATGCTCCTGAGAAATAAACCTAGAGTTTCGCAATCAACCCGAATGCCTTTACATTCACACTCGTTCACACAAGAAAATGTAGTACATTCACACAGAATCCTGTCTTTCCCGAAAACAGCGAACAGTCTGTTCTACTACAGAATTATGACATACGTTAACAAAGCAGCGCTTCCCTCTACTTTGTCCTTCTAGCAAGCTCCGAGAATACCGATTGCCTTTCCAGTGATAAGCGTTATCGGAATGCCAGTTGGATCCCTGGTACCTAAGACCAGAACTTCACAGGTAACCTTCGCTTTCATACATTCTTCTCTCACACTATAAATGTCTCTAATGGCAACACACGACGATGCTACCGAATCGAACCCAGACAATGCGTCGTGCAACTTCAATCGTCACACGTTTCTCCTGTGTACCTACAGGATAACAACAATTCCGTCTTTCCCGAGAGCAGCGCTTGCCTCTACTCTACTACGGAACCGTTACAAACTGTAACGCCCTGAACGTCTCAGGATCGTTTAACAGACACGACAATGAGGACGCAACCACTTGTGAAGGGTTAGTTCTTTTAATGAAGGCAAATAAAATACAAAGAACAAACAAAAGTTATAGTCACTGGAATCCTCCAGGCTAAGTACGTTACCAGCCCACAGCACGGATGGTCCTAACCGTCCTCTGCATATACGCCGATCCCGGCGTATGCCAACAGAGGGCAGAAATGAAATGGCCGACAATGCCAATCGGTAGGCTGTGAGGGGCACGAAGAGTGTTGGGGAGAATCGAGGAGTCAGGGAAACACCCAGCCGGGGTCTCTACCTGAAGGGAGCAGCCGCTCAACCTCTTCCTCAGACTGCACCGGGACGCGGAGTCACCTCCTGGTGATGCGTCACCGATACCCCAATCACAAGCAAGAAGACTGAACCGAGAGCAGCCGCTCGATCGATCCTGTGGACTTCCGAGTCTGTAACGCGGCAAACACCTCCTGGTGTGCGTTACAGCTGGCAGTCCCTGTGTCTCTGGTCGGGCTGGGAGTTACGACTCCAACCAGCAAAAGCGCCACTGCGCTTGGACTCAGCCGAGTCAAAAAGCGAAGCTCAATGGTTGACCGGTAGAGCTTCCGGGTCCTTCACAGGTGACGATGGGGCAAGACACGGCCCAGGGAGTAACGACTCGACCTACCTCCGTTCTTGCCTTACTGGAGCACCACTCCGGAACACTGCTCTTCACGAAGCAGGTACGTCGGTGTAAACACAATATCCGACAGCCTTGTACCTCCCGGTTCCTCCCTTTATAGGGCGTGTTTTCCTTGAGTTATGTAACAGCTCTCCTGTTTACATAAGGGCGTGTTTCCCTTGAGTTATGTAACAGCTCCCCTGTTTACATAAGGGCGTGTTTCCCTTGAGTTATGTAACAGCTCTCCTGTTTACATAAGGGCGTGTTTCCCTTGAGTTATGTAACAGCTCTCCTGTTTACATAAGGGCGTGTTTCCCTTGTATGACAGGAATTCTTGACAGTACATCCTCCCTCTCAGCGGCTCCCCACGGGTCCAGCGCTGGCAGGAAAACGCCGATGGAACAAGGAGACCAAGCGCGGAGCATGAACCCCTTCAGCCGGTTCCCATGAATGCTCCTCCGGGCCATAGCCTTTCCACGCAACCAGGTACCACAGCTTCCCCCTGCGCCATTTGGACGCCCGTATGCCCGACACTTCGTACTCCACCTCCGACTCCACGCATACCGGCCTAGGTGTCCCAGACGGCTTGGAGGGTGCTGGTTTGAGCAATGATACATGAAAGACAGGGTGTATCCGCAATGACTGGGGCAAGCACACCTTCACGTTCACGGGACCCATACACTTGGTAATTCGATAGGGGCCCATGTACTTGGGATGGAACACACTGTTCTTTCGAAACCTCATGTTTCTTGTGGATATCCAGACGTAGTCTCCAGTGCGGTACAGTGGCCCGGGCCTTCTCTTCCTATCTGCCGCAGCCTTGTATCTTCTCTTGGCCTCTATTAGGACAGCCCTTGAGCGCATCAACGTGTCTTTTATGTGTGCCACCCTGTCCGCTGTGGCGGGAATCCTGTCCTCTCTGAACGGATGTAGAAATGGCAAGAACCTGGGATGTTGGCCATAGTTGCTATAGAACGGAGATGACTGTGTGGAGCTGTGAGTGGCGTTGTTATAGGCTATCTCTGCAACCCATAGCAAGTCGACCCATTCTTCCCTGCCCTGGTCCACAAAACATCGCAGATACTGTTTGAGCGTTTGGTTCAGGCGCTCGGTTTGGCCGTCCGTTTGAGGGTGGTAGCTGGTGGACAGGGCGGTCTTAACATGCAGCGCAGTGCACCAAGTCTTCCAGAATTGCGCAGTAAACTGCGACCCCCGGTCCGACACGATCACCCCAGGTAATCCATGCAGTCGTACCACATTCTTTAGGAGTAGTGACGCCAATTCCCCGGCCGTAGGGACTCTCTTGCAGGGGATGAAGTGCCCCATTTTCGTCAAGTAATCCACCACCACCAGTATTGCCGTCATCCCCTGGTCTACCGGTAGGCCCACCACGAAGTCCAGTGATATGCTATCCCATGGTCTATCCGGGGTCGGAAGTGGATGTAAGAGCCCTTGGGTTCGGCCATGGTCGGCCTTCATGGTAGCACACGTAGGACACTCCTGTCCCCACCTCCTGACATCCACTCTCATGGTTGGCCACCAGAAATGCCGTCCCATGCTAGCCACCGTTTTTTCAAAGCCCAAATGACCTGCGCATGGAGAGTCATGGCACCAGATGAACGCTTGTTTCCTTAGCCTAGGCGTGGGTATCAATAGGCACCTGCCCTTCAGGGGTATCCCGTCCTTCAGCTGCCATTCTCTGTGACTGAGGAGCCACCTCCGCCATGCGAATGACCTGATCCCTCTCTTTATTCCCCTCAGGAAAGTATCCGGTTGGATAACCCCCAATACCATCCTCGGGGAAATGATGGAACGCTCGGTTGCAGGCAATGGTTCCTTAACTGCAGATTGACGGGACAGGGCGTCCGCCTTCCGGTTTTCCGTCCCCGGCCGATATGTGATGCGGAAGTTGAACCCCGCAAAGAAGATCATCCACCGCAGCTGCCTGGGAGAAAGGTGTCTAGTGGCCGTCATGAACTGTAGGTTCCGATGGTCCGTGTACACCGATACCACATGTCTTGCCCCCATCAACCAATGCCTCCATTCGGTGAAGGCGTCCTTGATTGCGAGAAGCTCCTTCTCCGCAATATGGTAGTTGCGTTCGGCGTCGTTGAGTTTGCGGGACATGTACGCAACGGGATGAAGCACCCCTGTGTCGTGGTTGCGTTGGGACAAGATAGCCCCCAGCGCCACATCCGACGCGTCCGCTTCCACCACGTAGGGGAGATCCGGATCGGGGTGAGCCAACACCGGCGCCTTACCAAAGGCGCTTTTCAGGGCCTCAAAGGCTTTGTTCGCTTCAGGGGACCAGACAAACTCCTTGGACTTCCTCAGTAGCTGTGTGATTGGGGCCACCACTCCTGAAAATCCATCTATAAACCGCCTGTAAAAGTTGGCGAAGCCAATGAAACTTTGGACGTCCTTCACGCTTTGGGGCACCGGCCATTCTTTCACCGCCTTGATCTTTCGTTCTGCCATCTCCTGTCCCTCTGGACTCAGCATCACTCCGAGGAATTCCACGGATGTGACGTGGAAGTCACACTTGCTGAGTTTACAAAACAGCATGTTTTCCCTCAGCTTTTGGAGCACAGCTTTGACGTGGTGTACGTGCTCCTCCACACTGGACGAATAGATGAGGATGTCGTCGATATATACGACCACGTAGATATCCAACTCCTCTCTGAATACCTCATTCAAAAAGTACTGAAAGGCTGCCGGGGCGTTGCACAGACCGAACGGCATGACGAGGTACTCAAAAAGGCCGAACCTGGTCTTAAAGGCGGTCTTCCACTCGTCTCCGTCCCTCATGCGCACCAGATGGTATGCCCCTTTCAAATCCAACTTGGTGTAGATACGAGCTTTCTTGACCTGTTCCAGAAGTACACTGATGAGAGGCAAGGGGTACCGATTTTTTATGGTTATCGCATTCAATGCCCTAAAGTCCACACAGGCTCTCAGCTCCCCATTAGCCTTCGGGATGAAGAAGAGTGGCGAGGCGGCCGGAGACTTGGACGGGCGGATGAATCCTAGCTTGAGGAGTTTATCCAGGTACCCCCGGAGATGCACGTTTTCAGGCTCCGTCAGGGCATACAGCCTGCCGCTGGGAACGCTGGCCCCTGGCACCAGGTCGATCTGGCAGTCAAACTGTCTATGTGGTGGTAGCACTTCCGCCTTCACCTCATCAAATACATCCTCAAAACTGTGATAAGCCTGGGGGAGAGCCACATCTTTTTCTGCCGCTGTAACCACCGTCTGACTCCCGCTCTCATCTGCGTCAAGGGATTCCGTTCCTATTCCACAATGCAGGATGCAAGACGGTGACGTCAGTTCGATGCGATGTGTTGGCCAATCCACAAAGGGGTTGTGTTTCTGTAGCCACGGCAATCCCAATATGACGCCATATTGGGGCGCTCGGATGATGTTAAAATCGATTTGTTCCAAATGGTTCCTCCCATATCTCATCGGAAGGACCCCCGTGTGCTGTCCGATGGGCCCCGTCACCAATCGCCTTCCGTCTACCGCATAGACGTCTTCGGGTACTGCTTTGGGAAGAAGCACTAGCCCTAGCCTGCATGCCTCGTTGTGGTCCATAAACATGCCAGTGGCCCCTGAATCCACCATGGCCACAACGGGTATCCACTGGTCATGCACTCCCACGTGCACCGTGATAAACAGGTGTCGTTGTCCCTTAGTGACCGAGTTGGAAAGTGAAGGGATGGATGAGTGACTCCGAGATGCCCCTTCTCTGGTCTTGGAGTCCTCTAGTTTTCCGCCGGTATGTCCACCACGGCTGTTACCGACCGGTTGGCCCGATAACGTGACGTCTTCGGTTTGGCAGGGCATTCACGTACGTAGTGGCCTTTTTTGCCACAATATAGGCACAATCCTTGTTTACGGCGTGACTCTTTCTCCTTGGCTGTGAGGCTCGCTCGTATTGCGCTGATGTCCATGGGTTCTCCCTTGGATGCGGTGGAAGTTTCAGGACTTCCCACCGTCACATAGGATGGAAGGGATTTTCCTTTTCTCCCATGATCCCCCTTTCTTTCACTTAGCCTATGTTCCAGCCGTAATACCAGGTTGATAAGGCCCTCACATGTCTTGGGTTGAGGGTCAATATGAGCCACGGCGTCCTTGAGCTCATCGCACAGCCCTTGATGGAAGAGCGCCGTCTGTTTAGCAACAGGCCACTTGGTTTCCGCAACCAGCCTTCGGAACGCGTTGAGATACTGCACCAGGTCGTTGGATCCCTGTCTCAACTCAAGCATTTCACGGTCCGCCGTGTACGAGTCAGCCCTTCTGTCGAATACCTTCAGGAATTCCTCGCGAAAAGCACCCCAATCACATAAGAGGGGGTCGTCCCTGCTCACCAGAGGTACGGCCCATTGTGCCGCGTTTCCAGCCAAATAGGATATAAGGAAAGCCACACGAGCCTGACTCGTGGGGAACGCCTTTGGTTTGCACGATAAATGTAGCGCCACTTGTGTGAGGAATACCTGCACTGTGTTAGGATCCCCACTGTACCTCTCTGGTGTTGCCAAGGGGATGGCTACCGGCATTTCCACTACTACCGCAGGGGTCTGGTTCGTGAGGGAGGTGCTGGGCGTGAGCGGGTCCATTTGGATAGCATCCAGTCTGGCTTTTACATCGGCTGTTTCTTGCCTAGAGGCAGCCACTTCAACTTGCATGGCCGCTAAAGCAGCCAGCACATCATCAAGTGTTGCCATGTCTGTTATCGACCGGGAGACAGTTAGTGTTATTAAGGTCGGATATTTTGTAACGCCCTGAACGTCTCAGGATCGTTTAACAGACACGACAAGGAGGACGCAACCACTTGTGAAGGGTTAGTTCTTTTAATGAAGGCAAATAAAATACAAAGAACAAACAAAAGTTATAGTCACTGGAATCCTCCAGGCTAAGTACGTTACCAGCCCACAGCACGGATGGTCCTAACCGTCCTCTGCATATACGCCGATCCCGGCGTATGCCAACAGAGGGCAGAAATGAAATGGCCGACAATGCCAATCGGTAGGCTGTGAGGGGCACGAAGAGTGTTGGGGAGAATCGAGGAGTCAGGGAAACACCCAGCCGGGGTCTCTACCTGAAGGGAGCAGCCGCTCAACCTCTTCCTCAGACTGCACCGGGACGCGGAGTCACCTCCTGGTGATGCGTCACCGATACCCCAATCACAAGCAAGAAGACTGAACCGAGAGCAGCCGCTCGATCGATCCTGTGGACTTCCGAGTCTGTAACGCGGCAAACACCTCCTGGTGTGCGTTACAGCTGGCAGTCCTGTGTCTCTGGTCGGGCTGGGAGTTACGACTCCAACCAGCAAAAGCGCCACTGCGCTTGGACTCAGCCGAGTCAAAAAGCGAAGCTCAATGGTTGACCGGTAGAGCTTCCGGGTCCTTCACAGGTGACGATGGGGCAAGACACGGCCCAGGGAGTAACGACTCGACCTACCTCCGTTCTTGCCTTACTGGAGCACCACTCCGGAACACTGCTCTTCACGAAGCAGGTACGTCGGTGTAAACACAATATCCGACAGCCTTGTACCTCCCGGTTCCTCCCTTTATAGGGCGTGTTTTCCTTGAGTTATGTAACAGCTCTCCTGTTTACATAAGGGCGTGTTTCCCTAGAGTTATGTAACAGCTCCCCTGTTTACATAAGGGCGTGTTTCCCTTGAGTTATGTAACAGCTCTCCTGTTTACATAAGGGCGTGTTTCCCTTGAGTTATGTAACAGCTCTCCTGTTTACATAAGGGCGTGTTTCCCTTGTATGACAGGAATTCTTGACACAAACTTCCGACTTCCTACATCCCAGAAGTCGTGCATACAACATATAACTCAACGTAACTCAACATAGTGTTAGTACATAAATCAATACCAATCAATAAGCAATGTACAAGCAATAATCACTAAACCAAAACAATAACAACGATCATCCTGCTACCAGAAAAACTGCTCCAGCGTGGAGTGCAAAATCCCTCCCTCCGTCACAGACCAAAGATCTCACATACACACAGTATCCATACATTCGCTGGTGGGGCCCATAACGCCAACATTCACTCACCATTAATCAGTGTTTCTTAGGAGGCGATTATCTTCCAAACGCTGGTATGAGAAAGAAATACCATTTCTACCCTAATGAGCGACAAATCTACACCACCTTTGTTGCCCATTAGGCCCTAAACTTCACATTTAGTATTCCTCTCATAAATCGGGATGGATCAGTTAGTTGCTGGTTTAGCCCAAATTTCTAATTCCCTAATTAACCTTTTCGTTAACACATTTCAATGAATAAACAACCCAACTCATTTCTGTAGATATTCAATTTCAATTTTATATTAATATTGCAAATCATTCATTTGATCAAGCTGCCATTCATATTTACCTATTCTGGCTAAATGTCGTCCTCTATGTCAAATCTGTCAGTCTCGCAAATCTATGCCCATCAAATTTAGTAAGTTCAGTTCATCAGGAATTTGGGCATTAATTCAGTTCATCAAAGATTCAGGCAAACAGCTGTCCTGCAGTGTCACCGTCCTCTCCGTCAGCATAACGACAGGAAATCGAGAAGGACAGAAACTAACCCGCCTCCTACCTCTCTATTCTACCATAATTTATAGTAAAAATCATTGACAATTTGTATCGAAAACGGGTCTTCAAATGTTCTGATTGGTCAATTGAAATCGTCTGACAGGCTTCCCACCAAAATAGTCTCTGAGGTCATTATTCTTGATTGTTCCGGTTTTTAGAAGCACATTATTGTTCATTCAGAAAAGCTGGCTTGTGTCCCAGGGCAACCTTGAAGGGTACAGTCTGGTTAGGGTCATGACTAGGCCACTGTAGCAGGCGCACTTCACCCAAAGCCTTGTTCAGCGTCGGCAGTCGAGTTAGGCACCAAAGGCAGCCATTATACGATAGGCCCAAATGGTCAACTTAAGCAAATGAAACACAAAGCGTAATTAATACATAAAAATGACTAAATAAATGTTATTCCCTCACTAATACCCATATGTGTATGTATTTATCTAGCATTAAACTTCACTCAAGCGGTTTATACTTACAAAATAAAGCACAAATCACAAATACATCACAAAAGCGACATATTTCATGCAATATTCTAATTGTCTGATTAGTATGCGTACATATTTTAGTTTACGATGTAATAGTCATGCAAAGCAATCCCACGTGTGTTTCAATCATTAATAAGGCTGATTAGTTCAAGTCAAGTCAAAACCACTTTATTCGATTAATTAAAATCATAAAAGTAAGCTATACAAGTACAAAGTATTAAAAATCTTAATAATAGCAAATATACAGATAAAAACTATTCCAATAACATTAAAACAATTTATAGTCGACCATGACCAGTTTAATCAGTTAATGAAAATTCATTTATCAGTAGCTAGGGGGGGGGTCAGTATCTTGAACCGTTTTTAGTCTGACTCTCTTCTCTCTAACAGACGCTGCTAAAAAGCTGGCAACACAGAACATGGTAAATGGACATTCTAATAGAGCTAAAAACATTAAGGCTGGCTTACACTGAACAAAATTCATATTTTTCATCAATGGAATAATAAACTTTTTCCTAGCCTGTTTAAAAAATGAACAAAAAAATACAAAATGCATGGTGTCTTGAAGGGAGAAATCATCACACTTACAAGGTGCAACATCTTCCGGTCTACTCCAGCCCTCCACATCCCAGAGGACCATATGTATTTGGTTAAACCGCAGTTTGGTCAATAACCATCTGTGGAAGGGATTGGAGACTGTTGACAGGTATAGGGACATCCCTGAAGACTGAGTTAACAAAACGTGCCCCCTAACCGAAGATTTACATAGCTCAACTTCCTCCCGCTCGGCCTCCTTTAATTTAATAAAGTTAGATGTTACCCACTCTAAGTCAGCCTTACATAGGGATTCTGGGTTGGAGAAAATATCTGGTCTCCCCAGGTATGCAGCTAACATCTCAATGTTAGCCAACCACTGAATTTTGTTCCTGTTGTCTATTCTCATACAGTCCAACAAGATTTTGTGGTTAAGGATGAGATTCGGGTTTAACCATGTTTTAATCCAAAGCAGTAAAGGTGCTAATGTAATTGTCTGCTATGTATCCAATCCCAAGTTCCATATGGGCTGAATAGGAAGCATTTGAGTGTGGAAGGCCAAGAAAAGAGCGCAAAAATTTATTTTCCTCCGTCTGGATCACATCATGTTTGATGTAGCCCCAAATAGATGCCCCATACCTTACAATAGAGATGGTTTTTGCTTTGTAAATGGTTAATATAGCCTCGACCGGTTTTCCACCCAGTCTTTTTGCAAAACCAAGAACTGCCGCAGAGGAATTTCTCGCGGAATTAACCTTTAGTGACAACTGAGGGGACCACGAGCTTTTGTCATCGAAGACTACTCCCAAATAGGTGAATGCCTTCACTCTCGAAATTTCTTCTCCCCCACAGAAAAAGGGCTTAACATTATTCTTTGTTGGGCCCAGCGACATTACATGGGATTTGCTGTTGTTAACTACCAGGACCAGACTTTACATGAAGACTCCAAACGCGACCAACAATCTTTGCAGGGCCAGAGGGGTCCTGGCCAGGAGAACGGCGTCATCTGCGTACAGGAGGACCGGGATCGGAGTACCTCCCATGCGCGGAATGTCCGGCGTTGCTGCCAGCAAATTTTGTTCCAGGGCATTTATATATAATGTGAACAACATGGGGGCTAATATGCATCCCTGTCGTACCCCTCTACTAGACTTAAAGCTGGACGTGCATTTCCCCTCGGTCGTCACCCTAATACAAGCGTTCAGGTCTTTATGGAGCTCGGCGAGGAAGTGCACGAGGGATACATCAAGCCCCATTTCCAGGAGCATTGTCCACAGCTTAGACCTATTGACAAGGTCAAAAGCTGTGGACAAATCCATAAAACCCAGATAAATGGAGCCCCTGGTCGCCTTGGTGTATTTGGCTGTTATTAGAAGAAGATTCAAACATTGGTCCTCCGTGCTCCGCCCAGCTCGAAAACCGTATTGGGCATCTGACAGAATATTATTGTCAGAGGCCCACCGGGTTATCCTAGCTAGGATGACTTTCCCCAGGATTTTTATAGAGGAATCCAGCAGGGATATGGGCCTGTAACATCTGGGGTCTGCCCTTTGACCCTTCTTAAAAATCGGTATTATGACCGACCGGGACCACGATTTAGGGAAACCAATGCAAGCTGAGTGGTTAAATACATTTGTCAGTATATTGGCCCAGAACAGAGGGTTGGCTTTATACATGTCAGTAGGGACTCCATCTGGTCCAGGGGCCTTTCTTCCTGCAGAGTCTTCAATCGCTTTTGTGACCTCTCCTATGTGGAACCTAACTGGCGCAGGGATGGATTCAGGGGCTAGTCCCGTGAAGGTTTCTAATTCAAGGTGACTACCATATATAATTTCAAAATGGCTCAGCCAGTCCGCCTCTGCGATATTGGTTTCCAGCACACTATTTTTAGCGTTAGTAAAGAGTGGTGTATTTATTATTGACCAAAATTTTGCACTATCTTTTAGGGTAGCTTTATCCATAAGTTCGACCCAGGCATTATGTTTAATTTCTTCTTTCCTGTCTTGTAACGTTTTTTTGTAAACTCTTCTGAGCTGTGACACCAAGCCTTTATTCCTCGGGCATGCCTGAAGAGCTTTTTTGAGATCACTATGGGCTGATTAGTTAATTCCACTTCAATCCATTAATTCGATTATGATTAATTAATCTATCTAATTAATAAACATGCAAAATGGGGTGGGTATACACATTTTTTGTAATACCCGCTCCAGCACTAGGAGGCAGCAGGGTAGAGGGGTGCTGTGAAGCAGCAGGGTAGAGGGGGTGCCCAGGGTACAGGAGGGCTGGGAGGCAGCAGGGTAGAGGGGGGCTGGGATGCAGCAGGGTAGCAGTGGGCTGGGAGGCAACAGGGTAGAGGGGTGCTGGGAGTCAGCAGGGTAGAGGGGAGCCCCAGGGTAGAGGGTTGCTGGGAGGCCGCAGGGTAGAGGGGAGCTGGGAGGCCGCAGGGTAGAGCCAGAAGGTGGGAGGCAGCTGGGTAGAGGGGTGCCCCAGAGAATAGGGATGCCCCAGGGTAAAGGGGCGCTTTGGGGCAGCAGGGTAGATGGGTGCTGAGAGGCAGCAGGGTAGAGAGGTACCCCGGGATAGAGGGGTGATGTCCTTGTGTACCGGCCAGCGGGGACGATGACCGATGAGGAGCCCCCCCACCTCCCCTGAGCACAAGCTCCCACAGAGTATACAAAACACTACTGTGCAAGGGAGCACCCCAGGGAAGTGGGAATAAATAAATACTGCTGGTTTGAATGTTCCTCGTACCCCTATGCCTGCTTCTAGGGTTTTGGAAGGAAGTAGTCAATACACTCCCCCGGGGAATACTATAAAAAAGAGAAAAGAGAGGGGTTAAAGCAGGAACGAAATGGACCAGACGTGCACAGGAGATCACCAGGGCTATACCTACTCACAATTATTTCATCAGCATTAGCACAAAGATGGTGGTGAGCACTTGGTCCAAACAGAAATGAATCTACGAGGCAGCCAGAAAGAAGTGCTCCACCATACCATGGAAACGGGATATAGCAGGTCTGAGAAGGTTCTTTGCGACCCAGATATCAGTCACTAAAATGAATCTTGTCCACAAACAGATAGGAAACAACCAGCCTGTCGCCTGAGGTGAATCCACAACGCTGTTTTAGTCCACAGCGATTTGACCCAATTGGTTTATTCACCAGGAAAGGAGTCACTTCAGAATCTCACTGTTCCTTCACAGTGAGAGTATTAACAAACCCAAAGGAGGCGTCGGTTGTTCCACACGTTTGATATGGAAACAAGCACAAGTCTCGAAATGAGGGAGGCGCGGTTCTGGCGTCTCTCTCCCTCTCTCTCTTTCGTATTGGCCTAAATACATGTGATTCCAGCGCCGTGACTCATGGGGATATGGACGGGAATGCAGCTGAATCCATAAGCACCATATTGCGCCCTCTTCCTGCTGCTGTGTTTTCGGTGCCTGGGATCCGCGCAGCCAAAGTCCGAGATCAGCATACAATGAACAGATCCGGCGGGGAAACGCCATCCGCCCTCGAGCAAAGGTCCGAACTGGCGATATTGTCAAGCGCCTCCTCTTCCAGGAGGAGGTGCTTTATAGAAGCGAAGAACGGACATATGCCGGTTCTTCACCTGGCGACCCAGGGGTTTCTGGGAAATGTAGTTCTCTACGCGCCGATCTCTTCTGACCCGGGTTTTCTTTGCATAAAAGCGGTGAAGCAGGCGAGGGAGGCTCCTTTTCCGCTGTGTGACCGTGACAGGTGATGGGAGGTAGGGTAGGGGGGTGCTGGGAAGTAGAGGGTTGCTGGGAGGTAGCAGGGTAGAGGGGTGCTGGGAGGCAGTAGGGTAGAGGGGTGCTGGGAGGCAGCAGGGTAGGGTAGAGGGGGGCTGGCAGGCATCAGGGTAGAGGGGTGTTGGGAGGCAGCAGGTTAGAGGGGTGCCCCAGGGTAGAGGGGGACTGGGAGGCAGCAGGGTAGAGGGGGACTGGGAGGCAGCAGGGTAGAGGGGGACTGGGAGGCAGCAGGGTAGAGGGGGGCTGGGAGGCAGCAGGGTAGAGGGGGGCTGGGAGGCAGCAGGGTAGAGGGGGGCTGGGAGGCAGCAGGGTAGAGGGGGGCTGGGAGGCAGCAGGGTAGAGGGGGACTGGTGGGAGGTAGCAGGGTAGAGGGGGACTGGTGGGAGGTAGCAGGGTAGAGGGGGACTGGTGGGAGGTAGCAGGGTAGAGGGGGGCTGGTGGGAGGCAGCAGGGTAGAGGGGGGCTGGTGGGAGGCAGCGGGGTAGAGGGGGACTGGGAGGCAGCGGGGTAGAGGGGGACTGGGAGGCAGCGGGGTAGAGGGGGACTGGGAGGCAGCGGGGTAGAGGGGGACTGGAAGGCAGCGGGGTAGAGGGGGACTGGGAGGCAGCAGGGTAGAGGGGGACTGGGAGGCAGCAGGGTAGAGGGGGACTGGGAGGCAGCAGGGTAGAAGGGGACTGGGAGGCAGCAGGGTAGAAGGGGACTGGGAGGCAGCAGGGTAGAAGGGGACTGGGAGGCAGCAGGGTAGAAGGGGACTGGGAGGCAGCAGGGTAGGGGGGGACTGGGAGGCAGCAGGGTAGGGGGGGACTGGGAGGCAGCAGGGTAGGGGGGACTGGGTGGCAGCAGGGTAGGGGGGGACTGGGAGGCAGCAGGGTAGGCAGTGACGGGAGGCAGCAGGGTGGGGGGGTTGGGAGGCAGCAGGGTAGAGGGGTGCTGTGAGGCAGCAGGGTAGAGGGGTGCTGTGAGGCAGCTGGGTAGAGGGGTGCTGTGAGGCAGCTGGGTAGACGGGGGTCTGGGAGGAAGCAGGGTAGACGGGGGTCTGGGAGGAAGCAGGGTAGACGGGGGTCTGGGAGGAAGCAGGGTAGACGGAGGTCTGGGAGGAAGCAGGGTAGACGGAGGTCTGGGAGGAAGCAGGGTAGACGGAGGTCTGGGAGGCAGCAGTCGATGGGTGCTGAGGCATCAGGGTAGAGGGCACTTGGGATGCCCCCGGGAAGAAGAGCGCTGGGAGGCAGCATGGTAGAGGGGCGCTCGGAGGCAGTAGGGTAGAGGGGGGCTGGTGGGAGGCAGCAGGGTAGAGGGGGGCTGGTGGGAGGCAGCGGGGTAGAGGGGGGCTGGTGGGAGGCAGCAGGGTAGAGGGGGGATGTTGGGAGGCAGCAGGGTAGAGGGGGGCTGGTGGGAGGCAGCAGGGTAGAGGGGGGCTGGTGGGAGGCAGCAGGGTAGAGGGGGGCTGGTGGGAGGCCGCAGGGTAGAGGGGGGCTGGTGGGAGGCAGCAGGGTAGAGGGGGGCTGTTGGGAGGCAGCAGGGTAGAGGGGGGCGGTTGGGAGGCAGCAGGGTAGAGGGGGGCTGGAGGGAGGCAGCAGGGTAGAGGGGGGCTGGAGGGAGGCAGCAGGGTAGAGGGGCGCTGGGATGCCCTGGGGAAGGGGGGGGGCTTCGCAATATATGGGGGCCTTGGGGGGGGGGGAGACCAGGTAGAGGGGGGCTGCAGTGTAGGGGGTTTAGGCTGCTGGGAGGCCGCAGGGTAGAGGGGTGCCCCAGGATAGAGGTGTGGTGGGAGCAGAGGTGCTGGGAGGCAGCAGGGTAGAGGGGGGCTGGGAGGCAGCAGGGTTAGAGGGGGGCTGGGAGGCAGCAGGGTTAGAGGGGGGCTGGGAGGCAGCAGGGTTAGAGGGGGGCTGGGAGGCAGCAGGGTTAGAGGGGGGCTGGGAGGCAGCAGGGTTAGAGGGGGGCTGGGAGGCAGCAGGGTTAGAGGGGGGGCTGGGAGGCAGCAGGGTTAGAGGGGGGGCTGGGAGGCAGCAGGGTTAGAGGGGGGGCTGGGAGGCAGCAGGGTTAGAGGGGGGGCTGGGAGGCAGCAGGGTTAGAGGGGGGGCTGGGAGGCAGCAGGGTTAGAGGGGGGGCTGGGAGGCAGCAGGGTTAGAGGGGGGCTGGGAGGCCCCGGGGTAGAGGGGTGCTGGGAGGCCCCGGGGTAGAGGGGTGCTGGGAGGCCCCGGTGTAGAGGGGGCGCTGCTGGGAAGCCCCGGTGTAGAGGGGGGGGTGCGCTGGGATGCCCTGGTGTAGAGGGTGGGGGGTGCGCTGGGATGCCCTGGTGTAGAGTGTGGGGGGGCGCTGGGATGCCCTGGTGTAGAGGGTGCGGGGGCGCTGGTATGCCCTTGGGTTAGGGGGATGGCGCTGGGATGCCCCTGTGTAGAAGGGGGGGGCGGGCTGGGATGCCCCTGTGTAGAAGGGGGGGGCGGGCTGGGATGCCCCTGTGTAGAAGGGGGGGCGGGCTGGGATGCCCCTGTGTAGAAGGGGGGGGCGGGCTGGGATGCCCCTGTGTAGAAGGGGGGGGCGGGCTGGGATGCCCCTGTGTAGAGGGGGGCGGGCTGGGATGCCCCTGTGTAGAGGGGGGCGGGCTGGGATGCCCCTGTGTAGAGGGGGGCGGGCTGGGATGCCCCTGTGTAGAGGGGGGCGGGCTGGGATGCCCCTGTGTAGAGGGGGGCGGGCTGGGATGCCCCTGTGTAGAGGGGGGCGGGCTGGGATGCCCCTGTGTAGAGGGGGGCGGGCTGGGATGCCCCTGTGTAGAGGGGGGCGGGCTGGGATGCCCCTGTGTAGAGGGGGGCGGGCTGGGATGCCCCTGTGTAGAGGGGGGCGGGCTGGGATGCCCCTGTGTAGAGGGGGGCGGGCTGGGATGCCCCTGTGTAGAGGGGGGCGGGCTGGGATGCCCCTGTGTAGAGGGGGGCGGGCTGGGATGCCCCTGTGTAGAGGGGGGCGGGGGGCTGGGATGCCCCTGTGTAGAGGGGGGCGGCGGGCTGGGATGCCCCTGTGTAGAGGGGGGCGGGGCGCTGGGATGCCCCTGTGTAGAGGGGGGCGGGGCGCTGGGATGCCCCAGTGTAGAGGGGGGGGGCGCGCGCTGGGATGCCCCAGTGTAGAGGGGGGGGGCGCGCGCTGGGATGCCCCAGTGTAGAGGGGGGGGGCGCGCGCTGGGATGCCCCTGTGTAGAGGGGGGGGGCGCGCGCTGGGATGCCCCTGTGTAGAAGGGGGGGCGCGCGCTGGGATGCCCCTGTGTAGAAGGGGGGGGGCGGGCTGGGATGCCCCTGTGTAGAAGGGGGGGGGGCGGGCTGGGATGCCCCTGTGTAGAAGGGGGGGGCGGGCTGGGATGCCCCTGTGTAGAAGGGGGGGGCGGGCTGGGATGCCCCTGTGTAGAAGGGGGGGGCGGGCTGGGATGCCCCTGTGTAGAAGGGGGGGCGGGCTGGGATGCCCCTGTGTAGAAGGGGGGGCGGGCTGGGATGCCCCTGTGTAGAAGGGGGGGCGGGCTGGGATGCCCCTGTGTAGAAGGGGGGGCGGGCTGGGATGCCCCTGTGTAGAGGGGGGCGGGCTGGGATGCCCCTGTGTAGAGGGGGGCGGGCTGGGATGCCCCTGTGTAGAGGGGGGCGGGCTGGGATGCCCCTGTGTAGAGGGGGGCGGGCTGGGATGCCCCTGTGTAGAGGGGGGCGGGCTGGGATGCCCCGATGTAGGCGGGGGGCGGGCTGGGATGCCCCGATGTAGCAGGGGGCGGGCTGGGATGCCCCGATGTAGCAGAGGGGGTGCGCTGGGATGCCCCGATGTGGAGGGGGGGACACTGAGATGCCGCGGGGTAGAGGAGGGCTGGGGGGGCGCCTCGTAGAGGGGGGTAGCGGGTGATGGGGCTGCACTGAAGGGGGTGTTGGCAGGCAGGGGTTCTGGGAGGCAGCAGGGTAGATCTGTGCATCAGGGTAGAGGGGGCACTGGGGGGTCCCCAGGGTAGAGGGGGCGCTGGGGGGGGTCCCCAGGGTAGGGGGGGTGCTGGGGGGGTCCCCAGGGTAGAGGGGGCGCTGGGGGGGTCCCCAGGGTAGAGGGGGCGCCCCCAGGGTAGAGGGGCATGGGGGGGGGGTCCCCAGGGTAGAGGGGCGCTGGGGGGGGCTCAGGGTAGAGGGTCGCTGGGGGGTGCTGCAGGGTAGATGGGTGCCGGGAGACAGCAGGGTAGAGTGGTGCAGCAGGGTAGATTGGTGCAGGGGGCCCCAGGGTACAGAGGTGCTTGGAGGCAGCAGCGTAGAAGGGTGCATGGAGGCAGAAGGGCAGAGGAGTGCTGTGAGCTTGCAAAGTAGATAGGTGCTTGAAGGTAGTTGGTTAAAGGAGTGCCGTTATGTTAATAGTACTTGATATATCGCACTACTCTGCTCCAGGGGTACATTTTGGTGTTCTAACTGGTAGGCAGGTGAACAGTTAATTATAGCTAGGTTTTGAGATGTTTTTTAAAAACAGAAAAGCTGCAGCATGCACAGATGGACAGTGTGAGGCGAGATAGGAGAAAACCCTGCCACCATATTTTGACCTGTATGCCATGAATCAGCAGGACAGAGCCAGTGCTGTGAGGCACCAGGTCAGAGAGGTCCTGCCACAGGTAGCGAGTTCTGGGTTTCACTGGGTGAAGGGAAGGGCAGGGGCTGTAGGATGGTATGTTATATATCGAATGGGTGACTTGGGACCAGAACTGTGTGGCAAAGACAGCTGCGATATATGCAATGTTGCGAGATTGACAGGGAGAAAGGCCAACAGGGTAATTCAGAGTGATTTTATAGGAAGAAACTAAGAAAGGAGGGTGGATTGCAAGAAGTATTATCATGCATAACCAGAACAACATATTGGAGATACAAAATAAGGAATAGGTGGAAACTAGATATCAAAGGACTTGGAGAGAACCTGAAAACGGACAGCTTGTTATTGGAGAAGTAATGGGACAAGCAAAGATTGACTGATAACTAGGTGAGAGTTAGGAAGCAATATACGTGTGTGTGTGTGTGTGTGTGTGTGTGTATATATGCATGGCTGTGGTATTTATGCACTGCAAAACTATCCGAAAAATAGAGGAATACTGTACATGGTCAAAAGCTAAGATGCAGTTAGAGTGATGGTAGAATACAGCAAGGATTTTGTGTAAGAGAACTTTGGTTTAAAAGCAGTATTGCACCAAGGAAAGATTGAATGCCATTTGGTATTTTTCTTCAGGTTACCCAATGATGGATTTCTGCTGCTGCTCCTCTTACTCTACTGTCCGGTCGGGCTCTGCCTCCTGGTTCTCAGAGTATTCATCGGTGTGCATGTGTTTCTGGTGAGCTGTGCTCTGCCAGACAGCCTCTTCAGAAGGTGAGGACCTCTCCTAACTCCCAGCTGCCTCAGGCTGTCTATTTTGGTATTTTCTATGTTTACTACATGCAGCAAGCATCTCCTGATTTGTCTTGAGTTGGTGTAGTGGCAGATGAATTTTGCCACTATATATGCTAGATATGCTCTCTCAATGTCCTGCAGAAAGTCTTAAACAAATTACTTTCTGTTGTTTGGTGGCAAAGCCATTGCACGCAAGTCTGTTGCAGTTTGTATTGCGAAGAGGAAATTTAGGCAGATTGATGACTGTATTTTTCCATAATACTTTGGTCAGGGTATCTCTTCCTTTTCTTTCTGTGGAGCATGGACCAAGCACAGATTTATTCAATTTAATTGTCTGTTTGCTGACAGTTGTATCTCTTTTACTCCCACCTCCTGGCTCCATCTCTTTTATCTCCAAATAGTATGATATATTTTGCTCCCTTGCCCACTAGCCCCTTCTGGTCTAAAACACATTCTACATCACTCCACTCTATGCCACTCTGATCTACGCTGCGCAGCTCTCCTTTACATCACTCTATTCTGTGGCCCTTTTTTCTGCACCCCTCTTTTCTGCGATCCTCTTCTGTACTCTACTCCACCACACCATTTTCATCTACTCCAAACAGCTCTACTCTGCTTTACATCACTCTATACTACGCCACTCCACCCTACTGTACTACATTCCATTCCTCTCTTGGCCACTCCACACCTCTCCTCTCTCTGCCACTCCAGTCTGCTCTCTGCCACCCACCTGTACGCCACCCTACGCCACGGCACTTCATCCTACAACACTCTAAACTACGCCACTCCCACCATCCTAGGCCTCGAGATATCTACTCGCACTGCCGCAAGTCAGATTTCATCAAGGCGAACCATTTTTAGCGCCTACTTGCCCGTTCTGGCAAGCTGACAAATAACATCTGTTTTCACTCACATAGTGAATGAGCACTAAAGTTGCCTTTAAATCTTGTTTTTATCTTGTCACATTTGTTCTGCATTTAGAGACAGAGGTCAAAAGTCAGTTTGCTTTCCTACATTTACTTTTCTTTCTTTGACTGAAGTTGGAGGATTTTGTAACATGAACTGTGTGACAATTGTGCTGTGCAAAGCACGTGAAATGACAGGCTGTAAGATGTCAGGCTTTTTTTCTAACATTGAAATAAGCTTGTACGTAAACTGTATAAACATCACAAAATATATTTCAGTAGGTATGAAAGAAAAATTTAGTATTTGTGTGGGTAAAAAATATTTTTATTAGCTAAAACAAATCGAAAACGTTTTACTGGGTGATTTGTACATAAGTATTTTTGCTGAAACCACAATTTGTTTGTATGCTATATGGTTATATCAGTAAAACTGCATGTTACGGGGAAGGTTTGTGGCCATTTCAGTGGAAAATGTGCTGTCTGTAAATGGCAGTGCATTACCAAATCATGCTTTAGTAATCTATTTATTAAAAGTAAGTTTTTAAACTTGACCTGAAAAATATTTCTTCACCCGCCCTGATGACAATGCTATTAGTGAACTAAGAGGCAAGTCGGGGGTCCTGTGTACCCAAATATGTGGCATTGATTCTTACTGTACATGGAGCAAACGTTTAGTCTTTTAAATACAAAAAAAGTTTTTTTGTACAGCAGAAATGCTGAACTCTCATATTTGAAGGTACTCCTATATGTAATAATGAAGAATAAGGCAGGTCTAGAAAATAAAATATTTGCCTAGGATCAAACAGTTTGAGACCAGTCGATGTGTTAAGTACATTACAGTTAGGTCGAGTAGATTGTTGACGTTACTAGACTTGTAGGTCTAGTAACATTTTACTGATTTTTTTTTTTTTAGGCCTGCACCCAACTCCATCTGGGCCACTCTACTTGCACCACTCTACTCGACACGTAACTCCACTCGACTGTCATTTTACTGTATGCCACTCTACTGTATGCAACTGTCACTCTATGCCACACCACTCTACGCCCCTCTACACCACTCCACATTGCGACACTACACCAAATCCCCTGTGCACCGCTCTACTCCCCTCTGCTCCAGTCTATGCCACTCCATTCTACACCACTCTATTTCAATCGACAATACTCTATTCCAGTCTACTCTACTCCACTTTTAGTCCTGCTGGATTGCGGTTTATTTTGTTATGGTTGAATGACCTTACTGTGTAATACACTCACAAAACTGTCTTGGGTTTAGTTAGGCTCCTTTGTAAAACATTTAGCTCAACACTGGGTAGTTGTGGCTATGAGCAGCAAGACTTAAACAAAGGAGCTAGTGTAAAGCATTTAGAAGCACTAAACAACAAGATCAAAAATACACAACACGAAAGGAATAATCACAAATTTATAAAAATAGACTATCTTTTTATGAATTTCTAGACCTCAAGATGAGAAAAATCCCCCGGAGGGATCCTGAGCTATGTATTCTAAAGTAAAGCGTTAATTTCAGCTTTTTAGTCCAAAGCACAAACAAGCATTGGTAAACGTGAAGTTTAGAAACTTTTGCAAAGTTTGAAAGAGTTGTTTGGCTACTCCTGCGGCAACAAAATCTGATGGGGAGAAGGTTAGGAGGGCCACTGAGGAGTATTTGGACAGTTACCTGATCACCAAAGCAGTCTCAAGTCCAGTTCCACACTTTACATGAAGGCCGCCGTAGACTTCAATGGAGTGGTCCTGATGCTGGGGATGTAGGATGCTGAGCATGATGTGCGGTCGACGGGGGTGTCCTTGCGGTCTCCCTGGTCAATGGATCAGGTGGGGTGACTTTAACCATATAGCTCGGGGTCCCTTGAAGTCCTCTTTAAGCCATTAGGTCAGCTGCTGCTGGGCTATTGGTCTCCATATTGTATAACACACAAAATGGATAAGGGGGGTCCCAGGGAACAGATTTAAAGACCTGCGAGAAGTTTCATTCCCCTAATACGTAATATGCAACACACAAACATAAACTCTCGGGTCTGAGCAACTTTAGAACTAGAGCATGAAAGGAGAGATACTATAGTCAAGCTGTGTCTAAAATGACAGTGCACAAATCAGAAAGGAATCCCTTTAAGGATGAATGCCCTCACTCACCCGAAGGTGACATGCTTCATCATTTAGGCTTTCTCCTCTCAGTGGGAAAACCTAGTCCCACTGAGGACTACAACCACCGCACTGAGAAGTGGGAGCTCAGGGATGTTTTTGTTTAAGATTTTAGGATACTCAGATCCCAAAGATGAGCACTAATGTGAGAAGAGGGCGCAGCGCAAAGAAATTCAAAAGTGTGTGAAGTGTGAGCTAAAACTGGCTAGCGCTATTGAAAAAATGATTTTTATTGACTCATTAGCCCTGCCAGAGATAAAAAACAGTGCAAAGCAGTTACTATTGAAAACTGCTAGATGACAAGGGTCAACATGTTTCAGCCAATGACCATCTCAAAAGTATGTGTGGCTTTCATCAGGACCAAAAAACAAAGCTGCTGCTAGAAAGTGTTACACACGTGCAAATAAAGTTTGAAAAAAAGACCAAACCAGTTAATGCTTTAGCGGATACAATCTCGCTGGAACTTGTCCAATCTGTGGGACAAGTGAGCCCACCTCAACCTGGTTACAACTCAGGGAAGGGAGCCCCGCTCTCTCCGTCGGTACTCCGTCGATGTACAGAGATTGCAACCAGAGGTATGGTCTCCATACACAGCTGGTCTAGCGGTATCCTTTGGCGGAGGCTTGAGTCCATTTGGGGGTGACCAAGCCAGATTCAGACAACACTTCCATGTCCGGCAGACTCAGGTTCAACCTTTGGTCGCCAAGGATCGTTCCATCGGGGTGTCCAGCGGTGGTTGCAATAGATTCCAGGCATGTGGCTGCCAGGTGGGGCTTCTTCAGCTTCGATGACCCTGGTGCTGTTCCAGGGGGTGAGCTGACTGATCCGTTGTTATTTTTTAGGTCTGGGGCTTGGGAGCGACTTTTCCTCCAGCCAGGAGCCACAGACATAGTCCTCTCTTTGCTAAGCCAAGGTGTGGCAGGTACTGTCCAGCAGACAGTGCACCCTATCATGCCAGGTCCAGGGGTCAGCAGGGCAGTTCTTCTTTGGTCCTTTCTACGGTTCCAGTGTGATCGGAAGTTCAAGGTTCTAGGGGTGCCATGTTTTTGCCCAGAAAGTGCCAGCGGGTATAATGCAGTCCCTAGCCAATGGGCTACTAGGATCCCTTCTGCCCCGTGACGACATCCGGCTCTGGGTGGCATCTAACAATCCCAGAGTGCACTATTCATTCCACTCCCCAGAGGTCAGAGTCCTTCCTTGGATGTTAGGATCTTGGTAGCTCACTCTAGAGGTGTAGCTACCTATGGGCTACATGTCCACTGTAAAACCGGTTTGGGCACTGGCCTCCCCTCTCTGTTCTTGCCACCAGCCTGTCTACCCGAGCAAAGGGGCAAACCTTCAGGAGTGTGATCGTCATTTGCCCACCAAAGGCGGCTTCGCCTTTGAAGCACACCTTTTGGGTCAACACCCTGGGGGCTTCCTGCAAGGGAGATGTACCACCTTCTGTAGCAGGCAACTATTGTTCCTGAACCTGGGAGTCATTCATATTACTCCCCAGGAGGACAGACGGCTGTCTGGGGCCAGCAACTATGTGAGGCCTCTGGACAAACTGGACTATAGAGTGGCAACTTTGTAAATGTTGCTTTTCCATAAAAGTGAAATGAAATTCAACTTGGGCATCAAGTCTGGTTTAATGCTACAATTAATTTGATAAATTGAAGTATCCATTTTATTGTTGCCATTCAGAAGTTAGCCAGGCCGAGTGGTCAGCCGGTAACTTTGTGTTAGCCAATGGGGCTACTAACTTTTACACAGGAAAAGGGACAATTTGGAAGTTTTGCTGTCATGACATAAAAAGTGTGTGTCCTATTTAGTAATGGATCGCTCCCTCCCTCAGGACTCCACAGGCTTCCTTAATGGAGCCTTGCATGTATCGTGAAGGGAAGCGAGGGATTTGCATTTGTTTAAATGGCAAAGTTGAACGAGCAGTTTAAAACTGCTCTTCCAGGCTGCAGTCTGGGAATCGTTTTGTGCCTTGGTCACAGGGTGGCACAACCAGTGCTGCAGCCCTGGGGGGCACTCTTACATGCCCTGGATACCCAAGGTGCCACATACTAGAGACTTATAAGTAAATCAGCTTATGCCGACAACTGGTAGGCAATTCAACATACATTTTGTAAGGGTTTGAATACTGGCACTGAGACCTGGTTAGCATACCTCGGTACACTGAGTCGAAAAGTCAGCAGCATCGCCTGAAACTTTGAAGGTATTCATACAAAAGGCCTTTCCTTACATTGAGCAGCGGCCACACTGCTATACAACATGGCTAAAAGACATTGGCCTAGCAAGACCTGTTGGGTTTGCACATGCTTGTCAATTTTCTTTGCACATGATTCTTTTGATACAAATGAATGGAATATTATTTTGGTGTACAGGGTGATGCACCACAGTCACTTGGCTTGAAGTCTAGTAGGAAGAGCATTTTAGAAGAGGGCCCTGGATATGGCAAGGGTCTGAATAGGTTTCCTAAAATAGTTTTTGAGAGAAAACATTTTGTTTCTGAGCATTGTCAGTTTGATAAAGGCCTTTTTGCCAGGGTTCCTGTATGATTGAGTGTTTCAAGGTTAATGCCCACAGGTTTTGCCCCTTTTTAGGGCTCGCCCCTTGCGATGCAGTGTGCAGAACTGCTCGCGCAGGCGAGCCCTTTTGTAGGGGGTTTAGAAACGGACCCTGGAATCGCACACGGGCGTGCTTTTCCTTTTGGGTTCCGCTGTTGGGCTTTGTGTGCGTGTTTTTTTTTTAACAGAGCACGCAGTAGGCCAAAGGCAGGCGCATTGCTTCGCCCATGGCCTATTGGTGTCTGTTACGCGCACCAAAGCCAATATGTTTTCAATTATCATGCCCAGACACAGGCGCGATAATTGAAAACATATCGCTTTCAAGAGGAAATATTAAGGTACTGTATTTTTCTATTTAAAAGCATAGAAATTTCACTTTCATAAGGAAAATAATAGTAGAAATCTGAATCCCCGAAGACGTCTTCTGCATTTCAGAACATTGTCAGTAGTCTTGGTCCTCAAGAAAGTAGTTACCCTAGACGTACAGTACAGGGATTTAACTACATTGGCCTCGCATCTGGAACTCGTTGGAGAAATGCTTAGGGCTATTTCAGCGCACTTTCCCGTGCTTGAGACGCGCTATCAACTAACCACGTTTGCGATGTTCGTCTCTCGTTAAGTGCTATCTTTAACAATATTTTCTTTAAAATGCCTATTCTCAGACAAATCAGTAAAGCTGCACGTCACTGGCTGTAGATCCATATAATTATCCCAATCTGCGTTTTATTGGGCATATGAATGGCAATAGCACCATGCAAATATGATCACGCTACTGCAAAAACAATAAATAAATAAAAAACATTGTAATTCACAACTCTAGTAGCTCCTCCTGTGACGTTCACCGTTCCCCTTCAGCAACTTGTTGGTAAACATTGGGGCACATATGTAGGAGGAAGGACCTTGGCTGCAAGTTTAATCACCTCTTTTATTAATGTTTTGCATGCACAGCGCGTTCTCCCACAGCGTCCACTAGCAAAACAATGAGGCACGCTGCACCACAAACAGTAAATGCGCTTTGTGGAACTTTCTTTAGGGTTTGACAGCATGTGTTCATCATTGCCAGCAGGGCTGGGCAGCCTGGCGGGCTTATCTGTGACAAAGGTGAATGCAGTGCGGATTACATGCTTTACATTTTCTTTTAATTGAGCCCCAACACTGAACTGCGTGTGTTCTCTATGCTGCGTCTGCCATTGATTGTATGCATGCAGTGGGCACTTTGCCCTTCGCCCTTCACTCTTCGTGGTTGTGCAGCTTTTTAGGTCTCGGGACCATCCGGTCGGCAGACCGGAAGTCCGGAGATTTAATGTCATTGAGAAGAGGGGCTTGCACCCGCCCCTCTTCGCTCCTGTTCTCCATTGGCTGGCCTCTTAAATGCTGGCCAGCCACTGGAGAAGAGGTCCAGTCACTCCGTTGAAGCCCCGTCTTTTTCGGATGGGGGGGGGGCGTGTTTTTTGCGAGAAGTCTCAGGGAGGAGACAACAGCAAAACACGCCCCCAGATCCGAAAATGAGGCTCCCTTTCTCCGAGGCATTTTCGCTGTGCCTCGGAGAAAGGCGGTGGTGTCCCGGCGTTGCTCCCTCACCTGATCTCCTTGTTCAAGAGGCCTGTGGGTAGGGAGAGAGAGAGGGAAGAAACACTCAGCGCCAAATCCTGCTGCGCGGGTTTGCTTTTGAACAAAGGTGTTGTTAATTACCCGATTGACGTTTATGAATGGCGGCCATGTTGCGGGATTTTCTGCTGTGGGGCTCGGTCCTGCTTTAAAATGTTGACATGGAGTTGGCATTAATGGGTAACTTTGACAAAATAAGGCGGCGGCCGGCGGGGTCTAAGAAAGGGGTGCGGTCCTGGCTTTATAAGGCAGAGCTGGCGTGCTACAAATCCCATTGCCTCGGAGACAGACGTGGTGCATCTACCTGCCAGAAGTTTATCCGAAGATGGAACAGCCCTCCGAGGTGGCCCTCTCCCTGTCTACAGCCGGAGGCCCCAAGGCAGTGTACGAAGAGGCGGCAGGGCACTTGGAGGAGGACCGGACCCCCGCGGGTGCACTGCCAGTGCCCGGGGCAGTGCCCTGGACGGTGGCAGTGCCCTCCAAAGTGATGCGGCCGCTGTCCGCAGCCACGGTGAAGCTCCAGCCGCCCACTGAGGAGCCCATAGTCGGCCCCCGAAGCAGCCGGTTTGGGGATCGGAAGACGGGAGAGTTTGGGGTGCTCTCCGAGGTGATTATCACCCTGTCCCCGTGGGGGGGGGGGGGGGGTGGGGCGGGAGCAGTGTCGTAGATGGCGGTATTTCCTCCCGAGGATTCGGAGAGCCGGCCGCAGGTCACTATAAGGGCACAGGTATCGGAGGTATTTCTTAAACCGCTGCGTCTGCTGCACTTCAGCGCTAGGTGACCCCCAATTTCTAATCTACGGCATCTCCTAGGGCCGCTCCCTTTCCCGCAGCTATGCGAGGCTCCAGGCCGGCCTGGGCAGGAGAAGGCCTTTGGGAGACCTTTTACTCGCTCCAGATAAATCATGTGTTTCTCTTGCGCCCAGAACATATACTCTACGCCTTTCCTTCGTCCCTCGCCGTACCTCTGCCGGGACTCTGTACATTTACCATGGCCTGAGCACACTTCTCAGCAGAAACCGCCCTGGGGTGCGTACTTCCATTTCTAGCGCTCCCTCGCCCCACTTTCTTCAGCACCTCCTCGGGCCGCGCCTAGTGACGCTGCTCCGTTCACAGCAGTCGAGGCTCTGCCAGGCCGGCCTGGGCTAGAGAAGTGCCACCACTTTGAGGGCCTTTTTGTTTCTTTCGGATAAATACTTTTCCTGCGCATACATAGGTCCCGGGTCGTAAAGTCGGATATCCGATGAACTATTTATTTTTCTTCCAGTCTTTCAAGGAGCCCCAACACCCTATAGGCAGAGACTAGTGAGCGCCTAGCTTACGGTACCTAAGGACGGGCCACGCCCCCAGCCCTCTAAAGACGCCCCGTTTCACCGAAAGTTGTCAAACACCTACAGCCGACTCTGGCGGGGCCTTGAGGTGTAGGGAGAGGGGGCTGTTTGTCTTTACCGAGTCGCCATTTTTGACTGGGGCGGGTTACCTGTCGTTCAGTAAATACTGGAGTTCCGGTTGACTGCCTTCGTCACTTTCATAACACGAGCTGCATTCACCAGTAGGGTGACCAGCTGGCATCGGTGCCAATTCAGGACGAATATTCAGCACAGAAGGTCAAAGTTCAGGACAAAGATTCAAGACAAAAAGTATGTTTTACAGACACATCACAGGAGGTCGCGCAATGCTATCTAAGTATGTACATAGACAAACAATGTAAGTACAAGTCAAAATAAGTTTTAGGTTGAGACAATCGTGCACTTCACGAATTTTTGGTCTGAGTGCAGCTTTGAGCACTGTGCAGGTCTTTTTGTGTTATTCCATATGGTCACAATGTATTTATGAGGTTACTGCACTGAGTTGTCCGGTCTGATATTTTGTTTACAGTTCATGGTTCTGAGCAGGCATGTTTGGTGACGGAAGTGGTCGGGAGACTGAGAGGTGGTCGGGAGACTGAGAGGGGCTCGGTCCTGTTTTATAAGGCAGACATGGAGTCCGCATTGATGGTTAAGTTTGACAAAATAAGAGGGCGGGGCCTGAGAGGAGCGCGGTCGTGCTTTAAAAGGTAGACCTGGAGTCGGCATTGATGGGTAATTTATACACGGGTACAGGAGGCGCGCTGCCAGGCCATGGGTTGCCGAGGCGTGCTGCCGGGCATGGGTAGCCGAGGCGCGCTGCCAGGGCATGGGTAGCCGAGGTGCACCAACAGGTTTGGGCCCCTGGAGGCCGTTTTTGTTGATACAGGGCCGTCAAATCGGCCCTGTAACAAAACCGGCCCTGGCAAAGGACTCGGCGGCACCCCCAAGGAGGGGGGGGGGGGAGGGGTAGGGGGAGGGGGGGTAGTGGGCTCTGAATATTTTGTTCGATTACGCAGACAATAAACTTGTGTCTAATCTCGCTTACACATCTGTTCGCGAGAAAACAGGCTGTGCTCAGTGAGACACACTCCCAATAACACGGACCGCGCCTCTAGAGCAGATTTCCCCCATTTTACACTTCTGTAGCGCTCAGCAGATTCCTGGTTTCCGCGCCTTTTCATAGACCTTTCTCCACGTTGTACATCCCATTGAAAGAGGTTGAGGAGGGACCGGTTCTGGTGGGTGGGATTACCTGGTGCTCTTCTGCAGTTTTGTTGAAGCGCTATACAGTGAGTGACAGCAGTGAATTACCAGAGAGGAGCAGGTCGCCTCGGGACAGAGGAGAGGATCCCAGAGAGCGGAGGCGCTGTCTTTGGGCCGCCACCTATGCACAAATCTGTACCCTAGCGCTTCCGGCGCTGTCGGTACTGCTCCTCGGCGCATCCAGTGGTACAGGGCCTAGGCCGGAGACAACCGCGTGCTGCCCACACCCACTGACAGGACCAGAGTTGAGGACTACGAGCGCTCAGTGCGCCCGGACGCCACGCTTCCAGCCGGGTAAAGACGTCACTTTCACACAGAGACGGGGGACGTGCTCCGAGGATGTTTCCTTTAATGCACAGTGACTGTGATCAGTTTAAAATATTACTTGCAATTGTCTTAAACTTCCCGGAATTAGTCAAAATAACGGAATAAATGCAAAGAATAGGCAGCAGGAGGAAAGACTATTCTAAAGGCCAACATTGTTGTCTAATACGTTGCATTCTTGAACCTCCCTAAAGCAGAGCTGTGCTCCTTCCGAGGCTAACCCACTTTCCCAGGCACAGGAGAGACACAAGCTCTCAGCACTGATTGCGCTGAAGGAGAAAAACAGCATCGGAGGCAGGTTCGGCGTCCCCCCCTGCAGCCCCCCACTCATCCCATCCAAGTCCTGCCTCCCCTCCAACCTTGCGATCTCATCCTCGTCAAACGTTCTTCCTAAGCCACGTCCCCTCGCCCACTCTCACCCCTCCAAGCCTTCTTTTCACTCACATCCCCGCTCTCGCCCCGCCGAGCTGTGCCCTCACTCGCTTCCACCCTTAGCCCCCTCTCGCACCGCCGAGTTCTTTTCACTCACATCCCCGCTCTCGCCCCGCCGAGCTGTGCCCTCACTCGCTTCCACCCTTAGCCCCCTCTCGCCCCGCCGAGTTCTTTTCACTCACATCCCCGCTCTCGCCCCGCCGAGCTGTGCCCTCACTCGCTTCCACCCTTCGCCCCCTCTCGCCCCACTGAGCTGTGCCCGGGCTCTCACTCACTTCCACCCTGAGCCCCCTCCCTACCGCCCCGTGCTATGCCCTCACTCACTTCCCTCACCCGTCCATCCCTCTGTGCATCAAACTCACATCCCGCCTTAGCCCCCTGGAAACCACTCCGAGTTGTGCACCTCCTTCACACCCCACCAAGACACACTCTCACCCCTCTAATCTATGGCCCCCAGTCCTCACTCATATCTCTCCTCAGCAGCCCCACTACACCAGGAGCTATCCCCTCGCCAGCCTCACTTACCCCCATGAGGAATGGTCCTCGCATCTCTCCTCGCCAGCCCTCGCCCTCATGAGCTACGGTCCTCAGTTTCACCCCACTTTAAGCCCTGCACCTCCTTCACAGCCCACACAAGCCACACTCTCACCCCTCCAGTTCAAGCTATGCTCTTCACCCACTCCCCAGGAGCCCTGTCCCTCACTCACTTCCCTCACCCTCATGAGCTATGGTCCTCACTCGCATCCCACCAAAGGCACATCTCACTCCTCTAAGCAATGCTCCTCGCTCACATCCCTCATCCCCAACCCACTGCCTTCATATTTCTGCTCGGGCGAGATGGTTTATGTTGCCAACTGGGCCCTCAGATGAACTGAATTCAGAAATCACATTTAACAAACTGATCCTGAGCAAATTACCTCAGCTAACGTATCCGCTAGAAAAACAACACGTACTAGTCCTACGCTCACACATATGCATATCCTCACACCCCCAACAAAAGCCCTGCAGCTCACCAACTTCTCTTCTACCTCACACCGTCCCAACCCGCCCCCACTCCTTGTATTTCCCACAACGCCCCCTCCCACCTAGTAGCCTGTAGGAAAGTCCAATGCTTCTCTGGGTTGCCAGGACAACCGTTTAATTAGAGGGCTGCCCCCTCTGATTCAGGAGGCGCGCACTCGTGAGGGGCACATGGATGGAGCGGGGGGCACGGACAGGGCACTGCACGGGGAATGGCACTGCCCAGAGAGAGAGAGATGGAGGCTGCAGGGGACGCGGGCACATGTCTTGGAGAATATGATCTTATTTTGCAGCTGTGAAACCAGGGAGACCCGGGTTTCAATCTCAGCTTCCACAACTGATTAAGTGTGTGACCTGGTGCCATCCGCTGCATCTCTCTAACCCCAGATCCACTAGCTGGCAACAAGGAGAGCCGTCAGGCAAACTTTCGGAGCGTTACATAATTACAGTAATACCATCGGCATTTGCATATGCTAAGAAGCACCTTTGTAGCGAGAGGGTGAGACACGCACAGCCTAACCAACCATTGATGCACAGTGCCCGTCCAATGATGCCAACTAATAAGAGGGCTAAGGCAACTGCCCTGGAAAATGGCAAAGAGGATACAGATAAAGCAGCACAGAAACCGTTTAAAAACAAACAAATATGTATGAGCACAAGAGCAGAGACAGTTCTGAAAGAGTGAGGTATCCAAGGCTGATCCAAACCAGGCGAGAGTCATTCATGTCATTCAGTTCTGCGTTCCCTTTGCATCTTGGTACTTGCAGTCCCAGGTGAAAGAACTGCAGACTCCCAGACGCAAAGTAAAAAAAAAGAGTAGATGAAGTGCTCACAGTTGACATGGGAGATTTATATTATCTCTCATCAGCACTGAATTTAACTTCAATAGAGCAGTAATTTTTTTAGTTAAACTAGTGCCCTATTCCATCCACGAGTATTTATCTCATCAAGACCAGGTGTTTAGGTCTCGCCTATTAGTTACCAATTCTTCAAAATATTCATGGAGTGGACTTTGTCTCCGATTAGAGGCATCTTTCCCTCTCACCTCGCGCTTCTTGCAGTTACAGGCCCATGGAATGATGCAATTTTGCAACTGAGGATTTTGCAGCATAATTGAAGATTTGCAGCATTTTCCACATTATCGACCATCTTCTGCTGCTTCAAGGGACATTGTGTCTCCCTCCCCCCACCTCTCTGGGGGTACAGGGCATAGCACAAACCAGGGCCCCTCAGCAGTCAAGACTATGAATATCTGTGGGTTATGGAATCTCGGGACCCCCACCTCATCCAGCTGGGGGCCCCCATTGTTTTGCATCAAACCACTGCTGGGCTAGTGAGGGGGTCCCTCCCCCCTAAAAACAAGCATTTACAATGCAACGGTCTCGGCATTGTTAAAGTTAGAGCTATTGGCATTGCTCATGACAATGCCGTTTCTTTAACCTCTTCAGTGCCCATGACGAGCTGGTCTCGTCATGGGCCGCGGTTGCGCTGTGCCCGTGACGAGACCAGCTCGTCATAAACCCCGCCCGCTAATGAAACGCCCGGCACAGGGCGGGGAAAGGGGCGGGCACTGAAGGGGTTAAATGTTTTAAAAACAAAAACATAAACAAAAATAATGTCATGAGCAATGCCAATAGCTCTAACTTTACCAATGCCGAGACCATTGCATTGTAAATGCTTGTTACTGGTCCCACTTTGTTGCTTCCACCCTCCCACGACGTTCACTGTTCTCCTCCCATAACCTGTTGGTAAGCATCAGGGCATGTGAGTAGTTGGAAGGATCTTAGCTGTCAGGCTGCAAGTTTAATCGACTCATTGGTTAAGTTGTTTTCCTTGTTTAACTTGCCAGGCTTTAGCACCGGCCACAACTTTGTGCATCAGCTCCTGTCTCACCGATAAAGACGACGCATTCATTCCAGGCATATTTCAATTCCAGCAGCGCCCTTGCAGGCATGCTGGGTTTATTTATTCAGTGGAATGCGACAGTCCAGTTTATCACGGCTTTCTTCACCCTGTGAACTTGGAATGTAATCTTGTTTTTGTAGCAGTTCCTTCCTCTAGCGTGAAGCAATAATTCTTAAATATTGCATCTCCCTAATTAACAGACGGGTATCTAGAGGCTACAAAGGAGCGAATCAGGACTGTGTGGGCGTTCTCATTTGGATTGTTAGCAAAGTCAGCACAAAAGGCTTTCTTTGCAAACCTCCGCAAATAAGGGAAAAACACAGTACTTGACAAACGCCCACTATCTAATTTTTTTAAGCCGATGTCCCAATAAACCCTGGATTTTTTTTTTTTTAAATCCAACACCCTATGGTGTGCATGTTTTTTCTTGCACTGTCCCCTGTCTGCTGCTCACCTCTCAGTATCTACACATTGCACCCACACTCCCCAAAGTTTCTTGCTTTCTGTGCCCCTTCCCATGTTGTTTTTTACACCCAGCTAAGTCGGGTCCTACTACGCTACTCCTGCCGCTAAGCAAGGCAGCCTTACTCTTCCCTCTGCCCCTCCATTCTTTCTCCTACATCCGGCTTTATTTTAAGTTTGATGCAGGCTGCTCCTTCGTTCAAAAAAGAAAAACATGTTTCGTGGCAGGCTCTTCATTGTTTTAATTTAGCCCTCCAAGATGGGTGTCTAACCATCTTAAAATGGTAAATTAAAACAAAATGGACACCATGTCATGGTGCATTTGCACGTATATTTACTGAAAAATGAACCCCTATATGTCTTGTCACCACGTTGGTGCCAGCCACTTTCCTGAAGTTCGCAGGTTTCACATCCTGTGTGTTTGCTTTTTTTTTGTAAGTATTTTTTTATTAAATAGGTAGTCCCTGTCCCCTGCTACACATTCCATCTTGCATTTTAAGATCGCTTTTTTGTATTTTATTAATCCACTCACATCCCTTTAAATTATTATAGCCATAGCTTTACTGTACAGTTGCTATAAAAGCTTATAATATGGTACAGTGTGCACTTTTTTCTTCTTTAAATCACTCCACCGCAAAAAGAAAAGAAATTGCCATTTACAATGCCAATAGCTCCAGCTCCAACAAATGCGAGGCCTGTTGCATTGCAAATGCTTGTATTAATGCATGTATGTATACACATCTATTAATTGGGTATCGTAGCTCCTTTGAGTAGTCCAAACATTTTCATTGCCCAGGTGATAATTTTTACTATTGTTCACATCTGCAAGATTGTCATAAGAGGGTGTGTTGGGTTTAGGAGATATGACCAGAATCTGTTTTTTTTAAATGTGGTTCCTCTGTGCCATAAATGTTTTGAATTGACAATTTAAAGGGGGAGGTCAGTTTGTGCTTCCAAGGTACCCTAGAAAAACATAAGAGGAGACTGACCACGTTTCACCACCTCGTCCTTGGTTGTGCCCATCGGGTGCATATCATTTCTACTCTGCGTTCCGGATCTTATGTCCTGGTTGGTAAATGTTGAATCTCGTGGCTTCTGCCAAATGAAGGTCATTGACAAAGATGGCCCTGATCTTAAGGTCTGTTCTTTCATTTTAATGAGAAACGTTTGTAATAACTTATTTTCGTCCGATCATTAGGTCCTCTGCCTTTTTTATGGATTATGTAATGTTTTTGTTAATTGATGTTATATCCCGTTAGATTGATGATGGTTGTCTTGGCTTGTTTGTCACAACTGATTAGTTGGATGAGCTTTGCAAACCCAGGTTGTCCCTGCTGCCATAGGAGTCTCACAAAGTGTGTTTTTTCCTGGTAATTCAATAAGGAGAGCACCTGGGTTCTGTTGCTCTCTGCAAGCAGTGAGTGCCTTAGCAGGTAGCACTCCCCTCAACACTTCTTGAGCTCTCTGAAAAGGCCGAGTACGCCCTAGTAGCATGCAGCAGTGTAGGAAATTGTAGTTATTCAGTCGTTCCAAATGAGTGGCTCTCAGCCCAGCTTTCTAGATTTACTCCTATGTGCACTCTCTGAAGAAGGCAGTACTGCCCCTTCGGTGTAGCTGCCCCCCCCCCTCCCCCAAACCACCTCCGCACCCCTTCCATCACAAAGTGAAACGATTAGCAGTGTAGCACTAGAAAACTTAACATTTGAGAGGCACCAAGACATTCAGACCCTATTATAAAATCTAACACTTTGCATCGCCCACAGCATCTTAGCACTCTGCTGGCTGCCCTCTTCCTACTGACTAGCGGCCTGTTTCCATGCCTCTTTCTTCCTGCTAGTATTGATCTTGCATATGATAGTGAAGGCCAGTTTTTATACTGTATAGCTGCTGTTTTATTTCATCTCCCTTCAACTGCTGCCTTTTCACTTAACCCCAATGCGGTCGTAGGGTAACTTATGCCTAAGATGGTCTCTCAGCAAGTCAGAGACCAGTCACCATTGACTGCATTCTGGTTTTTACAGCTGCTGTCCCCTGGGAGGAGGATCATGTGTCTTCATTGGCTCTTCAAGTTCTTTCTCAGGTGTTGCCACCCCTATCTGTCAATACAGCTCTGGTCCAGTGCTCTAAACCTCACCCATGATGGCCCTGCAGGCCCGCTCTGTAGTATGTTGTCAGTGAAGCTTTGAAGGCACTGAGATGCATGGGACACTTACGAAATAAAACATGAAACGCTGCAAGAATGGCATTTTAGTAAGCAGCATCTATGGTGGCAATTGCGGAGGTGTTGAAGGGAGAAATATTAATGATGACTATCTTGTGCATCTTGTTTACACCTTGTTAGCTCCCAAGGAAGGAGCATCTGCTCCTGCAGGCTTTAGCGCAGCCAGAAGTGGAGGGGTGGTTTGGAGAGCTGGTCCACTCCAGAAGTGATCTTGTCGTGCCAACTTCTTCCAAGAAAGAGGTTTGAGTATTTGGTGATCAGAGGACTGTAAACTGCAACTGTGAAACAGTCTAAATATTGTCCCTTGATTTAACGCGTCCTCTCTGCAGCTTCAGGAAGGAGGCGTCCTTGCATGCTGCTGTTTTTAGTGCCTGTAGACCTTTTCAGAAGTGTTTAGTAGTCATGACAGATGTAGTCCTCTATGAACTTACCCTTCAGGTTTTCCCAAGAATTATTTTAAGGCCATTAAATACTGTGGTGAACAGCTACTCCCCTCATGGGACTCGGGTAAAACTGGAATAACGATTCAGGGTAAGCCAGAGCTTCCCCGGCCTGCTCTTGGTCTTCACCACCCCACAGGCATTTCATGGCACTTTGTTTGGCATCACCTCCTAGAAAACTGCTGCTCCCCCTTTTTAGGTCTCGCGTGTAGTGTTGCAGCGCAACGCCCTGCTCGCTCTGCGAGGACTCTTGTGATGGAGATTTCAGAAGTGGGCTTTAAGCCCCGCCTCTCATTTCCATTGGCTGGCGTCACCGTTTATGGTAAACGGTGGCCTGCCTTTGGAAATTAGGTTTTTTTGATGGACGCCCATTGGCCTCCGAGCCGGACTCAGTGGCCTGCTTTGCGTCTGTTGCAAAGCTGTTTCTTATCTTTATGGGGCCATGTGTTAGAAACACATGGCCCCATAAAGACATGAGATCCCCATGCTCCGGCTGCAGCGCGGTCCTCCTTTCACTTTCGGGACCGCGCTTGTTTTCTAAGGCAGTGAAACATTTATTACTAACATTCCATGGGAAGTTAGAAAGTCGTATTAGCTCCACGGGTTGGAATTATGAAGAGTTTAAAATCTGCCTTGATGAATAAGAGCAAACCCAACACACTAAGATTACACTCCGCAGGCTGACGCGGAACAAAAAAATATCTTCATTGTCACCGGGTGAAAAGGTTCTGCCAGGGAGACAGAAGACAGGCAGTCGCACGGCTTGCTCAGTGCCTTAACCGTGCCAGCGCCTCATCAGTTCTGCTCTCGGTGCCCTGTAGCACTGAGCGCCGCATTGAAAGGCATGAAAGGGGAACTGCTGCCCTTATTAAGCTTCCCTTTTTGTTGCCCAAGGTGAAATCATTAAAATACTTGTATCTTAAGGACCCATTTTCCGCTATTTATCATCTCAGTGAGCTAAATAACCAAAGAGCACACGCAGGCAAAGTTATCTTCTTATGAGGCTGCAGTCTGGGGCTTTTTTTGCCAAGAAGCAGGTGCCATGGATATGGCTATATGTGATGAACAATGCGGGTGCCGGGACCGAGCGAACCGGCCATTTTAGCTGAACAGTTGATATGGTGTGTGAAAGGCTATCTCGATTATAGCAGCTTATTACACTGGAAGACTGAGCAAACGCACGTGAAAACCTTGAAGGAAAACTCAGAAAAATATGTTTTTCAGCAGAGAATTTTGTGATAAAAAAAAGCCAGTCACTTTCTTGGCTTTTTCAAACGCCCGTTAAAGGAAGCAAATAGGCTTTGTTTATGTGAACAACAAATGTCTAATAATCGGCATGAAGCACATATTTAATTACCGACAGTAATACATTGCAATACTTCAGCTTCTTTGACAATGTCCTTGTGAGGAAATAAATGTTTTCTGCTCTATGCGATCAGAGGGCCAGATGCCTCCGTATTCTACTGTGGAAATCATTCCTGTCGTTGTTTTACGATGCCTTTTGTCTGAGCTTTGCTGCATCCAGGGCTCCCAAGTTTTCAGCCTGCTCATGTGTGAGATTTCCATGTTTCTTTTGTGTTTGTGTGACGTGTTCAGGTCTTACGTGTGGCACCTTGAGGGACACTTCATTAAAGCCTCATTATTGACCAGCACAGCGTAGCTCTCAAGTGTGAGTAGATTATCCAGTACACTCCTGATTTTATAACAGGAGAAACAGGACTACATGTCCCAGAAGTCTTAGAATGCAAAAAATGTGTTGGGGAGATAGGAAAGCTGTCTCTAAAACAGATAAACATCTCTAACAGTGTTGAGTGTTTACCCCTTAGTATAGCCAATTCACCCCAATCACAAGCATTGCTACAAACTGCCAGAAATATACCAAGCATGAAATGGTGCCTGAGAGGGAGGCCTGCAGGCAGTAGGCCGCTCCAGAGCACGCAGGCGTCCTGTTTTCATACTTGATACTATTGTCACCGGGGATTTCTTTGCATCCTTCTACTTATAGTCCTTCATTTATAATGGAATGTAAGGCGTTACTTGGGCATGGAATACCTTGAGAGTTCTGTAGTTATTGATGTGGAACTATGAGCAGTGATTGATCATGGTGCAGCATTTGTCTGCACCAGAACTCCCCTTCCAGTAATACAGCCGCCCGCCAGGACTCCTCCCTTCAAGCTGATGCTGCAACCTGTCCTCAGACTGCTGAAATAGTCTTCCACAAGCACCCGTAGACAATATCTTTTTCACATCTTGTATTTTCAGTGATATGACCACCGAAGGCCCTGATTTTATATTAAGAACAGAGCTTTGGACCATACCATTTCCCGCTGAAAGGCCATATTTCTCTCCATGTGTTCCCATACCTGGCGTGTCACGCAGTTTGGTGCTTACGTTCCCTCCATGTTAAAGAACAGTAGATGTTTCAGCACCCAGGCTATGTGCTGCATAGCTAAATAAATATAAGGTCCCAAAGGCGAGACTGATTGCATTGTAAATGCATGTTAATTTTTATGTACGTCCCCTGGCAGAAATTGTGCAAACAAATGGCTTTGTGCTTGTCTCGTATGCAGACAACACTCAGATTGTCGTCTCGCTCTCTACAGGCATTAAGAACACCTTGCAGCACCTAAATGCTTGTCTCAAGCATGTTACTAGCTGAATGTTGGACAGTCATCTAAAACTGAATGGAGACAAAACAGAGGTGTTGGTGGTAGGAAACAACCCCTCCCTTTGGAATGAACTTAGCTGGCCTAATGAGCTAGGGTTGCCCCCGGCACCTGTTCCATCAGTGAGGAGTTTGGGTTTCGGAATCGATGAAAGGTTCACTATGGAAATCCAGGCTAAAACGTTGGTAGCATGCTTCTTCAGACTTCTTTGTGCCTTAAAGTTCTTGAGATGGCTTCCTATCAACCTGCGTCGAATAATAGTTCAGGGCATCCTCAACTCGAGCATGGACTATGGGAACTCCCTTTACTTAGGCAGCCCTAAATGTTGCCAACTGACTGCACATAATAGAGAATGCAGCAGCACGGACACTTTTCAGAACCCCCCTCCAAATGCACCTCAGCTACCCCTGCTCTTGCAGCTCTTCAGCTGCCAGTCCAACAAGCATTTACAATGCAATGGTCTCGGCATTGGTAAAGTTAGAGCTATTGGCATTGCTCATGACATTATTTTTGTTTGTTTTTGCTATTAAAACATTTAAAGAAACGGCATTGTTATTTACAATGCAATAGCTTAATTACTCTCAAATGCGAGACCTATTGCATTTGCACCCACACACAGAGCCACCTACACACACACTGATTAAGCTATTGACATTGTAAATAATAATGCCGTTTCTTTACATGCTTTAAAAAAACAAACAAAAATAATGTCATGAGCAATGCCAATAGCTCGGATACCTTTGGGTCTTGCCAGCACTATATAAAACGCTTAAATAAAATAAATAAATAAGGTGGTTTTGGCGTTTCTTCGAGTCTCTTTTGGAAATAAGCCTGCGCTTTAAAACAGCCCCAAATAAATAAAACAAAATGTATCTTACCCCAATAAGACAATCCAGTAAGATAGCTTACTGCAACATCTATGGCATACATCCTTAAATGGACAACATGAGAACCATTCTGCTGCAAATCAGCAGGCAATTAAAGTGCCTAGCGCCAGCCATGTCTGTGGGGAGCGATGTACGATTATTAGGCATCAGAATTTAAAAAAAAAACCACAAAGAATCTGCTTGTGGTTTTGCATTTCAGCATCAAGCATTGCTACAGGTATATAAAAAAAATACAACAAAAAGTACAATTTGGCGGCAACACTTGACAAAATCCTTAGTCCAGTACCCATAAAAGAGTCCAATTAGGTAGGGTGGTTAGTCTTTATGTTAGATAAAAGCGTTTCGTTTATCGGATGGTTGCAAAATAACTAACAATATGGTGCTGAGGCTACTGGACCAAAATGCATTACATTCACATTGCTACCAGCACCCACGATTGGGACTGAGTTCGGGGATTTAAAAGTGATTTAACACGTAATACATTGAAAACATGCCACTTCATACACAGTGAACTTGACGAGCTAAACTAACATAGCAAACGTTTTTCAACACAACGGGGATCGACACCAAGACACGGCTGGGGCTTTAAGAAGACGTCACCGTCCAACCTGTTACTAAGGCGGAAGTGAAAGCACAGTTCCTTTTCACTGGCCTCACACGCCCATAACATTGCTAGTCGGCCCGCTACACCGAGTCATTACTATTAGAAACCGCATCCGTCTTTAATCTTACATTTTACAGTTTTTTTTTTTTTTTTTTTACACGTACCCTCTAGACGGTGCTTCCGGATAAATGGCTAAATATTTTTTTCAAAAACTGGTTAAAATTGATAACGTTCCCACGGTGGAGGATAGATTATTATTATTCTACAATTGCCTTTGACAAAATAAAAAAACAATGATTTAAAAAAATACTCTGTCGCTGCCTATACATGCGTGCTGCAAACTCGAGAGGTGGGGCCTCCAAGTAGACACTTCTCTGCGGTTGCTGGGGGATGGGCGTGGCGCCCCTAATCTGGTTGTGCCCGAGACTTCCAGTTTACACGTAACCCAACTCGAAATATCCAACGGGCTGCTGGTTCACCTCCTGCGTTTTAGTCCGCGGCGAATAGTTTGTATTTTTTTTTTTTTTTACCTGCGTGGTCACTTCCTCCGGCTTCCAATGTGGCCTCAGCTCCTTAAGCAGCCGCATCGCTCCTTCGCGGCACCCGCGCTCATCTACAGTCAGGTTCATCCTGGGCACGTCGGGGGAGCCGGGAGGGACGTGAATGTAATGTGACATGGTGGGTCTTAAGAAGCAAAGCAGGGTGGCGCGGGCGAGGTGGTTAATTTTGAAGTATTTCTGGTTTTAAGGGTACAAAAAATGTCGCCTGCTTTACTGTTCGTGTATTACCAGCTGCCCGGTGTGTGCTCGGCTTCCTGTCCCCTGGCAGAAAACAAGCACACAAATGCCTTTCTCCGAGGAGAAGCAGAAATGCCTCGGAGAAAGGCAGCGGCGATTTCGGATTCGGGGGTGTGTTCTCCTCTTGCCATTGGCTAGAGGAGATAATTAGAAAAGTTGCAAAAAACACGCCCCCGAATCCGAAAAGGACGGGGCATGTTCGGAGTGACGAACCTCTTCTCCAATGGCTGGCCAGCATTCAAGAGGCCAGCCAATGGCGAAGAGGGGACAAGAGGGGCGGGTTCAAGCCCCTCTTCTCCAAGTCATTATCTCTCGCAAGCGAGACTGCGCAAGCGCAGCCTTCGCTAGCCGAGACCTAAAAAGGGATACAATTCAAGACCCTCTGCCTAGTCCAACCAGCTGTACACAGAAAAAGACCCATGCCAATTCAACATTTAATCTCTCGCTATGTCCCCAAACGAACCCTACATTGTTGTTAGGTCTCGGGACCATCCGGTCTGCCGAAGGCAGAACCGGAAGTCCGGAGATTTAAGGTTTTGGAGAAGAGGGGCTTGAACCCGCCCCTCTTCTCTCCTCTTCTCCATTGGCTGGCCTCTTAAATGCTGCCCAGCCATTGGAGAAGAGGCTTTGACTCTCCGAACAGGCCCCGTCCTTTTCGGATTCGGGGGCGTGTTTTTTCATTGCTTTTCGCTAGGCGTGTTTTTCTCTCCTCCAGCCAATGGCAAGAGGAGAGAAAAAGAAACACGCCCCGAATCCGAAAACGCCACTGCCTTTCTCCGAGGCATTTCTGCTTCTCCTCGGAGAAAGGCAGTGGTGTCTGCACAGAGCGGGTGCTACAGGACATTAAAACCAACGGCTATGAAAAATAGGGATAGGTATCTTTGGTGCCTGAAGTCTGCGGGCAAAAACAACGCCTGGCATCGTCCGTTTCGCCAGTACAATGTGTGCTCGCCTGAAAGAGTGAGCCATGCTAGTTCGGCTAGAAAATAGTCAAGATTCGCAATTCAGTGCATTCGTTGCATGGCAAGTGGAGTAAATCGGGGATGTTGGTGTTCGCGAGAAGTTAATCTGGGGGGGAGGGTTGAGGGGGGGGGGGGGGGGGAGTTCAGACGAGAGGTCGCTCATTGGCCCACTAAAGGTTTCTTTTTCCATGAGCTGAAACTGATTTTCCAAAGGTCAATAGCAAAGGGGCTGTGGATCTACCCGCTGCGCCTCAGCTTCTCCAAGCAAACAGAGAATCAAAGCTAAGGCAGGATAAGACACATCTGTGCGCGGAGGCAGAGGTGCAGTAGTGATATTAGCAGTGGCTGTGCACCTACACCACGGCATACAATCACGGCATGCCAATCTCAGCTTTCACTACATAACACGTTTATACCTATGCTCAACACGGCTTCAACCCTCAGGATTTACGAATAACTGGCACTTCGATAATTCTGGGTAACAAAGGGCCCTGCACTGAATGAAGAAAACCATCACCAGACTGAAACCCTCGACGGTGGTTCGCGAAACAGCAGGACGCAGCAACAAATAAGCTGTACATCAGCACCATCTGGTGGACACACGAGACACGTGCTGAAAACAGCGACAAAGGTTATCTGGCACAATGCAGCATTTCGGCAGAAGAGGAAAAGCATATATCAGACCACCGTTGCAGAGGCATTCCAACACACACAGACACAAACAAAATACGAGTCATACGTTCCTGGAACATCCCACAAAGCTTAGACATGCCTCATACACTGGCAGAGTTGTTACGTTTTCTCCCTGGAAACTACAGTTCTCCATAGCTGGCATATTTCGGATTCAAAAGCTTGAATTATTACCCATCACCAGTCTGGAAGTCTCAGGTTCAGTCTCCGGTTACGTTATACATTGGAGCAAACATTATTAGTATGGAAGACAAGCGGTTTAAGTAACACATTCACCTCTTTTAATATAATACAGTCTACATTTCAGCAAATAAGTTGAATGTGCTTCACACTCCACTTTCATAGCACAAGTTGTAGTAATGTAGTCCACGCTGTATGATGAGGTTCAAGTAGGTTTATTGAAATAAGTAACACGTAGCATAAGACCTATGTATAATAGTCTGTAAGTCTTCATCAGCAGCCCCACCAGGAGCAGCCTGCCAGCTGCTCAGCCCCACCCACCAACTGCCATCACTGACCCCAGTCACTCCAACATTCCACTCATAGCCCACACACCAACATTCCACACAGAACACTCACACAGACTGAGCAGCTAGGAACAAGACAACATAGTACATTAAAATACAACATGAGAATACTACATTATCATTTTCCTATAGAACAGTAAAATAATGAAACCCAAAAAAGAAAACTATAAACCCGCCCCTCATCTGTGCTTAGTATAGTGTGCTTCCCGACTAGTATTTTCTCTTTTTTAATTGTATCTAGATATATAATACAACATGTAACTTACACCTACAACAAGCCATGACTATTGCCTTTGTCAATGGTTGTTAGTTGCATAAGATAAATAAGGAACATCTATGGCTTCGTTGTATATAATGTTGAAAATGCTTCAGTTCTGAAAGGATGAGGCTGTGGAAGAACTATAACAAGTCTCTTTGATGTTACATCACAGACAGTGAAGGATGTTCATGCTGCAGAGTTATGATTTTGTTTCACCCTGATGGTGAGGGCAAACATGGAGAGCCCGATAGCCTTGCCTCAGCATCTACTTTTTAAAACTACTTGTGCTGACCACCGGCAGGACCTGGGCCACTTAAAGCCCTGCGCTTAGTACAGTTATTGGCAGCGGAACACATAGGCCAACTGTATTCTTAAAGCTGAAGAGGTGACCTGCTCAGGGTGGCATCTTTGCGGTGGAGGCTCAATGTAATTGTTAAAAGAGTGTAGCAGGCTGCATTTACTGAAACGCACCATTTGAGAGAGATTAAGCTATTGACATCGTAAATAACCATGCCGTTTCTTTAAATGTTTTAAAAACAAAAACATAAACAAAAATGTCATGAGCAATGCCAATAGCTCTAACTTTAACAATGCCGAGACCATTGCATTGTAAATGCTTCTTTTTTTTATGGTATTTATGCTAGTAAGGGACAACAGCTACCCAAAGGTTTCCTGGCACCGCTTGACAGGAGCAGGAGGAGGATTGGGGATCTATTGATTAAACAGCCAGGTTTTTAAGCCCTTTAGGAAATTCCCTTAAACTGTTTCATTTTGAAGCGGCAAGGGAAGGGAGTTCCAGATAGAGAGGCCCAAACCAGAAAAGGACCGACAGCCCCTATCCCCCACCTAAAGCTCCCCCTCTGCCCCGCCCCCCCCCCCCCCCGCCCCCCCCCCATTCGCGACAATCTGGTCCTAGGGACTGAAAACTTGGCCTGAGTGGTAGAGCGGAGAAAGCTTGGTGGTACGCAAGGGTGAGATAAGACATTAAGGTATTGGGGAGCTTTGCCCAATTTGATCTTAAACATATAGCTCGGGGCTTTGAATTTAATTCTATTTTCCACCCTGAGCCAGTGAAGGTCTCGAAGATAACCTGAAATGGGAGTCATTCTGGGGACCTGGCAGAGCAGCCTAGCAGCCACGTTCTGCACCACCTGTAGTTTACGAACCACATCCTTATTGGCTCCTAAATATAAGATGTTGCCATAATCCAATCTGGAGGTGACGAGCCTGGACCACAGTTCTTTGAGTGGAACCAGGCAGCATCAAGAGTATTCTTTTGAGCCGGTTAAGGATAGTGAAGCAGGTTGAAGCCACCTTCACCGCTTGTTGCTTCATTGATAGTTGGTCATCAGTGAAAAGCCTAAGTTGCGGACTTGGTGCTTAGGCTCTGGCAAAGCTCCCATTTCAGAAGGCCAGTGTTGAGGGCCCCAAAGATCTTTATTTTTACCCAAAACTAGCAATTCCATCTTTTCTCCATTGAGTTTAAGCAAGTTGGTTTGCAACCAACTTGCAATATTCCGCAGTCCACACTGAAGAGAAGATGACTTAAACATTTGTTCAGCAGAGAGAGAGAAAATTATTTGGGTGTCATCAGCGTAAGAAAAAATAGACAACCCAGCATCTTCAGCAATAACAGTCAGAGGCCTAATATAGACATTAAATAGTAGGGGGCTAAGAATGGAGACTTGCGGTACTCCATAAGGTAATACATGGGTTTTGGAGCTCGCATTAAAGGAGAATACTTGGAACGTACGATATGCCAGAAAATCCGCAAACCAATTTAGTGCGGAGCCTATGACACCCATTGATTGTAGAGCTTTCAATAGCACGGTGTGAGACACTGTCAAAAACAGCTCTCAAATTAAGGAATATGAGTGTCAGTTTCTCCAGCATCCAGACGGCTTCACGTCATCTGTTACTCCAAGAAGAGTAGTTTCCGTCAAAAAGTCCGCTCTAAAGCCGGACTGTGAAGGGTGTAGGAACTTTTGAGCATTAATGAAGTGAGTCAATTGTAAATTAATGTGTTTTTCCAGAATGTTGGAAAAAATCGGGAGTAATGAAATAGGCCAAAAGTTGGACAGTTGCATCAAGTCTACATTAGCTTTATTTTAAAGTGGTAGGACCATAGCATGCTTCCGTGTGGGTGGAACAGTTGCCTCCTGTAAGGAAGCATTAAGTATTCTGTGGGTCAAAACCTTCTTTTGGTTCCTAGGATTAAGAAAGTAAGGAGGGGTGGAAGCTCCTTTAGATTTATAGCTACTACGCTCTGGAATAAGCTCCCTTCCCACATTAGACGGGAGAAATCAGAAATCTCCTTTAGGAAACTATTGAAAACCCATTTATTCTGGTGACTAATAGATATCCTTATCCAGAGTGCAGAGCTTTACTTGGTCTGGGAGGTTCCTTGGGTACCCATGTGCTATAGATATCCTTATCCAGAGTGCAGAGCTTTACTTGGTCTGGGAGGTTCCTTGGGTAGCCATGTGCTATAGATATCCTTATCCAGAGTGCAGAGCTTTACTTGGTCTGGGAGGTTCCTTGGGTAGCCATGTGCTATAAATATCCTTATCCAGAGTGCAGAGCTTTACTTGGTCTGGGAGGTTCCTTGGGTAGCCATGTGCTATAGATATCCTTATCCACAGTTCAGAGCTTTACTTGGTCTGGGAGGTTCCTTGGGTAGCCATGTGCTATAGATATCCTTATCCAGAGTGCAGAGCTTTACTTGGTCTGGGAGGTTCCTTGGGTAGCCATGTGCTATAGATATCCCTATCCAGAGTTCAGAGCTTTACTTGGTCTGGGAGGTTCCTTGGGTAGCCATGTGCTATAGATATCCTTATCCAGAGTTCAGAGCTTTACTTGGTCTGGGAGGTTCCTTGGGTAGCCATGTGCTATAGATATCCTTATCCAGAGTGCAGAGCTTTACTTGGTCTGGGAGGTTCCTTGGGTAGCCATGTGCTATATAAGTCCTGGAAGATAGAAATTTAGTTCATGTACATTCTGGTGACTGCTGTATTTTGTTAAGGATCTCGAAGGCCACTGTTCCAATGGAACAACACAAGTTCACCTCCACCACATGCTTGAATACCCTTTCTTTGGCCACAACTCTGTGGTCCAACCAAATGAATGAGTGGGAAATGTAAATCTCGTAGTAGAAATACTTCTGGGGAGTACTCCAGACCCCTCTGTCATCTGCTCGCATCCTGGCTGAGTTTCGGGAGTATTACACGCTTCCAACCACCTGCTGTGACCTGGAAATACACTGATGCAGGTCTTGCCACTGGTGACTGCCGAGATAGGCTTTGGGGGCTCTCTGACCGGACCGCATCCCAAATACAAAATTTCAGCACCCTGAAAAGGCCTTGTAACTGATCGACTAACTCAAGTTTCTGAGTTCCTCGGGGCCCTCCGGGTGACTGGTGGGGCATCTGCCGGTCTGCCCTGCCTCTTTCCTGTTCCGGTTACTGCACAGTAATTTCCTGCCTGGTTACTGCCCTGACACATCTGAGAGAGAGTCAGGCCAGTCTCCCTGTGGCCTTCCAACATGGACTGACCTGTGCAGGTGCAGTAGGCATCTCCAGCAACCACAACCTGGCGGGTGAGGAGGTCCGGGTTGGCGGGCGGTTGACCGGTCCCCACACCACTGCCAAAACGGGGGCCCGCGGAAAACCTATAATTCCAGGTCCCGAGCTCCTGCTGGAGAGCCTGGGCCTAGTCTGTCTCCACGATGGCACCCGCCTGGGAGAACGGAGATGCCCGGGCAGATCCTCCTTGACCTCTGGTCCATTAAACCCAAAACTTCAGTGGCAAGTTGGGTGCAGAGCCTTTGAGTGGGGGACGTGGCGGAGTACCGGCTCCTGGTAGACTGGCATGCGGAGATGTGGGCCCACTGCTGCTGCCAGGCAGAGCAAGACACAGGCGGATCTTCTGCTTTCTCTTGCGGATCCCCTCAAGGGCCTAACTAAATCTGCTCAGGCGGTGGCCCCCTCTGGTCCCCTGAGGCAGAGAATGATCAACCCCCGGTCAGGAGCTAGGGGCGGACCACGGCTGGTGTCATTTTAACTGCAGGGAGCGCGCTAGGCCGCAACTGCTGCAAGACTACGTCGAGCTGTCCTGTGGGCCCTCCCGGATAAGGGGTGGTCGTTTCACGGACTTTTGCAACACATACATCCCTTTCCTACCTTGAAAATCCATCTGTGATACCTGAGGGCGGACTCCTTGCAGTGCTCCCCTTGACAAAGGTGCACGTCTGCTGAAAGTGGGGCTGTCTGGACAGCTGGGTAGCCCTGGGAATTGACGCTTGAGGCTCCATCACTACTCAGGTGCCCCCCCCTGCGGTCTCGTCTCATGGGGAGGACCTTCGGAGAGAGGTAGCCTGGGCGAGATGTGAGTGAGGGGAAAGAGTTGTCCAGTGTCCCGAGCACCCAGATCTTCATTGGTCCTGGCCGTGCTGCCCCTCTCAGGGGTGAACTGTGTTGCCCTAATTGCTTACCACCCTCCATGAACTAACCAAAGTAGTGAAGCCATCTCTATCTCAAACCCGCATGGACCAGTACACCACGGGCTGCTCCTACACTAATTATGTTGCTCAGGCTAAGACCTCTCTGCCAGAGGGGGATCTCGCTACCATCCTCAGGCCATACGCACCTCACAAGACTCCGCAGAGATCAAGAGAGGAGAGGTGCATGTCGACATGGCCCTCATGTGGCAAGATCTCTGGAACGCCACAGCTAGAACTTCTGAGGCCGAATCTAGTCTGTCTACTGTGGAAGATGACGTCGTGACTTTGAAGGCTCAGGTCTCGCGGCTGTTATCTCATACAACTGAACTTCATTGTCGCACAGAAGATGTTGAAAATCGCTCCCGCCGGAACAATCTTCACTTCTTCGGCATCCCGAGAGAGCAGAACCCACGCAGGCCGCAATTACCGTGGACACCTGGATCAAGTTATGGTTCGTCGTGGCGCAAGCCCATCAGGCCCCCACGCCTAAGCCACTGCCCGAGGCCCCATTCAGACCGATTATTGCCCGTATCCTAAATTTCAAGGACAGGGATGCTATCCTGCTAGAGACCGGCTCTCATCCTAACCTGTCCTATCAAGGAATTAAGGTGATGATCTTCCCCGAATACACCAGGGAGGTGCTCAAATATCTTTATTCGAATGTAATACAATACATCCATAAAAGTACATTTTAAAACATACAGACATAACATATTCCTTTCATATAAAAAGAAACCATCCATTTCATCAATGAGACGCAAGATAATGTGCAAGAGTTTTGTAAAACCAGGATAACACATAAAATACATCAAGTTAAAAATATAAATAATTATTCAGAGTTAAAAAGGGATAAAAATACAACGATAGTAGCAGCATAATTAACCTTCCATACTTTTCCTGAAGGTGATAGCAAGTTTCAAAAAGCTACATATAAACAGAGTATAGTCACAATTCAGGAGTTGGAGGTAATAAAGTGCTGGTTTGATTTGAGTAAATTGTAAATCCTTTAAACAAGGCTTCAAGTACAACTTCCGAGGTACTAGATAATAAGGACAAACAAATAAAAAGTGTGCCAAATCTTGCGGAGACTTCCCGTCGCAGCCGCAAGCAGGTAACACTTGACCTCGGTGGGCTCCTTTTGGTGTTGCCAACAGGAGATGAAATAAATCAAAACGGAACCTTATCAAGAGATAGCGTTCATACCCTGACATAGGCCAGGATAGGTATGGTTCCATTTGAGAACATGTCTTAAGTAGGGCGTGCTTCCTTACACTATCTTTCGTCAGCTCGCCCTCCTCCCGGGCAAGATACCTAGTAGACATGAATGTCTTTTTCACAAAAATTACATCAGCTTTGGTTATAAAATTTGGGGATGAGAACAAATCCGGCCGTCCCATTTCAATGAGGCGGTCGTTAATGTACCTCAGCCACGGAACCTTAAACCTACCGTCCCAGGTTAGAGCTTCTTCTAGTATAGCATGAGTGAGAGGTATATCATCATTTAGCCAGGAGTTCAACCAACATAACAGGGGATTTGCTGCTATTCTGTCACTCAGGAATGGTACCCCTAATTCCTCGTGTACCGAGAAATTTCCGGTGCCCCTAGGCAGCCTCAATACCTTCTTTAAAAAGTTATTTTCTGTAACCTCCAGGGCTCGTGTCTGGCAGTAGCCCCATATCTCACTGCCATAGCAGGCGATGGCGACACTTTTGGCTTGATATAGTTTGAGCAAGGCGGCCACCGGACTGTTGCCCATTTTTCTAGCAAAGCCAAGTATTGCTGCATTGACACGTATTACTTCGCCCTTTTTTTTAGCAATAGCTGGGCCCCACTCTAGTTGGTCGTCGAGAAGGACCCCGAGGTATGAGAAGGTTTTGGAATTTGGAATTCTTTCCCCATTTGTATGAAAAGAGTTGGGTTTACGTGACCCCTGGCCTATTTTCATAGTGTAGGACTTTGAATTATTGATACTTAAGCCTCTGGACTCCATAAATTCATAAAAAGAATTTAGAAGTTTCTGAAGACCAATTGCGGTCCTTGAAATAAGGACAGCGTCATCCGCATAGAGTAAGACTGGGATACCTTTTTTGCCTACATAGGGGTAATCTGCACCTATTCTCAACAAACAGTCCTCCAGCTCATTTATGTACAAATTGAAGAGAAATGGTGCTAAAATACATCCTTGACGGACGCCCCTATTAATTCTGATGTCCCCTGTCACCTTCAGGTCTTGTGAGTAACGGACGTTGGCTCTTGTATCTGAGTGCAAATCGATCAGAACATAAACTAAGTTCTGATCAATGCCCATTTTTAACATAATGTCCCATGGGAGGTGCAAGCACAGCATAGATCTTATAATGCAGTCAAACAAAAGCAACGAGCCCTCAACCTCCAGTAGTGGCTCCTATTCCTGGCCTGCCTCAGGGTGGTCTTCAATAACAAAAGTAATTTCTTAGATACACCCGAGGCAGCGTAGTTTTGGGCGACAGAAGAGCGACCGCTCGACCTGCGAAGCACCACTTCCTCCTCCGAGCGCATTCCATATCTGCAACATGTGAGGTTGTCAAGCCTCTGATGAGGCGCACCTTCTCACGCAGATGGTGCAACACTTGAAGAGTGATTTCTTCACCACCTGTGGGGGCCATGAGGAGCATGACTAGTTCCCCTGAGTCTGCCAGATCACTTAGACTTTTAAGATCTGAAGTCTGACTCTGGAGCACCCCACAGGTGATCTACTACCCCTCCCGCAGCTGGCTTGGAGGACACTGACCTTTCCCAGAGCCCGGTGATCTGATGAAGAACTCAATGTTGTGAACTCTCAAGATCCTGCATTATGGAGGCGTCCACCAGTCCGCTCTCAAATCACATTGGTTGTTTTTGATTTCTCTTTAGGGTGACAGATGCTTTGGGGAAAGAAGTATGGGGTGGGGGGTTGGTTGGGAGAATTGTTGGGGAATCTGTTTACCTGTTGTGGTTGTTTCTCTCCTCTTTGTCTACAGTACTTGGCGTGACATTTCCAACCTGCACGCTTATAGAGCACATGGACTGGAGATGACCCTACTTTGGTCTCTGGGATCCAACGGCCGGCCGGCCGCCCACATACTCCCCAGATGAGTGGACTTACTCTCTTAATCAGTAACAAACATGACCTCGCCCCATTTTGATTTGGAACCCCTTCAGATTCTTTCATGGAATGTCAACGTGCTTTTGGAAGGTGTGAAGCGTACTGCGGTCCTAAAATACTTAGGGAGGTCCCTCCCTAGTGCCCTAATGTTGCAAGAAACACCTCTCATGGGAAATCACTGTCAATTCCTAGCACGCCAAGGGTACGATAGGGTATTCCATGCAGGATTCACTCGAGGTTCTGTTGGTGTGGCAATTCTTCTGCGCTGCTCCTTCCCTTTCGTCACCCGGGACATCAAGGACGCTTTGTGGCCCTCGCAGGTAGAGATGGGGGGAGGGGCTTCCTTTAATGCTGTCTCAGGCTATGTCCCCTGGCAGCCCTTGAGCCTCCCTCTGAGATCTCGCAGACTTGCTGTCGTCCCTTTCCCAGGGACTGACTGTGATTGGAGGGGACTTTAATGCAGTCCTAACAACTGTATGTGACGCTACTGGAACCCGGCTCCTCGGCGCAAAGGTGCTAAACGCCTCTCAGAGCGGGCGTCCAGGTTTGGCCTGTGCGATGTGTAGACTATGTGGAATCCCAGACTTCGTCTGTATACCCACATGTCCTTGGCCGATCACGCTCACTCCCACATTGACCTGATATTTATGCCCACCCCTGAACGTTGAGCAGTCACCAGTATCCAAAATCTCGCCCGATTAATTTCTGACCACTAGCCCCTCCTCCTTTGCTTGGGAGGCCTTACCGGCGACCTGTGTCCCATATGGAGGCTCAGCTCCTAGTTTCTTCAAGATAGGGTCTATAAACAGGCTGTGGGTGAGGCGCTTAGGCACTACTTTCAGCATGACAAGGGTCCGCTCTCTGCGTGCAGCCTCCATGAAGTATCCCTGGGAGATGGGAGGGACTGTCTGGGAGGTGGGAGGACAGGAGGAAAAAACGTAGCGGAGGGGCGAGAACCATTGTCAACGGGGGGGGGGGGGGCATTCAAAGGAGAGAAAAGCAAATCAAGTATAATACAGCAGTTGCAACACAAACTTTACAATGAGGAGCAGAATGAGACGCAATTGTGAGAAAGTGCCCTCTTTCTGCATGGTTGCCCCCACTTTTTGCTGAATTGCTGATGTACTTTGACTGTGTCCGATGTACTTTGACTGTTTCCTGGGCTCCTGCTAATCAGGTACCCAGGGCCTATGTTCTTTCCCTAAAACTGCATTGAAGCCTAAACCCAATTGGCATCTCTGGCCACAGGTCAGCCCCTGGTAAATGGTACCACCAGTACCCAGGGCACTGTGACCAGAGAAGGCCTCTAAGGGCTGCATCACTTATTGTGCACCGTTAGAGGTCCTGTACCACTACACTCACACACTGCCTTTACAGGCTGCGTGTTTTGGTGCAGAACAAAGTGTGCCATGCCTACAACCCACTGTCCTGGCATAGATCAGTCACCCCTCTAGTTGGGTGCACTATACCAGTGGTGAGGGTACAGGTGCATGAGCCCTGTACCCCTACAGTGTCTTAAGTCCATTCTTAGACATTGTAAGTGCAGTGCTGCCATTAAGAGTATATGGTGCTGGGTGCTGCGAGTTTGTGATTACGAACTCCACAGCACCATAATGGCTACACTGAAAACTGAGAAGTTTGGTATCAAACTTCTCAGCACATTAAACTCCCACTGATGCCAGTGTGTGATGTAATGAAAACTGCACACAGAGGGCATCTCAGAGATGCCCCCTGAAAACTAGCCCACCTGTAGTGTCCAGACCGAGTGGCTGCTTTCAGCTGCCACCACCAGACATGTTTCTGGACCCCTGGGTCAAGAGCCAGCTGCTCTCTGGGGCATTAAACAATGCACATCCTGGGACTTGGTGCCAAGCCTCCTCCCCCAGGATGGGCAGGGTTCACGAAGGGGAAGCGCCAAAGGCTTGCCGCCTTTGTGAGCTTCCCCAGGCCATTTGTTGCTTTCAGCAATTGGTCCCCACCGGTTCTGCCCCCACTGTGGGAGGGAGAATCGGTGGGAAAAACAAGTGAGGAAGAGAGGGGTGCCCACCTCTTCCAACTCCACCCCCTCAGGTGGGGGAGGCGAGGTGAAGCACAACTCTCAGTCCACGCCATCTTGAAGATAGGGGACTCAGCCAACCAGTAACAGGCACATGCCCCCCTCCCACTGGAGGGTGACATAATAGGGGGTGTACCCACTCCAGGGAAGGGATCCATTGGTCCCTGCCTTTTACCTTCCTGTAATTCCCCCAAATATAGTATTTAGGGGCACCCCTGAACCTTGCTTCTGCACATCCAGACAAGAAGGACCGAACAGCCGTGCAGCAGCTAACAAGAGGAAGATGCCCACTGACTTGGCACCAGCCCTACCGGCCTGTCTTCCCCCTTGAACCTGCTCCTGCGGAATCCCGGTGTGTCCTGCAGCCAGCAACCTCAAAAACCCCAGAGGACCTGCCTGCCTTCACTTCCAAAGACTGCTTCTCCCGTGAACACCTGATTTGTTCAACTGCAACCCACAGCCTTGTGTGCCCAAACCGACAGTGCCTAACCAACCCCTAACTTCGCCCTTGAAGTGGTCGTCGCACCCAGAGGTCCTTCGTCTCCCTGCCTGCAGTGCTTTGCAAACCGGAGGTTCTCCATTGGAAACAGGACATCCGACATCGAAACAGCACCCTTCACCCGCCCCCCTAGTGCTGCAGAGGGTGCACCTTTTGGTGCTAATTTGTTTTTTTCATTTGCTCTGAGCTAAAGTCCAGGACCTTTGCTTCCACAACCCAGTGGCCTGCTTGCCAGCAGCCACCAACCGGAGGCCCCCTATCCACCTTGGAAAACATTGGGACTCAACACTCTGCACCCGGCCGCCCTAGTGCCGCTGAGGGTGTAACAAGAGTGCATCATAGACCCTGGGGGACCCCTGAATCTAACCCCTGAACCTCCACTCCAAAGACCGATTACTTACCTAAAACTGATAACCATATTTTCCTCCATAGGATAACATTGACACTTTTTCCTGAAAAAGTTTCTAAGTGTGGAGTTTGGAAACCTAAAGAAATTCTTTAAAATTGTACGATTGAACAAAAACGCTTTTACTCACCTGTTTACAGGAAATGTCCCAGTGCTGCATCCAGTCATACAGCACTGAGTAAGAAAAGTAGTCCAAAAGTAACTTATCTGCTATTTTACTGAAAATCCCATTGAAGTCTATGTACTGTATTTACAAGTGTATGAAAGTGGCTCTGTATATACTGTTCCCAAATAGGTCCACAGTTCCCAGAGGTTTGGCAGAGGCTAAAGTTAGATATAACCTTACTCTCTAAAGTGATAGCTTGGTCGAGCAGTAAGGCAGTATCAGAGGACAGTGTAAAGCATTTGTTGTACACACTCAGTCAGAAAATGGTCTCACACACTCAAGAACTGAACTCTAGGCCAATGGTTTGTATGTAAAAATATATGGTTGTTTTATTTTAGAACCAACAATAGGTATCAAAATATACTTTGTCAGACTGAGATGCTTTAGTTAAATACTTTGCAAGAGGCAATTGACCAGACAAGCAATAGTTCCAGTTTGTTGCAATAGGCAACACAATTTCAAACACAAGAATACATTGAGCTCAATGGGAATTTCAAGTTAAATGCAATTGATTACTTTTAGGATTACTTTTCGAACTCCAGGACTGGATCCTAGATTCAGTCCTGGGACAGTTCCTCGAAACAGGTGAGTAAATACGATTTAGTTACTGTTGTGATTTTTAAGCAATATTTTGCTATTTTAAAAGTTGACAAACTTTTGCTAATCAAATTACCAATGTTATCCTATTGGAGGAAATTCACATAGCATATAAGTGGGGTTATTGTTACTTTTTCTACTTCAGTGTTGGATCCTGGATCCAGCACTAGTGTACCACCTGTAAGCAGTTGAGAGAATGTGTTTAGATTATACAGGCGATTTTTAACGAATATTTATAAGTTTGCAAAATCGACAGAAGAAATTTCAAAGAAAAGCAGTCCATGGTTGTGAGAAAGTGGCTCTGTATATACTGTTCCCAAATCGGTACAGGGTGTACAGAGTCCCCAGAGGTTTGGCAGAGGTTAAAGTTAGATATAACCTTACTCTCAAGTGGTAGCTTGGTCGAGCAGTAAGGCAGTATCAGAGGACAGTGTAAAGCATCTGTTGTACACACTCAGTCAGCAAATGGTCTCTCACACACTCGAGAACTGAACTCTAGGTCAATGGTTTATATAAAAAATATATGGTTGTTTTATTTTAGAACCAGCAATAGGTATCAAAATATACTTTCTCAGAATGAGATGCTTTAGTTAAATACTTTGCAAGAGGCAATTGACTTTTGCAGATAATAGTTAGTTTTGTTGCAATAGGCAACACAATTTCAAACACAATAATACATTGAGCTCAATGGGAATTTTAAGTTATTTGCAATTGATTACTTTCAGGATTACTTTTCTAACTCCAGGACTGGATCCTAGATTTAGTTCTGGGACAGTTCTTGGAAACAAGTGAGTAAATTCGTTTTAGTTACTGTTGTGATTTTTAAGCAATATTTTGCTATTTTAAAAGTTGACAAACTTTTGCTAATCAAATTACCAATGTTATCCTATGGAAGGAAATGCACTTAGCAGGTAAGTGGGGTTATGGTTACTTTTTCTGGGTCAGTGTTGGATCCTGGATCCAGCACTAGTGTACCACCTGTAAGCAGTTGAGAAACTGCGTTTAAGTTATACAGGTGATTTTTAACGAATATTTATAAGTTTGCAAAATCGACACAGAAGAAATTTCATAGAAAACAGTCAATGGTCCCCTATGGAAGAAAATTCAAGTTACGGGTGTGAGAAAGTGGCTCTGTATATACTGTTCCCAAATAGGTACAGGGTGTACAGAGTCCACAGTCCCCAGAGTTTTGGCAGAGGCTAAAGTTAGATATAACCTTACTCTCTAAAGTGGTTGCTTGGTCGAGCAGTAAGGCAGTATCAGAGGACAGTGTAAAGCATTTGTTGCACACACTCAGTCAGCAAATGGTCTCACACACTCAATAACTGAACTCTAGGCCAATGGTTTATATATAAAAAATATATGCTTGTTTTATTTTAGAACCAACAATTGGTATCAAAATATACTTTCTCAGAATGAGATGCTTTAGATAAATACTTTTGCAATATGCAATTGGCTTTAGTAGAAAGTTAGGTTGTTGCAATAGGCAACACAATTTTAAACACAATAATGCATTGAGCTCAATGGAAGTTTCAAGTTATTTGCAATAGATTACTTTCAGGATTACTTTTGTAATTCCAGGACTGGATCCTAGATTCAGTCCTGGGTCAGTTCTTCTGAACAAGTGATAAGTCGACTTAGTTACTGTTATGATTTTTAGACACTATGTTGCTTTTTTAAATGTTGACACTTAGAAAATATTTCATAGAAAACAGTTGATTCCCTATGGAAGAAAATTCAAGTTGCAGGTAAAGTATGTTCTTGTTACTTTTGTAATCCAGTACTGGGTACCTAGACTCAGTACTGGGACCTCTATCTAAAACAGTTATGTAATAACGTTTTCACAGTTTGTACTATTTTTAAAGAATATTTGAAGTTTGCAAAAATCGACAATGATTTCCTATGGAAGAAAATTGGGTTACTGGTAAGTACGGTTGTGAATATTTTTCAGGGTCAGTGCTGGGCACCAAGATCCAGCACTAGGATCTCTCTTAATAGCAGGTGAGTATTTCCGTTTTCGTTACTCGGCTGCTTTTTGGTGAATATTTTAAGTTTTAGAAACTCCACACTTCGAAGAAATTCCAGAAGAAACCAGTCAATGTTACCCTATTGAAGAAAATTGAGTTATCGGCTTTTGGGTAAGTACTCGACTGGCAGAGTTAAGGTTCTGGGCACAGACTCCGGGGTCTCCCAGGGTCAGGTACGTACAGTGGTCACACCCTCAGCAGCACTGGGGCGGCCGGGTGCAGAGAGAGTTAGGCACAATGTTATCCTATGAGGGATAGGGGGGCCTTGGTTGGTGGCTGCTGACTAGCAGGCCACGCAGCTGTGGGAGCTGGGCTCCTGGTCACTTACTCGGGGCAAGTGGGGAAGTAGATAGGTGTAGAGGTTGCACTGCCAGGGGCACTCGGGCAGTTGGGTGCAGGGTGCTTTTGAGCCTTTGGACACTCAATGGATTTCAATGGGAGAGCTCAAGGACTAACAAAGGCTGCAATCTCGGGGACGAAGATTCTTCGGGTGCCACCACCACTTCGAGAGGTAAGTTGGGCAGTTGGAGGATAGGTAGGTACCCAGGAGTTGGGCACAGGGGGCCTCAGGGTGCCGGGTGCAGGGGTGCCTTTTGGTGTTGGGAAATCTTACCCTCTGTTGCTTGCGGTTGGGGGGGGGGGGGCCCTGGTTCTGAGGCTGCAGGCGTCTCCAGGAGCGTTGAGGTGGGTCCTTGGGTGCCGGATTCGGAGTCACAGTCGCAGGGGGGGACTTCCTCGGGGTCTTTGTCCACTCCGGCACAGGCCAGGCTTGGCGGGTGCAGAGTGTGCAGGGTTCGCGGTTCCAGGCTGATGCCGGGGGTTAGAAACTTGCTTTGAGCAGAGCCACTGCTCATGGGAGTCCCAGATGCTCAGAGTCACAAGGTAGCCAGGTTCTCCGGGGTTTGTGAGGTTGCTGGCCACAGGAGGTGCCGGGATTTAGCAGGAGCAGGTTCGAGGGTCTACAGGCCGGTAGGGCTGGGGCAAAGCAGTTGGTGTCTTCCTCATCTTAGCAGCTGGTGTCTTCCTCTTGTTAGCAGCTGCACGGCAGGTCTTCTTTCTTCTTGATCTTCTTTGCTGTTTCGACATCTGGATCTAAGTAAGGAAGGTACAGGGTGCCCCTAAAAACTAAATTTAGGGGTGTTACAGGTAGGTAAAGGACAGGGACCACTGAGTCCCTGCCCTGGGGTGGGTACACCCCCTATCCTGCCACTCTCCTGTGGGAGGGGGGCAGTGGCCTAGTCCTGATTGGGCAGGGCTCCCCATCTTCTAGATAGCGAGAGCCCGGAGATGTGCTTCACCTCGTCTCCCCCACCTGAGGGGTGGGGTTGGCAGAGGCTGACACACCCCCTGTCCTTCCTTGGGGTTTCCGGACAGTCTTCCCGCCAGAGTGGGGGTTTAGAACCGGTAGTGGCCAGTTGGCTGAGTACAGCATGTGGCCTGGAGAAGCTCACAAAGGCGGCATGCCTTTGAAGCTTCCCCCTGCCCTTGAAGCTTCCCCCTGCCCATCCTGGGGGAGGAGACCTAGCACCTCGCCCAGGATGTGCATTGTTGCAGGCCCAGGAGAGCGGATGGCTCTCTACCCAGGGGTCCAGCAACATGTCTGCTGTGTGGCAGCCCCTCAGACCAGACGTGGATTGTTGGTTAGGTTCAGGGGCAACTCTAAGATGCCCTCTGTCATGCATTGTACATTAAATCCTGCACTGGCATCAGTGCGGGTTTAATGTGCTGGGAAGTTTGATACCAAACTCCTCAGCCTTCAGTGAAGCCATCATAATGCTGTGGAGCTCGTGTTGACAATCTCCCAGCACCATATACTCTTAAATGGCAGCACTGCACTTACAGTGCCCAGGAATGGACCTGGGTACTGTAGGGGCACATGGCTCATGCTCCTGTACCCACACCACTGGCATAGGGCGCCCAGCTAGAGGGGTTTCCGATGTATGCCAGGGCAGTGTGTGTTGTGGGCGTGGCTCACAGGGAAGTGTGCCATGTCGACTCCCTGTTTTGTTCTATACCCAGACACTCAGCCTGCGGGACCTCTAAGGGTGGCACAATAAGTGCTACAGCCCTTAGGGGCCTTCCCTGGTCACAAGGCCCTGGGCACCTAGTGTACCATTTACCAGGGGCTGACATGTGGCCAGGGTTTGCCAATTTGGGTTTTAGGTTTCAGCACAGTTTTTAGGGACGGAACATAGGCCCTGGGCACCTGATTGGCAGGAGCCCAGGGCACACTCAGTCAAAGTATATTCAGCAATTCAGCAAAAAGTGGGCGCATACCATGCAAGAAAGATGGCACTTTCTCACAAGTGATTGCATTTCTCTGAAACAATACTGTAAGTCAAATCATAGTACATTTACAATTTAACTATTTTACAATCAGCATTTACTACTGTAAAGTATTTATTGCTTACCTGTGCCAGTCTTGCTTGGTTCTAGGAAATAAAATAATTAAAAGAATATTTGTATACAAAAACAATTGGTCTGAAGTTCAGTTTTTGAGTGTGTGAATTGATTTGCTGACCGTGTACAACAAATGCTTAAAACTGTCCTCTGATACTGCCTTACTGCTCGACCACACTATCACAAATAGAGTAATGTTCTATCTAATTTTACCTCTGCCTACCTTTGGGGTTACTCTGGACTCTGTGCACACTATACCTCACTTTGGTATAGTATATACAGAGCCAGCTTCCTACAGCAATGCACACTGAAAATCAGACAGAATAAGTTTCGGCGCTCGCACTATTAAAGTTTTTCAGCGTTACAGTTTAATACAATAAGAAAATAGTGGCAACACTTATCCTTGCACACCAGGGGGACCGGGGCTCTACAGGGTAGAAAGGTAGCTGGAGTCCTGGGACAGTGCTTCTATGCTGCATGACCTGCAAGCGGGGGAGGCGGGGATCTAGACGTAGGAAGTCGAGGGCTTCTCCACACTGATTTATAAAAATTGCACGTATCTTTATATATGTATTTAAGCACAAGAAGCAATACGATCAGGTAAGTACATTTTACATGAAAAATACTTTTGTTTAAAAAGTCGACTTTGTTTTAGAAGCTGCAATGATGTCCTATTGGAGTAAAAACAAGTTGAAATTGCATCAAATGCTAGGCAAAAAGTGGGGTGACCATGTCAGAAAAGGCACTTTCCTACAAAGGTAACTTGCAATAGATTATATGTGGCCCCCTTCACGACTTTTAACTGCTGGTGGTTCCTTGGCCCCCTACCACTTTGTCTTAACCTGCCCTGAAGCATCTGGGTGCAGAGGTGATGGTCGTGTTGCTACCTTTGCACCTAGAAACAGGCTGCAGAGGGAGACTTGAGGACAAGTCCGGGAGCTCCCAATGGGGGGGACCAGTTGGTGAGGCCCCTGGAAGCATGGAAGCACAGTTGGTTCTTGGAAACTGGGGCTATGGTGCTTTCTTTGCTCTTTGTCCTCTTCTTGTGTCAGGGGTGCCACCTAAATGCTCAATTTAGGAGCATTCGGGGGAGTGTAAGGTAGTAGCTAATAGGCTACTTATCTCGGAGGGTGCCTATAACCCCTATATAGCCACGACCTGTGGTGAGTGGGCATAACCCATATCCAGTGTATCAAATTTCACCAGAAACCTAGATGTACCTTGTTTTTTTGGGATAGAACTTTGACACTGGGGACCTGGTTAGCAGGAACCCAGTGCACTTCACTCTAAGTTGCATCAAATACCAGGCAAAAAGTGTGGGTGACCATGTCAAAAAGGGGTGCTTTCCTACACTTGCTAGGAAATTTGAGTTCTTACCTTTTTTTTGCGAGGGTTTTCTAAAGTTCCTACTTTAGACTTGTTTGTATGCAATGACATTTGAGATGAGGGTGTTCTTAAAACACAGTTAACTCTTTAGTCTTTAAAGTGAATGACTTCTTTCTTTTTCGCTTTTCTTATGAAAAAACGTTTTTTACGGGATTGGGGAGTTCGCGGTCCTCTGTGTGTGTTGGACGGGCCAGAGATTGGTCTTGTGCTAGTTTGGTGTCACTTGTGATATTCTCTTATAATGCTTAGCATTGTTCTTTCTGTAGGTTCATCGTCCGGGTAATGTGCTCGTTACTGGGAATGTTCGTCCGTCAGAGTGACCCCCGCCTGAGGGACCGGAGGGTGAAAGTGTACGTCTGCAATCACACCACCCATTTTGATCATAACATCATTAATCTCTTGTTCTCCTGCAATACGGTAAGCAGACCAGAGTGTTTTTTATTTTTTATTTCTCAGTTTGGATTTACTTTATTTTTTGAAAAATGTGTCCTCTGCCCATTAGGATGCTGTGGTTGACCCGTTTTGCTCAATCTGTCTTTCAGCACAGGAGAGAAATCATCTCTGCGTCACTCTCTTGAGCTGCTCTTTGTGGTCACCGTTGACACGAGTTCCACTACTGCAAAAACCTCTTGTCAAAATCTCTAATGTAATATGCCCGAAAATGAAAATAGATTGCACACAATTTTTGTTCATTTGAAAGTATCTTATTTATTTTAGAACCCTCACCCAAAAAGTTGAAATATTCTAATATTGGAAAAGGAAAGGCCGCTGACGTCACATAAACCGGGGTGCAGGTTACTCTCTGGACGCGAGCTCTGCTTTGCGTGTGATCGTCATTTGACTTCACTTTTAATCCCGGTCAGTGGAAGGGGCAGGTTACTCTCTGGACGCGAGCTCTGCTTTGCGTGTGATCGTCATTTGACTTCACTTTTAATCCCGGTCACTGGAAGGGGCAGGTTACTCTCTGGACGCGAGCTCTGCTTTGTGTGTGATCGTCATTTGACTTCACTTTTAATCCCGGTCACTGGAAGGGGCAGGTTTCTCTCTGGACGCGAGCTCTGCTTTGCGTGTGATCGTCATTTGACTTCACTTTTAATCCCGGTCAGTGGAAGGGGCAGGTTACTCTCTGGACGCGAGCTCTGCTTTGCGTGTGATCGTCATTTGACTTCACTTTTAATCCCGGTCAGTGGAAGGGGCAGGTTACTCTCTGGACGCGAGCTCTGCTTTGCGTGTAATCGTCATTTGACTTCACTTTTAATCCCGGTCAGTGGAAGGGGCAGGTTACTCTCTGGACGCGAGCTCTGCTTTGCGTGTGATCGTCATTTGACTTCACTTTTTTTTTTTTTTTTTTTTTTTTAAAAGGTTTTTATTGAACAGAAAAAAGGATACAAGCATGGGCCTACAACCACCAGGGCCGGCCGCTAGAATCAAAACGGATCACACAGTGTTAAAGTCATCAACCGACCCATGGTCCCCAGCCCATTACAGAAGCTCCGGATATTCCTAAGGGAATCAGGAACCATACATTTACCATAAATAACAACTAAAAACAAAAGGCGAGGTGTAGTGACATAAAGTGGGCGTCAGACTACAGCAGGGGGACCCTACATCCGACCACCAGATGGCGGTCAAGGGAAAGGAGGACTAAGAGGTCAGGGGGGGGTCACGGGAGAGCCAGGTCTTACACTCGGATAGTCCAAATACGCAAGGAACCATCAAGGGTCAGGGGGACAAGGCAACCTCGGAAGTGTCCACCAGGGGGGGGGGCACAGATATCTCCCCGATACTGATTCCATTGCCCCCAGATTCTACCCCATGCCCCCGGTTTACCACGAGCCACATACACAGTCTTCTCCCTGAACATGCACCAGTCCATGTTCTCCTTCCATACAGACACGGTGGGCGGCCGCTGGGGACCCCAAAGCTGCGCTATATCTCTCTTGGCAATCATGTTCCCCAGGGCCGCCCACCGAGTCTGGGCCGCATTATAATCATTGGGCTCCCACACATTCAGAACACAGCGACGCACCTCCGGCAACAGAGCGACCCCGGTGACTTGTCCCATTACCACATGCACCCGGCGCCAGTATTCCGCCACCTCGCGGCACTCCCAAAGGATGTGGAGAAAGGTGGCACTAAGTCCACAGCCCCGCTTACAGAGCCCGTCAGAAAATCCCATCGAAACCAAACGGGGACCCGTCACGTAAACCCGGTGGAGAATCTTCAGCTGGACCAAACGGAGACGGGCCGGGATGGCCACCTCCTTAGGGGACGACAGTGCGGACTGCCAGTCCTCGTCGTCCTGCTCCACCCCATCTCCCGTCCATGCCTCCCGAAGGCGCACCAAGAGGTCAGCCCGATTATTAATAAGTTTTTTATAAATTAGAGAGATAGTGCTGTCAGGCACGTGACCATCGAGTATGCGGTCCTCGAGGGGCGAAGAAGCCGGGACCTTGGTCCCTACCCCAAAGACCGAGAGCAGGGCATGCCGAACCTGGGCGTAACGGAAGAACTCCCTTTCAGTAAGCTCGTATTCACTCTGGAGCGCCGCGAAGGTTTTAACCGCGCCCTTGATCCATAGGTCTCCCACTCTGCTAATACCGATCGTGTCCCAACGCTCAAAGCCTTTCGTTTTCCAGAGGCTTCCCAGTCGGTCGGAGGCAAATAAAGGAGTGGCACATGTTAAGCGCTCACTCCAGCCCATGGCTACATTAGCCGCCTTCCAGATCCTTACCGCAATCTTAGTAGGGCCCGTAAGGGTCCTTCCAGCCGAGCGGGAGTAAAGCACCCTATTATAGTCACCTCCGGGAAGCAGGAATTTATCCATCTCATACGCCGGGTTCAAGCCAGGCGCATACGTGGCATGGTTAATGGCCGATAGCTGTGAGGCCCAATAGTACCTTCTAATGTCGGGAAGCGCGATGCCCCCGTCGTACCAGGGGAGAGTAAGCTTTGCCAGAGCGATACGCGCCCGCCCGTCCCACACCAGTCTCCTCTGCAGGCTCTCCACCTCCCGAAAGTAGGCCACCGGAATGACGTCGAAGGAGTTCTGAAGTGCATAAAGGAATCTGGGAAGGGACATCATTTTAAACAGTGCTGCGCGACCAAGCGGGGACAAGGGCAGCTTACACCACCGAGCCGTATCCTCCCTCAAACGCCGAAGTGGAAGCAGGAGGTTCTGCTCATAGCGAACCGCCGGGTCCAACGAGACGTACACCCCCAGGTATTTAAAGCCGGACAGAGATAGTTGGATCGGAAGCCGAGGCGGCAAGAGAGGAGGGCCACCAGAAATAGGATAGACACAGGATTTAGACCAGTTAATCGTCAAACCCGAATTTCTCCCAAAGGAAGTAAGAACATCAAAGAGAACATTAAGCGACTGCCGCGGCGAGGTGAGATACAAAAGAATATCATCCGCGTACAACGAGACCCGATCCTCGAAGCCCGGGGCCCACCGGATCCCTCTGATCGAGGGCTCCCAGCGGAGCCAGGCAGCGAGCGGTTCCAAGGCGAGAGCAAAGAGCAGAGGGGACAACGGGCACCCCTGCCTCGTACCCCTACCGAGAGCGAAAGGCCGGGAGACCCGCCCATTGACAACCACCTGAGCCATTGGTCCAGTGTACAGAAGCTTCACCCAGCCAAGAAATCCCTCCCCAAAGCCGAATTTGGTCAAGACAGCCCAGAGGAATGGCCACTCGATGGTATCAAAGGCCATCGTGGCATCCAAAGAAACCAATACAGCTGGTTCGGAGAGGTACTCCGCCCTAGCGAGGGCGCCGTGGAGACGCCGCAGGTTAAGAGCGGTGTTACGATGAGGGATGAAGCCGCATTGATCAGGATGGATCAGATCACAGATAACGCTCAGCAAACGATTGGCGAGGACTTTAGCCAGTATCTTAGGCTCGGCGTTTAATAGAGAAATAGGCCTGTAGGAGGCACAGCGGTCTCGTGGCTTACCTTCCTTGGGGATCACGACTATAGTAGCCAGACGTTGGTCGGCGGGAAGGGAACCCGTCTCGAGGGACTCCTGGAACATACGACGGAGGAAAGGCGCGATTTTATCAGGGCGCAACTTATACAACTCAATAGGCAGGCCGTTGGGACCCATAGCCTTGCCAGAGCGAAGGGACCGAATCGCGGTGGCAATCTCGTCAACGGACAAGGGGGTGTCCAGCTGTTCACGGTCCTCGACGGACAGGCCGGGCAAAGCAATATCCCGCAGCAGAAGGCGAGAGTCTTCCTCATCCCTATCCGTCACCGGGGAGTACACGGCCCGGAGGTGGTCAGCGAAACACTCCACAATCTCACCAGGCTCAGTCACACATGCTCCATCCGAGGCCCGAAGCTCCGGGACCACACGATTCACTCTCTCCTTCTTGTCTAGCCAAGCAATCAATTTACCCGCCTTGTCCCCAGCGTCATACAATCTACCCTGCTGCTCCCTATACATAGTCTTGGCAGCATCAGTAACAAGAGACCTGTATTCAAACTGCTTCAAGCTGAGGGCATGGAGCCCGTCCGGAGTGACACCCGCCTCCAAGGCCGACTCCAGCCCCGAGATGTCAGTCTCCAGCTTCACCACTGCCTCACTCTTGATCTTCTTAGCCACCACTATCTGGGAGAGGGCGTGTCCGCGGAGCACGGTTTTAAAGGCTTCCCACAGGGACATTGCGGACGACACCGACCCCTCGTTTTCAAGGAAGTATTGGTCAATCGACTTGACCAGGCTGTCGCGAGTTGTAGGGTCTCGCAGGTACCAAGGGTTAATGGGAGCGATCCGCCCTGCAGACCGCAACCCGGTGTCAGAGCAGCCACAGCGGGGAATGATCAGAGATACCCCGCGCCAGGTGCCTAACCTCTCGAATCCGAGCAGTCTGGGCCGCGGGCATAAGGAAATAGTCTAATCTGGAAAGACTCCCATGCGCCCCAGATTGAAAGGTGTACTGACATTGTGTCGGATGCATCAATCTCCAACTATCTACCAGACCGAAGGTCTCCAATAGTCCGCCGAGCCATGCCTGGGCAGCGGGGAGGGCCCTGGGCGGGTGACGATCCAGGTCACCCGAAAGCACCGAATTGAAGTCCCCGCCCATAAGCAAAAGACTGTCGGGAAGTTCAAGCAGCATTCGACCCAAGTCCGAAAAGGTGGAGTTCTGGAGGCCCGGGGGGACGTAAACTGAGACCAAGGAAAGGGACTGCCCCTCTTACCTCCCAGTCAGACCCACATAGCGCCCTCTATCATCCGAGACTACCCTGGTGATCTCTAACGGAAGTGAGGATCGCAGGAGAATGCCCACCCCTCTAGAACCTGTGGTGAAACCAGAATGAGCCACGAGGCGGTATCCCCCCCTGTTCATTGCATGACAAACATTACCAACCAGATGCGTCTCCTGTAAAAACACCACATCAGGAGCCAGGCGACGCAAATACTGCAGCACAACACCCCGCTTGATACGGTCCCCCAACCCATTGACGTTCCATGACATCAACCTCAACCCGTCCCCCCCCCCCCCCATCCCCTCCAGTAGATCAAAGGTCCCCCAGCCAGTAGCACAGCCCTCGAAACTGGACAAAAATCAATACCTCGCCCTGAAAACAAAAAACACACATCAAAACAACTCCTCCCACCCCCCAACCCCCCCCCCAAATCCAACTCCCCCCACCCTGCACCCCTGCGGTCCAAAAAACCACCCCAACTTGCAGTGTGCCTGTCGCCCTACTAACCCCATTCTACGGAAAGACCCCGGAGGAGGAAAGGGACCCGTCCCCGCCCGCCCCCCACACAGGTCATAATGAGACAAAATGAACAAAAGAAGTAAAACCCAACCGAACAGTGCAAAATGGCAAAGTCAAGGACCAAAAGTCACTCCAAAGGGGACCCGTCACCTTCGGTACCGGCAGAGGGCCCAGGCCGGTCACCCCTGTCCGGCAGCGAGTCCAGCCAGTCACTCAGTCGCGGGAGAGTCAAAAAAGGCAGTCCGACCCTCATGTTCCACTCGAAGTTTTGCGGGATAAAGCATAGAGTACTTAAGGCCCAGGTCACGGAGACGACGCTTCACCCCCTGGAAACCCATCCGCTGTTTCTGGACAAGTTGGGTGAAGTCCGGATAAAAGTTAATTGACGAGTTCTCATGACGAACCGGGCCGTGGACCCGTGAGGCCTGCAGAATCGCATCTCGGTCTCTATAGTGGAAAAGTTTGGCTACAATAGGCCTCGGGGGGGCCCCCGGCCGCGGTCGACCGCCCGGAACTCGATGGGCCCGCTCCACGGCAAAGAACTTACTTAGGCCAGCGGGGGCCAGCTGTTGGAGGATGAGTTCCTCAACCAGGAGGTCAACCGGGCGGTTGTCGGAGGACTCCGGTACGCCTATGACACGGATGTTATTGCGTCGGGCTCGTCCCTCGAAGTCCTCCAGCCGCCGGGCCATCTGATCGTTAGCCATCTTGATGTCGCCAAGAGTGGTCTGCAGGTCCAACACATCCGCACCAAGGGTAGAAGTCCGCACATCGAGCGCTTGAACCCTCTCGTTGGTTTTAGAGAGATCCGCCCGAATTAATGTGACATCGATTGCCACTGTGTCGATTTTACGGGCCAAGGCCTCGTACTGCGTGGCGATGGTCTCCCTGATGCCATCAATGGCGCCCATGATGTCCTGCAGGGACAGCTCCGGAGAGACGGACGTGCCACCACCGGCGGCGTCTGGGGGGGCGCCGGCCGCTCCAGGGGACCCTCTGCCATGAGTGTAGCGGTCCATGTTGTTCGCCTGGACCGGTCCCCCGCGGAGGGAAGCTTTAGTCTTGCGCCCCTCGGGGCCCCCCTTGCCCCCCATTTGGGCCACGCTCACCGAATGGGACCGCCGATCAAGGGTCGAATGGGCACCGGCACCGCAGACGGGCGCCTCACCAGAGTCCGCAATATAGCGGTGTGAGGGGACCAAAGGCGATGGGCACACTAGTAGCAGGCGGAGACAAAGGCCTCACGCAGAGGCCTAGGAAACACCCAGCCACACCAAGCGATTCCGCCGTCCAGCCCCTTCAAAGTCCAAAAGTGAAACCGAAAGTGATGGAGCGACCACTGGCACAGCGCTGTAGCCGCTGTTGTTCAATTACACCCCGGCTCCACAGTTCGCCCTCACACCGGGCACAGCCGTCGGGTGGGTCCCAAAAGTTCAGACCACGATAAATCAGGATTCCCAGGTCCGATTCGATTTCTGAAAGGAGATCCGTGTTCAGCCAGCCTTCATCTTCCAGATTCCGTAAACTATATCAGGATAATCTCAGGATAAATTCCGAGGAGCAGCGAGGGTCCGGGGAGCCCTGTGCTCACGCGACCATCTTGGATGCGCGCTAGGCTCCTCCTCCCGACTTCACTTTTAATCCCGGTCAGTGGAAGGGGCAGGTTACTCTCTGGACGCGAGCTCTGCTTTGCGTGTGATCGTCATTTGACTTCACTTTTAATCCCGGTCACTGGAAGGGGCAGGTTTCTCTCTGGACGCGAGCTCTGCTTTGCGTGTGATCGTCATTTGACTTCACTTTTAATCCCGGTCACTGGAAGGGGCAGGTTTCTCTCTGGACGCGAGCTCTGCTTTGCGTGTGATCGTCATTTGACTTCACTTTTAATCCCGGTCACTGGAAGGGGCAGGTTTCTCTCTGGACGCGAGCTCTGCTTTGCGTGTGATCGTCATTTGACTTCACTTTTAATCCCGGTCACTGGAAGGGGCAGGTTACTCTCTGGACGCGAGCTCTGCTTTGCGTGTGATCGTCATTTGACTTCACTTTTAATCCCGGTCACTGGAAGGGGCAGGTTACTCTCTGGACGCGAGCTCTGCTTTGCGTGTGATCGTCATTTGACTTCACTTTTAATCCCGGTCACTGGAAGGGGCAGGTTACTCTCTGGACGCGAGCTCTGCTTTGCGTGTGATCGTCATTTGACTTCACTTTTAATCCCGGTCAGTGGAAGGGGCAGGTTACTCTCTGGACGCGAGCTCTGCTTTGCGTGTGATCGTCATTTGACTTTACTTTTAATCCCGGTCACTGGAAGGGGCAGGTTACTCTCTGGACGCGAGCTCTGCTTTGCGTGTGATCGTCATTTGACTTCACTTTTAATCCCGGTCAGTGGAAGGGGCAGGTTTCTCTCTGGACGCGAGCTCTGCTTTGCGTGTGATCGTCATTTGACTTCACTTTTAATCCCGGTCACTGGAAGGGGCAGGTTACTCTCTGGACGCGAGCTCTGCTTTGCGTGTGATCGTCATTTGACTTCACTTTTAATCCCGGTCACTGGAAGGGGCAGGTTACTCTCTGGACGCGAGCTCTGCTTTGCGTGTGATCGTCATTTGACTTCACTTTTAATCCCGGTCAGTGGAAGGGGCAGGTTACTCTCTGGACGCGAGCTCTGCTTTGCGTGTGATCGTCATTTGACTTCACTTTTAATCCCGGTCACTGGAAGGGGCAGGTTACTCTCTGGACGCGAGCTCTGCTTTGCGTGTGATCGTCATTTGACTTCACTTTTAATCCCGGTCACTGGAAGGGGCAGGTTACTCTCTGGACGCGAGCTCTGCTTTGCGTGTGATCGTCATTTGACTTCGCTTTTAATCCCGGTCACTGGAAGGGGCAGGTTACTCTCTGGACGCGAGCTCTGCTTTGCGTGTGATCGTCATTTGACTTCGCTTTTAATCCCGGTCACTGGAAGGGGCAGGTTACTCTCTGGACGCGAGCTCTGCTTTGCGTGTGATCGTCATTTGACTTCACTTTTAATCCCGGTCACTGGAAGGGGCAGGTTTCTCTCTGGACGCGAGCTCTGCTTTGCGTGTGATCGTCATTTGACTTCACTTTTAATCCCGGTCAGTGGAAGGGGCAGGTTACTCTCTGGACGCGAGCTCTGCTTTGCGTGTGATCGTCATTTGACTTCACTTTTAATCCCGGTCACTGGAAGGGGCAGGTTACTCTCTGGACGCGAGCTCTGCTTTGCGTGTGATCGTCATTTGACTTCACTTTTAATCCCGGTCACTGGAAGGGGCAGGTTACTCTCTGGACGCGAGCTCTGCTTTGCGTGTGATCGTCATTTGACTTCACTTTTAATCCCGGTCAGTGGAAGGGGCAGGTTTCTCTCTGGACGCGAGCTCTGCTTTGCGTGTGATCGTCATTTGACTTCACTTTTAATCCCGGTCACTGGAAGGGGCAGGTTACTCTCTGGACGCGTGCTCTGCTTTGCGTGTGATCGTCATTTGACTTCACTTTTAATCCCGGTCACTGGAAGGGGCAGGTTACTCTCTGGACGCGAGCTCTGCTTTGCGTGTGATCGTCATTTGACTTCACTTTTAATCCCGGTCAGTGGAAGGGGCAGGTTTCTCTCTGGACGCGAGCTCTGCTTTGCGTGTGATCGTCATTTGACTTCACTTTTAATCCCGGTCACTGGAAGGGGCAGGTTACTCTCTGGACGCGAGCTCTGCTTTGCGTGTGATCGTCATTTGACTTCACTTTTAATCCCGGTCAGTGGAAGGGGCAGGTTTCTCTCTGGACGCGAGCTCTGCTTTGCGTGTGATCGTCATTTGACTTCACTTTTAATCCCGGTCAGTGGAAGGGGCAGGTTTCTCTCTGGACGCGAGCTCTGCTTTGCGTGTGATCGTCATTTGACTTCACTTTTAATCCCGGTCACTGGAAGGGGCAGGTTACTCTCTGGACGCGAGCTCTGCTTTGCGTGTGATCGTCATTTGACTTCACTTTTAATCCCGGTCAGTGGAAGGGGCAGGTTTCTCTCTGGACGCGAGCTCTGCTTTGCGTGTGATCGTCATTTGACTTCACTTTTAATCCCGGTCAGTGGAAGGGGCAGGTTTCTCTCTGGACGCGAGCTCTGCTTTGCGTGTGATCGTCATTTGACTTCACTTTTAATCCCGGTCACTGGAAGGGGCAGGTTACTCTCTGGACGCGAGCTCTGCTTTGCGTGTGATCGTCATTTGACTTCACTTTTAATCCCGGTCACTGGAAGGGGCAGGTTACTCTCTGGACGCGAGCTCTGCTTTGCGTGTGATCGTCATTTGACTTCACTTTTAATCCCGGTCACTGGAAGGGGCAGGTTACTCTCTGGACGCGAGCTCTGCTTTGCGTGTGATCGTCATTTGACTTCACTTTTAATCCCGGTCACTGGAAGGGGCAGGTTACTCTCTGGACGCGAGCTCTGCTTTGCGTGTGATCGTCATTTGACTTCACTTTTAATCCCGGTCACTGGAAGGGGCAGGTTACTCTCTGGACGCGAGCTCTGCTTTGCGTGTGATCGTCATTTGACTTCACTTTTAATCCCGGTCAGTGGAAGGGGCAGGTTTCTCTCTGGAGGCGAGCTCTGCTTTGCGTGTGATCGTCATTTGACTTCACTTTTAATCCCGGTCAGTGGAAGGGGCAGGTTTCTCTCTGGACGCGAGCTCTGCTTTGCGTGTGATCGTCATTTGACTTCACTTTTAATCCCGGTCAGTGGAAGGGGCAGGTTACTCTCTGGACGCGAGCTCTGCTTTGCGTGTGATCGTCATTTGACTTCACTTTTAATCCCGGTCAGTGGAAGGGGCAGGTTACTCTCTGGACGCGAGCTCTGCTTTGCGTGTGATCGTCATTTGACTTCACTTTTAATCCCGGTCACTGGAAGTGGCAGGTTACTCTCTGGACGCGAGCTCTGCTTTGCGTGTGATCGTCATTTGACTTCACTTTTAATCCCGGTCACTGGAAGTGGCAGGTTACTCTCTGGACGCGAGCTCTGCTTTGCGTGTGATCGTCATTTGACTTCACTTTTAATCCCGGTCAGTGGAAGGGACAGGTTACTCTCTGGACGCGAGCTCTGCTTTGCGTGTGATCGTCATTTGACTTCACTTTTAATCCCGGTCACTGGAAGGGGCAGGTTACTCTCTGGACGCGAGCTCTGCTTTGCGTGTGATCGTCATTTGACTTCACTTTTAATCCCGGTCACTGGAAGGGGCAGGTTACTCTCTGGACGCGAGCTCTGCTTTGCGTGTGATCGTCATTTGACTTCACTTTTAATCCCGGTCACTGGAAGGGGCAGGTTACTCTCTGGACGCGAGCTCTGCTTTGCGTGTGATCGTCATTTGACTTCACTTTTAATCCCGGTCACTGGAAGGGGCAGGTTACTCTCTGGACGCGAGCTCTGCTTTGCGTGTGATCGTCATTTGACTTCACTTTTAATCCCGGTCACTGGAAGGGGCAGGTTACTCTCTGGACGCGAGCTCTGCTTTGCGTGTGATCGTCATTTGACTTCACTTTTAATCCCGGTCAGTGGAAGGGGCAGGTTTCTCTCTGGACGCGAGCTCTGCTTTGCGTGTGATCGTCATTTGACTTCACTTTTAATCCCGGTCAGTGGAAGGGGCAGGTTTCTCTCTGGACGCGAGCTCTGCTTTGCGTGTGATCGTCATTTGACTTCACTTTTAATCCCGGTCAGTGGAAGGGGCAGGTTACTCTCTGGACGCGAGCTCTGCTTTGCGTGTGATCGTCATTTGACTTCACTTTTAATCCCGGTCAGTGGAAGGGGCAGGTTACTCTCTGGACGCGAGCTCTGCTTTGCGTGTGATCGTCATTTGACTTCACTTTTAATCCCGGTCACTGGAAGTGGCAGGTTACTCTCTGGACGCGAGCTCTGCTTTGCGTGTGATCGTCATTTGACTTCACTTTTAATCCCGGTCACTGGAAGTGGCAGGTTACTCTCTGGACGCGAGCTCTGCTTTGCGTGTGATCGTCATTTGACTTCACTTTTAATCCCGGTCAGTGGAAGGGACAGGTTACTCTCTGGACGCGAGCTCTGCTTTGCGTGTGATCGTCATTTGACTTCACTTTTAATCCCGGTCACTGGAAGGGGCAGGTTACTCTCTGGACGCGAGCTCTGCTTTGCGTGTGATCGTCATTTGACTTCACTTTTAATCCCGGTCAGTGGAAGGGGCAGGTTTCTCTCTGGACGCGAGCTCTGCTTTGCGTGTGATCGTCATTTGACTTCACTTTTAATCCCGGTCAGTGGAAGGGGCAGGTTTCTCTCTGGACGCGAGCTCTGCTTTGCGTGTGATCGTCATTTGACTTCACTTTTAATCCCGGTCAGTGGAAGGGGCAGGTTTCTCTCTGGACGCGAGCTCTGCTTTGCGTGTGATCGTCATTTGACTTCACTTTTAATCCCGGTCAGTGGAAGGGGCCGCCTCCTGCCACTTACCTGTGCAGACTGCATACAACACGTAGATAATCCGTGCACCTTTAAAAGTAAAGTGAAAAAACAACAAACCACGCCTTGCTTACCAGAGACAAAGAAGCAACTCATTTCTTTCGCTGATGCATCCGAATCCAAACGCAGCCATCAGCAGCATTTCGTCCCTCTGAAGCCGCTTCAGCAATGTGTCCCTTACATAAGCAATGTTTTCTTCAGGGTTAAGGTTGACAGTGTAAACACCACAGTGCCTCAAAAAACCCATATATCCCTTCTACCTCAGCACCTTATCCCAGATATGTTTCCTGTTACCATGACACCCTTTCGGTAGAGATGACTCTTTGTTGGAGCTGTCAAGTCAAAGCCAAGAGAATTATTGCTTTTTAATGCTTCTTTACTTGAGTTTTGAGGCCTCTCAGCTGATAAGACAATCCTCCGATCTGGTCCATGCATAGCAAGTCTTGTTGTAGTCCACCTCCTGGTCCTACTTAATCCATTATGAAATCCCTTTTAAATATATGTTTGAATTTGGTATTTCTACAGTGCGAGCCTGGTCAGAAATTGTGTATAGATACAATGGGGGAACCCTGTTTCCCTCAGAACCTGGGTAAGGTTCCGAGGGACAGAAGGCAGCAGAGCACTGCACATGGTCAAAGACCAGCTTTAAGTTAACGACTGTATGGAGAGGTGGCTGGTCTGTTAATGCATTTATATAATGCTCTTTAAAGAGGAGAGTCTTTGACTCTTTCCTAAAGTGGAGCAGCGTTGGGGCGGTCCTGATGGATACAGTTATGTTGTGCCAGACCCTGTGGCGTAGATGAAATAGTCCTTTTGTCTCGTTTTTTCATTTTTACTCCTGAGTCTGATTGTGTCCTACGGAGGGTGTGTAGAGAACCACCAGAGATGGTGAACTTGTCTGTAAGATAAGCGAAGGAGCTGGTGTTGAAGGTTTTGTAAATGATGCAGCTGGTTTTAAAGATGGTACGGGCCGACAAGGGGAGCCAACGGCGTTCCATCAGGATGAGGGCGACACTGCTGAAGCTCTTAAATGCCTTTCCTTCTTTCTGAAAAGTTGTAGTTGATTAATTACAATTGAGGTCTCAACGTTTACTTTGTCAGTGCTGTTTCTGGTTCTTCAGAAGTCTTTTCTATTGCATATTGTTTCAGCCTTGCAATGGACTAATACATCCACTGGAGCGGCCTGCGTTCGCCCTTCTGGTCACAGGTTAAAATGCTGGCAGGTCCAATGAGCCTTTCACCAATCTGAGGTCGATAAAATGAGGACCATTGAGTTGGGTAACAATAAACATATGTTGTCCAGTGCCAAGATACCCTTCTGTGTGAACGTGTGTTTTACAAAAACATGTTATCATATTTTCCGCCATTAGTATTTGCCCCTTTTCTTCCTGTTTAGAACTCAAGAAGCCATGCTGGCATTGAAACTCAATTTCAGGTTTGACCGCATGAGTTCTTTGAAAGGAGCACAAGTACAGCTGCACATACTTGAAAAGGTAATAATAAGAGGCAGATGAGTTGACTGGGGGTGAGTGCTTGCAACGTTCAACACTCCGTCCATCATTTCCTTTGGTTTTTGCTTAATAATAAAAGGCAGATCACAACAATCGCTGATCCTGTCCAGATGGAACCAAAGAAACTGATGGGCTTCTCAGTAAGCGACCTACGCTCTCGCATCCCTCCAGAACAGGGCAGCAGATCTTCTGTCCACCCCCGTGTGCCATCACTGCTGTTATGCTGGTGACAGCAATGTCCAGATTGGCTTAGGGGAGTCTGGGAGCCTGTGTGCGGCTGGGAACCAGGAACAGAGGGATGAAGGAGGAGAGGCGAAGACCAGCAGGTAAGTAATCTTTTTAAAAAAATTATTTTCTATCCCCACCCCACTGCCACCGTTACCCAGCAGCCGCCACGGGCGGTAATCGCACCTCAGCGATCTATATTTCCAGTTATTCACGTTACTGCATGCAGTGGTCTGAAATTCTATTACATGGGCTCAACCTCCTGGACTGAGACCAGTCCGATCCCGGCTGCTCCTGGCCTAATTGTATCAAAATGTTTCCACCATGCTGTGCAGATACCTGCATGTTTTTTTAGGCAATTCCTTGCCAAGCAAGTCAATTTCTGATCGGATTACTGGGTCGTCTCTTGCCCCATAGAGCCAGTCATTAATGGAAATAAACTGTGAAGCCCAATAGTACAGCTTCATCACTACTGTTCTTAGCCCACTGTCAAACGTCGATTGGATGCTGTCCCTGTGGGCCACTCTGAGAGGACCTCCTTCCCATATGTAGTTATTCAATAATGTCTGAATATTAGAAAACCAATGGGGGGGAGTGTGTGGGGTAATTTTGTAATGTTTATAATATTTGAGGGGGGCTATCATTTTAAACCTAGCTTCCCCTCCCTCTCGTATTTAGTATGAGCTTGCACACATTGCCTCTCTAATTTTCGGGTAACGGGGTGGCGGGGCTTTCAGGTCCCAACAATCCTGCTGGTCTCTAGAAATTGTCAACTATGATAGCAAAAACGTCCCCGTCATGCCTTAATATTTGGTAAATTTGGAAGCCCCCTTCCCAGATCACCAACTAACGAACGGGCCACCATCGGCTTTTCCCACTTGACCCTCACAACAGACCTTCACAATGTGCTTCAGTGTCAGGGATGTAAGGTACAGCTTATGCATGATTAATGCTACATCATCCATGTATCGGAGATGCGGTCCCCAAGGACTCTGTGCCAATGGATGCCCCACACCTGGATATCAAGCCTAATCCACTACACCAGTGGCTCCATGGTCAGGGCAAGTAATTGACGGGGCAACCCTGTCGGTTCCCTTGTGCTATCTGAAATGGCCTTGACATGTTTGCCGTTTACTCGTACCCTAGCCCAAGGGGAACCATCATATAGTACATTTATGCTAAAATCGGGCCCAAAATTCATATTCTCCAACGCTTGGTCGAGGACTGTCCACTCGACCAAATCAAAGTCCATCGGTGCTGGAGCTGCTGAGTCCTCGGGGGCTGCCGAAGGGGCCAGCAGCACCAGCAGATGAAAGACGCAGTGTAGGCTTCTCAAAGTCCATCGGTGCTGAAGCTGCTGAGTCCTCGGGGGCTGCCGAAGGGGCCAGCAGCACCCGCAGACGGAAGACGCAGTGTAGGCTTCTCAAAGTCCATCGGTGCTGGAGCTGCTGAGTCCCCGGGGGCTGCCGAAGGGGCCAGCAGCACCAGCAGACGGAAGACGCAGTGTAGGCTTCTCAAAGTCCATCCGTGCTAGAGCTGCTGAGTCCTCGGGGGCTGCCGAAGGGGCCAGCAGCACCAGCAGACGGAAGACGCAGTGTAGGCTTCTCAAAGTCCATCCGTGCTAGAGCTGCAGAGTCCTCGGGGGCTGCCGAAGGGGCCAGCAGCACCAGCAGATGAAAGACGCAGTGTAGGCTTCTCAAAGTCCATCGGTGCTGAAGCTGCTGAGTCCTCGGGGGCTGCCGAAGGGGCCAGCAGCACTTGCAGACGGAAGACGCAGTGTAGGCTTCTCAAAGTCCATCCGTGCTAGAGCTGCTGAGTCCTCTGGGGCTGCCAATGGGGCCAGCAGCACCCGCAGATGGCGTGTCTGCTTCCCCCTCTGAGCATGAACCCATTTTGGTCCTTGTTATTAAGGGAGCACACTCCCTTGACCAATCTCTTTGCCTCGGCTTTGGCCTCTGTTTTGGCCTCTACAATTAATTAAATCGGTCTGCACGAGCCCCAGACTGTAGGTGGTTTATCTGGCTTAGGAATGACTGCAATGGAAGCTCCTCACAGGTCTTCTTGGCCTGCAGCGCTTCATTGAACATGGACAGTAGGCACAGAATCAAGCTAAGTCTTTCCGGTGGGCATCCTCTGCATGGCCTCTCTCACCTGTTCCTCTGAGAATCAACGATCCAACTCTGTTCTGTCAGAAGAGGGACATTTTTGAATCAGCAAATCTTTCACCGTTAAGTGTTGGCGTTCAACTACCCCTGATGGTCTAGAGATCTGTATAATGATTCATAATAGGCTGCAAATGCATACGCAGTCTCCTGTGATGTATATCAAAATTCACCCCCAAAGTCTGCAAACTTTAGTTATGAAATTATCCTTCACATCTTCATTGGCAAGCCAATATAGCAGTTTCTCTCTTTTAACTCCATGTTCATAAAGTCTGTGCTGCGAGGCAGACCAGGTCTCCTCCTCTGCATCTAGTACCCTTTTTTCAGGTCTGCCCTAGGAGTGTCTAGCTGGCATTGTTTCCTCCTCCAGAAATCGTAGATGCATCTGTTCGTGGTGGGCTGTTTGTTGTTCTAAGTGGTTTGTCTTTCACTATTTTTTTTCGAGCCCGAAAGATGTTAGATGATTCGAACTCTCATAACCACTTTCAGGACCTACCTTAGTATTCTACATGTCGTCTCTGGATTTGAGTTTAGCTCCAAATGGCCAACAATACAATCCCTATTAAGGTCTGTGATTTTTCATTTAGTAACCACCAAGCATTGAGCCTCCATTTCTCCTCTCTACCCGTACAGAAGGACGCACCAATGTCCTTTCCAGTGCTAAATGTTCTGAAAGAGATCAGGGAAATTCTCTGGCCCAAGCCACCCCACCCAGGTCTCCCGCTGGTATGGAAAAATAATCTAATCTCAAGTTATTTATGGATATAGGAGTAAAAAGTAAAATCTAGGGCATCCGGGTTCCTTAGCATCCAAACATTGCTGATGCCAAGAGAATTAGCCCCGTCTGAAAGGGACGTAGAGTGGTGGTTAGGCCGGCATCTCAAGTATCCAGAGCGAGATCCATCAAGGAGTTGGAATCCACATCTATAACTGACCTGCCCTCAGAGGTCAAGCGTATCAATGGAGTTATTATTTTATTGGAAAGCAACTATAATTGTTCCACTATCAAGAACACACACCCACAATATAGTAGCATTGTTTTTAGATCTGCGTCCCCATAATCTGTGCACCGCTGTAGTGCTTTATACTCAGCTAGTGTTTTAAACTCCACCCCAAAGAAACTGTGGGCCATGCTCAACAAGAACTATGTACCCTATGCCGAGACTCCAATTTGAACAGGTTACTGCACCTTTGTAGAAGTCCTCTCGAGCCATCACTTTCAGCACTGCCTCACAATCGAAGACAAGGAAAGATGCTGCACAGAGGACCAGCAGTGAAGTGCAGAATTTGTTGAAGTGAGTGATATTGAGGTGATTTGAAGTGGTGAGTAGTAACCGGTACTGCTGCTGTAATGAAATGACTCCTGTGCTGCTTCTGTGTTTCTTCTGCACCTTGGTGTGAAGAAGCAGTCTTTCTTTGCTTGCAGGTGTTTGGACGTTTTTCTTGGGCTGCCTCTTAACCTGCCATGTTTTCCAACCTGTATTGTTTCTCTTTCCAGCCCATGCTGAATGGAGTGCCTGGCTTTTTGTGCTGGGCCCGGGGTTTCATGGAGCTGGGCACTGCCTGGAGCCGAGCTGAGCTGCTGGAGCACTTGAAACAGTATGTGTCTCAAGAGGGTAGTCTCCCACTGCTCCTCTTCCCTGAGGAGGGAGCCACCAATGGCAGGGTTGGACTGCTCAAGTTCAGGTGAGTAGAGATGTGTGATCTTGGCGAAGCCTCTGAGTAACAGGTGCAACAATGCTACCTCAAATTTGCGCAATGCGTTCTGTGCACTGCCCGTCTTGCGTACAGCAGCATGCCTGAGAGTGCAGCCAGAGCTTTCGAGTCATGCTGTCTTTGGAAGTAGTGGCCCTCTACCGTAGGGTCCCAGTTTGTGAACGCTGCTTCTTTGAACCTACAGTATGAGCTCCATGGTATCAAAGGGTCAATATTTTTATGATTAAGGCTGCATGGTTTTGTTTTGAGTCCTTGTCGCCAATGTGTGCATGATAGACTTCCTTTGCTCTGTAGTACTTAGTGATTTTTCTCTGCTGTGATCTGCAAATGTTCTCATTTCGCCGCAGATATGAGTAGTTATTGTTCTCCGGTTATTGTTCTGAGTGTTTCATTTGCCTTCTCCATGTGCTTCATTGCCACTTGCTGCACACTTTTTTTGCCAGGGTTCTGGGTTCTTTGCAGAGCTCTTACTGAAGGTTGTTTAGCTGTCCTAGGACCTTAACTCAGGAAATCAAACAGTGGTTAACATTACGTTGTATCACAATTGTTGTTCATGAGGGTTTTCTCTTTTTTTTTTCTTCTAGCTCCTGGCCGTTCTCTATCCAGGATGACGTTCAGCCGGTAGCAATGCACGTCCAGAGACCCTTTGTAGCTGCCGTGAGTGTGCTCTGTAGTGCAAAAAAAGGGTGGCTACTTGATAAGTGTGTTGCTAGAGATTGAAGGGAGATGGGCAGGCTTTGTTTATAGGAACGCCGTGGCTGGGCCAGGACGGGTGCAGTGAGGTTGCCTTGATTGGAAGCAGACTTGAAAGCGACACCTTTAAATAGCAGCAGTGATGAGGCATAGAATGGAGGGACAGATGAATTGCATCGGACTGTGGCATGTTTCAGGTATTGCGAATTGTAGGAAAGTGTCCATTTTTGCATGATTGCCCCCACTTTTTGCCTGATGTTGATGCTCTTTGACTAAGTGTGCCCTGGGTTCCTGCCAACTAGGTACCCAGAGGCTATGTTCTTTCCCTAAAACTGTACTGTTGCACACCCAATTGGAAATTCTCTGGCCACATGCAAGTCCCTTGTAAAAGGTACCAAGGGCCCTGTGACCAGGGAAGGCCTCTAAGGACTGAAGCAACTATTGTGCCACCTTTAGAGGCCATTGCAAGCTGCGTGTTTTGGTGCAGAACAAAGTGAAGAGTCGACATGACACATGTGCCATGCCTACAACCCACTGCCTATGGCATAGGTCTGCCGCCCCTCTAGCTGGGTTCACTGTGCCACTGGTGAGGGTACAGGTGCATGAGCCTTGTAACCATACAGTGTGTAAGTCCATTCTTAGACATGGTAAGTGCAGTAAAACCATAAAGAGTATATGGTCTGGGAGTTTCATAACGAACTCCACAGCACCATAATGGCTTTACTGAAAACTGGGTAGTTTGATATCAAACTTCTCAGCTTACTAAATCCACACTGATGCCATTGTAGGATTTAATGCAAAATGCACTCAGATGGCATCTTAGAAATGCCCCCTGAAAAACGACCTAACTCTAGTGCCCTGGCTGTCTGGCTGCTCGCCAGCTGCCACCCCTAGACATGTTTCTGGACCCCTGGTCCCGAAACAAAGCACATCCTGGGCAGAGGTGTCAAACCTCCTCCCCCAGGATGGGCAGGGTCCATGAAGAGGAAGGTTGAAAGGCTTGCCGCCTTTGTGAGCTGGCCCAGCCATTTGCTGCTGCCAGCAACTGGCCCCCACCGGTTCTGATCCCCACTTTGGGTGGGAGAATCAGCGGGGAAACCAAGATAGAAGGAAAGGTGTATCCAACTTTGCGAAACCCACCCCTCAGGTGGGGGAGGCAAGGCGAAACACAACTCTGTCCCTGCCATCTTGGAGATCAGGGTTCCCAGCCAACCAGAGTGAGGCTTATGCCCCCCTCCCACTGGAGGGTGGCATAATAGGGGGTGTACCCAACCTGTACCTACCCAAAATGCCCCTAAATTTAGTATTTAGGGGCAACCCCGAACCTTGCCTCAGAAAGATGAAGGACCAAAGAGCCATGCTGAAGGAAGAAGAGGACACCAATTGACTTGGCCCCAGCTGTACCGCCCTGTCCCAAACTTGACCTGCTCCAGCGAAATCCCGATAAGTCCTGCAGCCAGCAGCCCCCCCAGAAGCCAGAGGACAAGCCCTGCCTTCTCTAGCAACACTGTGTCTCCCGTCAGCACCGGATTTGCTCACCAACAGACTCTTGCTCCAGCCAAATCCGCAAGTCTGCACCACCCTGTATCCAAACCCACAGCCCGAGTTCGAATGGCCCAACACAATGAGGTGGTCTCCCCAGCGATCCTGACCTGGAATCTGGTGATTCCTGACCTACCTCAAGTTGCCCGACGATGCCTGCAGCCCCTATCTGGAGGAATTCCCCCCAAACCGGAGCCGGTAAGGAGAACCCGACGCCAAAAGACACCCTGCACCCAATGCCCCACTGCATTGGGTGGCCCAACCGATAGCATCTCTCCTTCTCTCCAACCGGTGATCACCTACAGAAGAGCTCCGTGGCCGAGCCTGCAGTGTTTGCTCTGACCGGATCTTCTCCATTGAAACCAATAGGGCTCCCCGACGTCGATCCTGCACCCGACTGCCCCAGTGCTGCTGTTGGTGCACCTTGTGTGCTATCTTGGATCCCCCTTTGCCTTGAGCTAAACCCTAGGAGCTTTTCTCCCACATCCAAGTGGTGTGCTTGTGAGCAGCCACCAACCGGAGGCCCTCTATCCCCCATTGGATAACAATGGGCCTCCGCACTCCACACCTGGCCGCCCTAGTGCTGCTGAGGGCGTTCTTTGAGTGCATCCTTGACCTTGGGGGACCCCTGGTTCTAACCCCAGAAATCCAGCTCCCAAGACCGAGTACTTACCTCAAAACCAATAACCTGATTTACTCCCATAGGACTGCATTGACTGCTTTTCTGTGAAAAAGTTCCAAGTGTGGAGTTGGAAATCGTATGGGAGCCTAAGAAACTGTATCAAGAAAAACTGACTTACCTTTTATGCAGGAAATGTCCCAGTGTGATATCTAGGCCGATCACACGGAGTAGAAAAAGTAATCTAAAAAGTAATTACAAAGTAAATGAAGAGTAATTTCAACTGTTTCTGAGCATGGGACCTGCATTTCATTGCGCTCATCCTTGCCCGCGCCAAGTCCTGCTTGGTTCTAAAAATAGAAATACAACTGAAATATTTTTATGCAAAACAATTGGTCAGAGTTCCGTCTTTGAGGGTGTGACGTCATTTCTTGCCTGAGTGTGTACAATAAATGTTTAATGCTACCCCTGATAAAGCCTTACTGCTCGCCCACACTACCACATATAGAGAGTAAAGTATCATCTACTGTAACCGCTGTAAGCCTTTGTGGATCCACTGGACTCTGTGCACACTAGACCTCACTTTGGTATAGTCTATACCGAGCCAGCCTCCTACAATAATCATGTGAAATTCTCTTAACAGATGAGATACATTTGCTTATTGGATGAAGTCAAAATTGAGAGGAAAATATTTTCTAGGAAGATGAAGGATCGACTAGCTGGTGTGCATGAAGCAAATGGTGTCTGAAAGGTGTTTTGTGAAGCGTAGAATCAATCAGGGGACCCCGGTGAGGGTCTGAAGGTGCTGGGGGGAGAGTCCGCAGCTCTGTTAGCCGAAGACGGAGTTGTGAGGAGGCATGATGCTTCTAGGCAGGTTCTCATGAAGCTTAGTAGGTGGCGTGCTACTTGGGTATGCGTAGAGTTGGGGGGGGTGCCCACAGACAAGTGTGCGTGATATGAAGAATGAGGCGAGAGGAAGGGTATGCTGCCTGAGTGTGAATGTGTAAAGTGAAGACTGAGGTGAATAGAAGGCTGCATGCTGCTTACAGGTAGATGCACATAAATGATCAACTAAGGTGAGAGAATGAGGCGTCCTGCTTTATAGGTGGGTGTGGGATAAAGTGAGAGGGTACCGACCGCTGTCAGGCCCGTATGCTTGGGGGGGGGGGGGCGGGGGGTGCACTATATACCGGCAGAGTTTCATGAAGTGAATGCTGAAGTGCTAACGGGCAGGATGCTGCTTAGTGACAGGTCTACATAAAGGAAGAAGAGGGTGCGTCGTGTTTGCAAACAGATGTGTGACGTAATATGGAGCTAGACATGTAGTCGCTGAGAGTTAACGGCACTGCCCGCCTGTGCCCTGGCGTGTTTTGTGCATGCTTCCTGTAACCTCCCCCTCCACGGATCATTCTGAGGCCGTTAACCTTTTCCGTCAGATTATGAAATGAATCCGTTTGGCCAGGCATGCAGGGCCTGTGCTCTTCTTTTGTTTAGTCGGCTACTGAATTCCGAGAGGTGCAATGAAACCACCACAACTGAAAACTGTAATTTGTAATAAAACAAACTCTGGCCTAGAGCATTGAATCTTTGGTGACATGGGTCATCTGGTAATCTTACTTTCCTTGGCTCTCGTCTTTTGCATTGTCTGCCTTTACTTGTTACTTCTTCAGTGCACTCGTGTAAGGAGTTCTTTACTTGGTCCGTATCCTGTTCTCCTTCCTCTTTTTCTCAGTCCTCTGTTTACCTTGCACCGGTTTGTTGGTTCTTCTCTTTTTCCTCCTCTGCATTATGTGCAACTGTCTTCTCTCTGTGTTTTGTGCAGTTTCTCAGTAGCATCTGTTCATCCTTTTCACTACACGCTCTCTTTTTATCCTCAGAGTTTGGCCGATTCCTCCTTCCTCACAGAGCTGCTTTGGACCCTGTTTGTGCCCTTCACAGTTTATCAAGTAAGGTACTAACTATCTCTCACTATCATGGGGCCGGGGAAGTTGGGAAATGAGCCCTTTAAGCAGGCTAACATTAGCTGTCTCGGCCAATAAAGAACCCTTGAACAGCATGCTCAGCCAATGGTGAGCCCTCTAAGCAGGCTGACATTAGTATAGTCGGTCATATGAGCCTCATAAGCAGGGTGATAGAAGTACTGTCATCTATTGAAGTCTTGTAATCCAGATTGGGTGTTGGAAGCAGGGTGATAGCAGTATTGACATCCAGTGATGGGAGCAGGGCGATTGAAGTACCGTCATTCAGGGATGGATCTTGTAAGCAGGGTGATAGAAGTACTGTCATCCAGTGGTGTACCTTGTAAGCAGGGTAATAGAAGTGCTGTCATCCAGTGGTGTAGTTTGTAAGCAGGGTGATAGAAGTACTGTCATCCAGTGATGAGCCTTGTAAGCAGGGTGGTAGAAGTATTGACATCCAGTGATGGGAGCTGGGCGAGTGAAGTACCGTCATTCAAGGATGGATCTTGTAAGCAGGGTGATAGAAGTACTGTCATCCAGTGGTGTACCTTGTAAGCAGGGTAATAGAAGTACTGTCATCCAGTGGTGTACTTTGTAAGCAGGGTGATAGTACTTTCATCTTGGGATTGACCTTGTAAGCAGGGTTATAGAAGTACTGTCATCCAGTGATGAACCTTGTAAGCAGGGTGATAGAAATGCTCTTATCCCGTGGTGGACCTTGTAAGCAGGGTAATAGAAGTACTATCATCTAGGGGTGAGCCTTGTAAGCAGGGTGATAGAAGTACTGTCATCCAGTGGTGTAGTTTGTAAGCAGGGTGATAGAAGTACTGTCATCCAGTGATGAGCCTTGTAAGCAGGGTGGTAGCAGTATTGACATCCAGTGATGGGAGCTGGGCGAGTGAAGTACCGTCATTCAAGGATGGATCTTGTAAGCAGGGTGATAGAAGTACTGTCATCCAGTGGTGTACCTTGTAAGCAGGGTAATAGAAGTACTGTCATCCAGTGGTGTACTTTGTAAGCAGGGTGATAGTACTTTCATCTTGGGATTGACCTTGTAAGCAGGGTAATAGAAGTACTGTCGTCCAGTGATGGACCTTGTAAGCAGGGTGATAGAAATGCTCTTATCCCGTGGTGGACCTTGTAAGCAGGGTGATAGAAGTACTGTCATCCAGGGATGGATCGTGTAAGCAGGGTGATAGAAGTACTGTCATCCAGGGATGGATCTTGTAAGCAGGGCGATGGAAGTACCGTCATTAAGGGATTGACCTTGAAAGCAGACTGACAGCAGTACGGTTGACCAATGATGAGGCGCTTTCCTAAATCCGCTTTTGACAGGTATAAGATGTGCTTTGGGAGGTCGTTTATTTCAGGAGCAAGGGCCTGGTTTAGGATCTGTCTGGGGATGTTGTGTCCATGGTGTTATACAATGACGCGTGTGCTGCTATAAAAGAATGTTGTCTCTTGTAGGCCAGTGCAGTGGTGCAATTCTTTCGTGTTTCTCATCTGCGTCCTGTGCTGTACTGTAGTCTCCTTCCATATGATTGTTTTCAGGGCAGCCTGTGGTGCAGATACAGTTTGCGCTGCATGCTGCCCGTTCCTCTGCGTCTGGGTAACGTCATCAAGCATGCGACTTTGTCTCAGAGCTCCTTACAGTCTTCTGCACCCTCTTTCCCTCTTGTTTAGCCCGCCTCTTGTTGCGTCACAAGGTTAAAACGCCCCCCCTTATTTATTGAGAATTGCTGAAAAACTTTCAACCAAGCTAGCCTGAGCCTCCTTGTTCAACTGTTACTCAGAATATGCAGTCTTGTTTATGCCCCACCTTTTGTCATTGATGTGCTTGTTTTTTGGGGTCACTTAGCTCTTGAGCTTTATCTTCTTGATATTTTCTGTCCGGTTCCACTGCTCCCACTTTTCATCTGATTTTCATTCATTCTTGATAACACTGACCATGAAGCGCCGGACCTCTGTATGTAGTCTGCTGGGCAGCCCACACTCGTGGCATTGGAAGCCCTGACCCTCTCTGAGATAAAAGGCATCTCAGACCTTGACTGTTTTCAGATCTACACAAGATGAGGGACGTCCTCACCTAAGTATTCACTCTCTAACCGGAATGGGATTTCTGGAGAAAAGAGAGTGAAACCCATCAATCACTGTGCCCGCTCTTTCTGCCTCTTATCCTTCACCTGCCTCTCTCCGGCATTTTAAATGCATGTCAGGCTTGTGCTCCATATGAGTCTGCGTGTGCACATATATTTAAAAACGCTTTACAGAGTGCTTGTAAAGCCATAGAATCCACCTCCTTTTAACACGTTTGTGCAGAGAAAAGGGTAGATCTGGGCAGCTCGCAGCATTGACATCAGCAAAGAGAGTGATCTGAACTTGAAAAAAGCCACCTTCACGCTTAGTTGCCTTTTCAGCAGCCCATGGAAACCCGTAACCCTCTTTAATACTCAGAAGGCCTGGCTTGAATGGAAGGGAGACCTTTACTACAAAGCGTTACGTGGATTGTTTGGTTCTGAATCTACGGCTCCTTCATTGTGATGGTGGTGTGAATGTTTGTCTTTTCCTTCTTTAACAGATGGCTGCCAACCATGTCCAAACAAGATGGAGAATCGAGTGAAGACTTGGCCGTCCGCGCACAAGAGGTAAGATGCGACATTGGCCCCTGTTTTCATATCAGCGGTGTATACTCCATTTGTAGAACAGAAATGAGCTCCTTGGCATTGGAGGTGAACAGAGTGGAACTGGCATAGACCTTTTCGGACTACAAGCATCGTGAGTTTTTCCATGATTAAATGCAGGTTACAAAATGGCGTACCACTGCAGTCTGTCATCAAAGCCCCTTTTCTTTTTATTCTCTATATAATTCGGATTAGTAAACACCTAATAGAGACATGGATGTGCCCTGGATGGGGAACCAACATATACCCATTTTGTTGTACATGGGTGGCGCAGTAATGTCACGCGCCCCAGACAGCTTACAGGTGCTATTGGACTCCTAGTATTGCATGCAAGACCTAGATTTAAAAGTAAATTGTTCCAATGCATATATTATGACCTGTGGCCACCCAAACACAAAAACAAAGTCCCTGTCAATGGGGGACTTGGGGGTACCTCTGTGGCGAAAGTAAAGTCTTTTAAGTATTTAGGAATCCTCTTTAGCGCATCTCTTGGAAAGCACTCCTAAATGTAAGCGAGTGTGAACTTGGGAGGAACACGGAGGCCATTTTAGATTTGCATAGAAGTTGCAGCACAGACCTATCAGAAAGGATGAATTTATACAAAGGCACAAGCCACTCAGTGCGGTTAAAGCACAGACCTATCGGAGAGAGGATGAATTTCTACAAAGGCAGAAGCCTCTTAGCGCGGTTAAAGCGCAGACCTATAAGACAGAATGAATTTATACGAACGTAGAAGCCTCTCAGCACGGTTAAAGCACAGACCTATCAGAGAGGATGAATGTATACAAAGGCAGAAGCATCTTAGCATGGTTAAAGCACAGACCTATAAGATAGGATGAATTTATAGGAACGTAGAAGCATCAGCGCGGTTAAAGCACAGACCTATCAGAGAGGGTGAATTTATACAAAGGCAGAAGCCTCAGCGCGGTTAAAGCACAGACCTATCAGAGAGGGTGAATTTATGCAAAGGCAGAAGCCTCTCAGTGTTGTTAAAGCACAGACCTATCAGAGAGGGTGAATTTATGGAAAGGCAGAAGCCTCAGCGCGTTTGAAGCACAGACTTATCAGAGAGGATGAATGTATACAAAGGCAGAAGCCTCTCCGCACGGTTGAGGACCTATCAGAGAGGATGAATGTATACAAAGCCAGAAGCCTCTCAGCACGGTTGAAGCACAGACCTATCAAAGAGGATGAATTTATACGAAGGCAGGAGCCTCAGCGCGGTTAAAGCACAGACCTATCAGAGAGGATGAATGTATACAAAGGCAGAAGCCACTCAGTATGGTTATACGGAGCAGGTCTTTGGGGGTGCTGTAATGCTGGAACCCTGCAGCAGATAGAATATGGTTTTGCCCTTAGATGTCTGGCAGTACTGAAAAATACTCCGACTTTTATTTCCCAGGAAGAATTAGTCCCACCATATATAGAGGTCCGAACTGGGTCAGTCCTGCTTTTATTAAGGCTCAAGTGTTGGGCGAAACTGAAGGCTGCTTTCATTAGACGTTGCACGGCTGACTTCTTAGCCTTAGACGGTGCAAATCGAATCCCCTAGTTTGCATATTTTGAGAAATCTTTTGGAAAATTAGGTCTGGCGGAAGCATATATTAATCTGCAAAAGCAAACTTAATTGTAAATATTTAATCTTAAGTATTGTAGGAAAGAGGGATTCGCGAATACCCAGGAGATGCAAACAGCCATGAATTATTTAATGGTGGCAACCAGTACTTCTCTTGAACCATAATTGTCCTGGCTGGTTGATCGAGCTACCCGATCGTATCTCACTCATTTCAAGTTGAACATTGTCCGTTATAAGGCGGCTTTCCTTCTGTAAAATGTTTGATGGCATGATTTACCCCCATGTTGTTGAACAATGTTGCATAACAAAACACAAGTCTCTTTATATAGTTTTGCTCATTAATCTCAGTCTGCGCTCTGCTCTTCTGGTTCCTGTACTGCTCAAATCAAATGTCCGACAACATAAATTGGCACTGGAATGTTTGCAGACACTGTCCACATTGGAGACCTGCCATGCGGTCTTAAACTACTACATCAGGATAGCCCTGATGATCAGGAAACGCTATGAAGAAATATTCATCTGAACAATGTGTTCTTTAAGTTGGTCTTTACATTTTTAGGTCTCGCTAGCGTAAGGCTGCTCGCATGCGCAGTCTCGCTGGTGGGATTCCGTGTTGACAGGGTATTTTCAGTAAGGGGCATTAAGCCCCGCCCCTCTTTCCCATTGGCCGGCGTCACCGTTTATGGTAAACGGTGGCCAGCCATTGGGAAAGAGGTGCCGGTGAAGTTTTCGCCTGGCTTTTCGAGCCGTCCCATTTGGATGGCCTCGCCTGCTTTGCGTTGGTCGCAAAAGGTTTCTTATCTTTATGGGGCCAAACACATGGCCCCATAAAGACAAGAAACCTTTTGGCAGGCGAGGCCGTCCAAGTGGCTCAGCAGAAAAAGCCGAGCAACTACGTCATGGCGCAGGCTCAGTGTAAATACAAATGCATCGCGTCCCTTGGAGCTGATCTGTACCTTACAGGAGGGCGGGTGACGGGCTGCCTGCCTGCCTCAAAAACTCCTGCTCCGTAGACAAGGAAGAAACACTGGCAGATAATGGGACCTGGGGCCGTCAGCATGGAAGACAGACTAGCGGGGCCTGCTCGCCCCTCACAGACGTGTCGCGTGTCACTTCCGCACCCTGGCAGCCCCTCCGCCCTCAGCTCCCGGATCCCCGGTGCGGAGGGAGAGAGCGGCGGCCGAGCTCAGCGGAGAACTGGGCTCAATGCATGGAGCTGCGACCCTGCCCCTGGAGGGCAGGGGGGTGTCTGAATAAGTTGAGTAAATGATGCACATCCAGGAGGTGTACGTGCCGTTTTCGGTAGTTGTAGGGCTGTTGATCTGAGGCTTGCAGCCCGTTGTTCCAGCAGCCTTCCCCAGCTCTGCGTGCACTAGTGGGGGCGGGGGTGACATTTCAGTCTGCCTCTGCCTTACAACCACGGCTCTCCTTTGCACCCTGCGTAGATGAGATGCAGAGTCCGGGGGATCACGATCTCCGTGGCCCAAGCCTGCCGAGGGGGCGGCTCGGGGGTCACAGGATGCGACTTGGCAGAGAAGCGTGGGGTGCAGGGTCAAGGGCAGGTCTTATCCAGGGCTGCCTCTGTGCAAGGCTGAGGGAGGAGAATGGATGCATTGCGAGCCGTTCAGGAAGTGACACTAAAAGGGTCAGGGAGGGAATCCAGGACAGCGATGAGAGCGGGTGCAGGCGCTACTGCAGCCTCATTGTGCCGGGCGCCCTAGGAGCTTCCGGCAGGTGATGCAGTGTGAGGGGAGCTACCCCCTCACACTGCAGTGCACGCGGGGTGATGCAGCCATGTTCGGAACTGAATCTTCCTGTAAACGCACCCGGCTCCTCGAGCCGCCCTCTTTGGATCAGTTTCATTCCTGCCCTCGATTCCTCTCGCACTTTTGGGGGAAGTAAATGCTGGGGCCCCCTCACACCACTGCAAGCATGTCCTCCCCACAGGCATCTCTAGCGCCTAGATACTGGGTGCGTGCTGCAGGGCGGAAATCCGGAGTGTGGGTTCCAGCGCCTAGATACAGGGTGCATGCTGCAGGGCAGAGACACGAAGGCTGGGTTCCAGCACTTGGACACAGAGTGCCTACTCCAGAGCAGAAAGCCAAAGTGTGGGTTGTAGAGCAGGGGACCTGTAGGTTCGAGGGCAGGAGATGGGGAACCAGTGACCATGAGTAGACCCTCGGCATGGAACAAGGAGACCGGCGAACCCCTCACCTTCCTCGGATAAGACCTGCAAGGTGCTATGTTTCACATGTGTTGGGCTGGGCGTGGAGTAACAGCTGAGGTGGTTCATGCACGTTTAGAGGTGTGTGCGAGGGTGGAATGCACAGCTAGCTCAGTACCTTTTGACCCTCTGTGTGACGCTTTTTCAAATAATTTTACACAAACAGGTAGGGGGACTTTAGCTCAGGTGCTCCAAGCACTTCGTACACAAAAGGTTGGTTGCTAGATTGGTTGGCAGGAGAAGAAGGGTCGGGGGACTGATAGATGTACGGAGAAGAGGAAGGTCTGTAGGTATTTCTTGAACAAAAAAATTAAATGTAGTTACTAATACATATTTGCGTTCATAATGTTTTTGTACTCCGTGTAGGCCACAATATTTTTGCAATACAATTTTCTACCCACAGTATTCTGGTAGAAAGCCTCTTTTGTCGATTTCTCGTATCAATTGGGGGGTGCTTCCCATGGAGGGGCTATGCCATGTTAAAGATATCAGTATAGCGCTGCACTGACATTATAGCCCTGGAGTGCAGTCGGGGTTTGGGTACCTTTACAACCTGGTCACTTCAGACTGGTATGGCCAGTTGTGAGAGAGTGGCTCTGTATATACTGTTCCATGATGCATCTGCCAAGAACCCCGCAAATTGCCAGCAATATCCCTTGGAGTAGAAGAGCTACTCCCTTGCAGCCACCAAACAGCAGAGTCTGGAGCACTGTTCTGCCGCTGTCCGGTTTCACCCGACACAGCAGGTGCCCAGGAAGAGGTCTTCGTGCTCCAGGTCAGATCTGTCCCCCCCCAAAAAAGAGGAGAAGACGCCAGGACCAATTGGAGCCGCACACCATCAATATCCAGAGTACCAGAACTCATGAAGCAACCAAAGCCTGTTTGAGTCCTGTCCAGACTTCAAGGACTCCAAGACCGAGCTGCCATCAAGGGACGTCAACACTGCGGACACCCACTTCGACAGTGGTCCAGCTGTCATGTTTTTGTACCATCAACCGGCAAAGACGGACAACCGTGAGTGCCTGTAACACAAGCCCAGTCGACCTAAAACCTTGGCACCCGAGCACCATAGCCCCAGTTTCCAATAACCAACTGTGCTTTCATGCTCCCAGGGGCCTCACCAACTGAGCCCCCCCATTGGGAGCTCCCAGACTTGTCCTCAAGTCCCCCTCTGCAGCCTGTTTCTAGGCGCACTTACTTTAGTGTAGCGGGCAAAGGTAGCAACACTACCATCACCTCTGCACCCAGATGCTTCAGGGCAGGTAAAGACGAAGTTGTAGGGGGGCAAGGAACCACCAGCAGTTAAAGTCGTGAAGGGTGTGAGAAAGTGGCTCTGTATATACTGTTCCTTAATAGGTACAGGGTGTACAGAGTCCACAGACCCCAAGGGTTTAACAGAGGTTAAAGTTAGATATAACCTTACTCTCCAAAGTGGTAGCCTGGTCGAGCAGTATGGCGGTATCAGAGGACGTGTAAAGCATTTATTGTACACACTCAGTCAGCAAATAGTTCCACACACTCAATAACTGGACTCTAGGCCAATGGTTTGTATATAAAAAAATATATGCTTGTTTTGTTTTAGAACCAACACTTGGAATTAAAATATACTTTCTCGACAGGAGATGTTTCATAAAAATACTTTTGTATATGCAATAGACTTTTTAGTAAACAGTTACAAATAGTTGCAGTAGGCAACTCTATTTCTAAACACAATACATTGAGCTCAATGATAAATTCAAATTATATGCAACAGGTTACTTTTTAGATTACTTTTGTAATTCCAGGCTTGGATCCTAAATCCAGTCCTGGGTCAGTTCTCAGAATCAGCTGTTGAAAGTCGACTTTGGTACTGTAATGATTTTTAACTAATATTTAGCTATTTCAAAAGTGAGCACTTAGAAAATATTTCAGAGCAAACAATCAATGATTGCCTATGGAAGGAAATGTAGGTTACAGGTACAGTAGGTTATCGTTACTTTTGTAATCCAGTACTGGTTGTCTAGACTCAGTACTGGGACATTTATCCAAAACAGGTAAGTAATTACGTTTTCAGATGTTATACGATTTTTGATGAATATTTAGAAATTGCAGAAATCAACACTTAGAAGAAATTTCACAGAAAAGCAGTCCATGGTTTCCTATGGAAGAAAAATGAGTTAAAGGTAAGTATAGTTGTGTGTACTTTTCAGAGTCAGTGCTGGGCACCAAGATCCAGCACTGGGAGCTCACCTAAGAGCAGGTGAGTAAATTCGTTTGTCACTCGGCTGATTTTTGGTGATTATTTGAAGATTTGAAAAGTCCACACTCAGAAGAATTTTCAAGAAAAAGCCAGTCAATGTTACCCTATGAGGAAAATGAAGTTAGCGGTTTAAGGGTAAGTACTCGACTGGCAGAGTTGAAGTTCTGGGCATAGACTCAGGGGTCCCCCAGTGTCAGGTAGGTACAGTTAGTTCACCTCAGCGGTTTCAGGACGGCCGGGTGCAGAGAGAGTTAGGCCCAATGTTATCCTACGAGGGATAGGGGGGCCTTGGTTGGTGGCTGCTATCGGGCAAGCCACGTGGCTGTGGGAGCTGGGCTCCTGGTCACTTACTCAGGGCAAGTGGGGAAGTAGGTTAAAGTAGAGTTTTCACTGCCAGGGCCACTCGGGCGGCTGGGTGCAGGGTGCTTTTGAGCCGTCGGGCGCTCAATTGATTTCTATGGGAAATCTCCGGTTTGGAAAAAGACTGCAGGCTCGGGGACGAGGACTCTTCAGGTGCCACCACCACTTCGAGAGGTAAGTTGGGTAGTTGGAGGATAGGTAGGTACCCCGGGATTGGGCACAGAGGGCCGTGGGGCGCCGGGTGCAGGGCTGCCTTTTGGTGTCAGGAAATCTTACCCTCTGTTGATCGCGGTTGGGGTGGCACTCTGTTCTGAGGCTGCAGGCTTCTCCAGGATGGTCGAGGGGGGTCCTTGGGTGCCGGACTCGGGGTCACAGTCGCCGTGGGGTCGTCCTCGTGGGTTTAGTTCACTCCGGCACCGGCCAGGCTTGGCGGGTGCAGAGTGGGCTGGGATCGCGGTTCCGGGCTGCTGCCAGGGGTGCAAGGTAGGTTCTGAGTAGAGCCTCTACTCATGGGAGTCCCAGACAATCAGAGTAAAAGGTAGCCAGGTCCTCCGGGGTTTCTGAGGTTGCTGGCCACAAGAGATGCCGCGCTGGAGCAGGAGCAGGTTCGAGGGTCGACAGGCCGGTAGGGCTGGGGCCAAAGCAGTTGGTGTCCTCCTCTTTTTAGCAGCTGCAAGGCAGGTCTTTGTTCTTCTCGCTCTTCTTGTAGTTTTGAATCTGGGATCTGGGGAAGGAAGGTTCAGGGTGCCCCTAAATACTCGATTTAGGGGTGTTACAGATAGGTGAAGGTCAGTGACCAATGGGTCCTTGTCCTGGGGTGGGTACACCCCCTATCCTGCCCCTCTCCTGTGGGAGGGGGGCAGTAGCCTAATCCTGATAGGTTAGGGCCTCCCATCTTCAAGATGGCGAGAGCCCGGAGATGTGCTTCACCTCGCCTCCCCCACCTGAGGGGTGGGGTGGGCAGGCTGGCACATCCCCTGTCCATGTATGGGGTTTCCGGCCAAGCTTCCCGCCAGAGTGGGGGGTTGCAGTGGCCTGGGGAAACTCATAGAGGCGGCAGGCCTTTGAAGCTTCCCTTTGCTCATCCTGGGGGAGGAGATCTATCACCTCACCCAGGATGTGCATTGTTGCAGGCCCGGGAGAGCAGGGGCTCTCCCACCTAGGGGTCCAGCAACGTGTCTGCTGTGTGGCAGTCTGGGCAGCCTCAGAGCAGACGTGGATTGTAGGTTAGTTGTAAGGGGGCATCTCTAAGATGCCCTCTGGGGTGCTTGGTACATTAAATCTCACACTGGCATCAGTGTGGGTTTAATGTGCTGAGAAGTTTGATACCAAACTTCCCAGTCTTTAGTGTTGCCATTATGGTGCTGTGGAGCTCGTGTTTGACGAGCTCTCAGCACCATGTATTCTTAAGTGACAGCACTGCACTTACAGTGCCCAGGAATGGACCCGGGTACTGTAGAGGCACAGGGCTCCTGCTCCTGTGCCCACACCATAGGCGTAATGCACCCAGCTAGAGGGGTGGCTGACATATGCCTTGACAGTGTAGGTGATGGGCATGGTACACAGTGATGTGTGCCATGTCGACTCTTTGTTTTGTCCTGCACCCAGACACTCAGCCTGCAAGGGCAGTGTGTGTGTGTAAGGGTACAGGGCCTCTGAGGGTGGCACAATGAGTGCTGCAGCCCTTAGAGGCCTTACCTGGTCACAAGGCCCTGGGTACCTAGGGTACCATTTACTAGGGGCTGACATGTGGCCAGGGTTTGCCAATTTGGAGTTTGTGTGTTTTAAGGAAGGAACATAGGCCCTGGGTTTTGATTGGCAGGAGTCCAGGGTACACTCAGTCAAAGTACATTCAGCAATTTAGCAAAAAGTGGGGGCATACCATGCAAGAAAGATGGCACTTTCTCACACCAGTAAGAGTTTCTCAGTCAGCCATCCAGATTTTGTTGTGTTCCGTGTGTAGCGGTTATGCTTCAAGGGTGAAGTGATAAAGTGGTTACAGTAAGGCAAGCTCTTTTGGATAAAAGGTAAGGTATGGGAAGCCACTAGACCAAGGCACACCATGTCTGTTTAGTTTAGTAAGCGCCTAGATACCCACTTGAGTGATTAGTGCGCAATACAAATCAATATATAATAACAAAAAGTGTCAAGACTTGTGTCTCTCTCATAGAGCACTTTCTTTTATTGCCAATATCTGTCCTACTGACAGAGGCACAATTGATGAACGGGACACACAATTAACTGCGTGATGATTTAGTGTTTGCATGTGCAGTCATTTTTAGGTAGACCCGGGGCAGCGCATGCGCTGCTCTGCGAGGCATGCTGTGTTCAGGTAGGGACCTGAAGCTCCGCCCATATTTTTCATTGGCTTGCGTCATTGTCCACTGTAAACTGTGGCTGTTCATTGGTCAAAAGACTTAGTAGTCCCTCCTTAGTATCTCCTTGCCTCATTTTGTAACCTCCCATGGCGACACCCCTTTGCGAGAGTTGTTACTCGGTAGATTTTAATTACAGCCTCCGAGCACTATTTTCTCAAAGAGCTTTGTCCTGTCTGCTGTTGCAGAAAGGACACGCTCTCACCTAATAGTTTTAAAAAAATGTATAGCATGAATGCATTTGCAATGCAATAGATCCCGCATTTGTGAGGGTTTAAGCTAATGGCATTGTAAATGAGTGCCTTTTTCATTTATCTGTTATAAAAACAACACATAAATAAAAGGCATTGTCATTTACATTGCCATAAGCTCAAACTCTCGTAAATGCGAGACCTGTTGCATTGCAAATGCTTGTTAAATATTGACTGCACAATCCTTTTGTACCACAACGGAATAGAGTTTTAAGACACGTCACTTCATATCGCTCCACAAAAGATAAATGGTACGTTCGACAAGACCTTTTATAGCGGAGTCTTATTGTGCAATTTTAATTAACATTTTAGGCCTTTCTTGTACCATAATGAAACAGTTTTTTAATAGCATGGATCACTTTGTATCGTTTTATACATGTTAAATGGCTCGCTTGTAAAGACCTTTTCATATTGGAGACCTATTTGGTAGGATTAGCTAATTTTATTGGGCCTATTTTCTTACCAACCAGTGTAAGTTATGAAGAGGCTTATTATCAATTTAATGATTATTTAAGCTTAAACCTGTTACTTATGGGCTTGAAGCTCTTGTATTTTAAATAACGCCATGATGTGTATTGTTATTTTTTACTTTAATGGCTTCTGCCGAATGAAGTAAACTGAACTGAAGGCCTCTGTCGTTTGGCACACTCAAAACCAACATCCGGGTGCTTTCTGAACAATTATGTCTACAAATAATGTACTCATCTGAGTAGCTTAGACATTCATCTGTCCGATCATGTCCAGTTTGTTCACCTGACTCTGCTTGTATGTGGCCACACTAGCACCCTGCTCTCTGCCTGTTACGCTAACAGATTCTTAATCCAGAAAAGAGACCTTGACAACACACTTGACAGCCCATTGCAGGGCCTCTTGTCCGCAGCTAACCCTGCGACATGATCCACATTGTTCCCCAGTATGTGCCAACAGAACATATGCGCCTCCATTTGAATTATCCCCTACGTAAGGCCGCCCATCTTTACCTTTCTATAAAAAAAAATAACGGATGTCTGTAAAGAGTTTAGAACAGAATCCATAACTTTCAAATCATCCTAATCAAGGCTGCTGCACCCCCCCCATATGATCACTTTCTGTGAGAAGTGGACATAACCCTGTCCATGAGTTACTGATACCACCAAAATCGAGATGGTGAAATCCTACTTTTGTGGAGCAGCCCTCCATGGGGGTATGACTGGCCTGGTAGTACACACCTCCTAGCATAGCTAATTTCCCACCTGTCCTGGTGCCAAATGGGCCTCACGCCAGGGGGTGCCCTCTCCCAGGTCTAGTGGAAACTGGGGTTGCATTTCAAAGGCAGCAGGGGCTTTGAAGCCGCTGGCTTTTAATGTGCTATATCATTAGCAATCCTGCCGGAGGAGGTGTGAACAACAGGGTAAAAGCAAACATAACAAAATCAACAAAACGAAGAATTCACAGACTTATAATGTCCAACATTCTCTGGAGCCAGGCAGCTGGGCCACAAATGAACGGCTATGGCCTAAGAATAAAATGGAGAAGCCAGACTGAGGCAAAAATGTCTTCATCAGGAGCCCTTTTATTTCTATCTTGAAGAAGACCGTGGAAGGGTTCACCCTGACTTCGGGGGGGGGGGGGGGGGGGGGGGAGAGATTTTTTTTAGCCATACCTGAGAAGGCTGCTGAGGCACATGAGGGAACTATGACATACAGCCTCCGTCCTGCAGTCCATCTAACATTGCAATTGTTCTACACTCTGTACCTGCACAGGGCAGTCAAATAGAACTTTCCATACACCACATAGTACAAATCACTTAATTAGTTTCCTCATAGCCTAAACAAAATATGGAGACCTGCTTCTCAACTGAAATGTACTCACTTCCCCTAAACTGATGTAACTTTTACTTCAAAAATAGCACTATATAGGGGGCAATTTTTCTTTTCAACCACTTACCATTGATAGTTAATTCCTTGCAAAAGGTAACTCTATTCCCCCAAAAAACTGCAAACTACTAAAAATAAAGCTTTGTAAATCCACCCTGTGTGCCCATCTATAAAATTTGCATTTAACATGCTAATCCAACTTTTTTACACTTGTATATCGATGTTAATCAAATAAGACTTCTGTGCTTTGCTGTTTTTGTTGTCAATGTGGAAGATATATAGACAGATAGCTTAGGGTGCAAATGACATGCCTCAGCCCTTAGGGGACCCTCTTTAATGCCTATGCCCTAGATAATAGCGGTACCATTTACTAGAGACTTATAGGGGTGCTAAAGTCCATGCCAGTTGGGTTACAGTTAAGCTTTACTTGTTGTAGAGGAAAGAGCACTGGGGTCTGGTTAGCAGGCCTCAGTGCACTGCCAGAGTTGAACACCAGCATCTAGAATTCACAAATAGAGCAAAAATTGGGGCGACGACTGCAACAAAATTCCAGCTCCCAACAGCCAGTGAATAGGATAGGACAAAAAACCAGACCGTATCCCCATAGACTTCAGGCAACAAAGACCTTGCCTTGATGGAAATATAACTCACTTTCTCCATGAGGTTACGTCATCTCCAAGGTTTGATGATTACCAATTGTTACACCCAGAGGCACTGCCGAGTATGACAGATTTTATTTTGACTTCCCGTAATCTCCACATGCAATAAGTGTTTTCCAGTTTTTCTCACCTTATATTTTGAAGATTATATGAGGAACTCAATTTGAATGTTGTTTTAAGCCAGTCAGATATCACCTGCATCCGCCTATTCATTTCCTAAGGGGCAAACACCTCCTTGTCACCTGCATAGATGTGAAAACTTACTCTATGCCATCAAAAGACCATGTCGTAGTTTCATGTACAGATTTTATAGAAGATGGGGAAGGGGCAAAGCCTGAGGAATACAGCAAGTGACCCCTCAGCTATTCACAACCCCGCATCTTTGCAACCTGAATGCCCTGGTCTTATGCCGATTGAAACCAGGCTTACCTGCCCCAATTATCCCAATTCTGTGGACAACACGTCTTGTAAGGTGTCGTGGTCAGTGACATTGAAAGTAGCTGAGAGATTAAGCAGTTTGCACAGTGCCTCAAGTCCCTCTTCCGCAGTCTCCAGCAGCTGTGGTCACATCAAGCAAGGTCCACTTCATACTGCATCCTGGGTGAGGCCCAGATTGGAAGTTCCCTTGCAAAACAAGCATCTCAAAATGCTAAGTTGTCTAGTTTCCACTCGAGAGCATCTCTGCTAAAAGATGGAGTGGGGTCCCAGAAATTGGTCTCTAGCAAGCTGGAGCCGGTGAATTCAGTGAGGGGATTGTTTTTACCCTTGACTGTTGAGGAATGTCTCCTCGTTACCATTTGAGTGATTACTGGGATCTTAATAGGAAACAGACAATCTGAAACAATGGACAGGGGACCCTTAGGCATTGGGTGGTATTTGTCTGATGGAAGTTCCTGTATTTCATCTAATGAGATAACAGGTAATGTAAAGACTTTGTCTTTGTAGTACTGTTTTACTCCATTCTAATCCAGTAAAACTCTCAAAGGGTCAACTCGTTACACTGTGTCCTAGGGAGTCCCTGGTCCAGCATCCTAATCAACTCGTCCCACCCACTGTTGAGAATATATTGTTTAAGGTGCTGGTCGAAGATTAGAGTTCCACCATGCTTGAAGAGACTTCTCTTATGGGGTGGCTGGATAGAGCTCGAAATGATTACAGAATGTTCACCTGCAAACACTTCCCGACCTGGCATAATTCTCGTTGGCATCAAAGATGATGTGAAATGTCTATTAAATTCTCAACATCCGCAACACATTTATACTGCCACGTCTTAATGTGAACGGTGTATGTCAGGAGTAACATTAATAAAAATATAAGAGGCAAAAAAATAGCATATTCTCCTTATCACAGATATTGAGAACTAAGTTTGTGCATAGGCCAAAAAGTCACAGGCCAAGTCTTGAAGACATGTTCTGAACTGGAGTTAAGACTTTTACCTTGATTTGCAGCAGATATGCCCTCCACCCCAAATATCAGAGAATGAGCACAATGAAACACTGTTTAAGGTGAACATTCAGTATATTATTGTCTGGTTATATTTTTGCTGTAAAGAATATCGGAGGTTTCTTGACACTGTTGGAATAAACGCAACAGATAAAAGGCAAATAAAAAGACAAAAAATGGTTACTGATAACTCTAACAAAATCTACAGATAAAGCACTGATGTAGTTTGTGAATTCATGGGAGGTCACGAGCCAGGGTTCTGGTTCCTTAGCTATCATTAAACATTCTGTCACCTTTAGCTTTTGCATTCTAATCATGATGCTCCTTGAAGTGAACTTATATTATGTAATTTGAAAACAGCTTTTTATTACATTCATTTGTAAGAGATCCTGGTAGACAAAAATGGCTTCATATAAAGAACACTCATTCAACCTAGTTTTTTTCCTTTAATTGTGTGACCTAAATAACTGTTCCGATTATGTCTGTACCCCAACCTTAATGCCAGTAAGCCATGGATTTGGTGTTCCAGTATCGTGGCCCTCTTAGCAGGATTTGCTGTGCAGGTACACCTTCTGTTGCCAATACCACTGCATCCACTTGGAGTGGCTCACTTTTGATTACGTGCTGACATACTCTTTGCAGCTTGCTGGGATGGAGCGCAAGTTGCATCAGTGTGCTTTCTACGGGGTGACCTCGAACAGAAGCATTTATTTATGGTCAGGTGCAGTCTAAGCAAGGTACTCTGAAAGGGTGTTTTTACCTGCGATACTTAAGTGGAATTTTGTGTACTTTAAGGTTTTATGTTGGAAGATATTGAATATCCATATCACATTCTGTTTGAGTCCATTTTTCTAGGAAGTTGAAGCATTTTTACTCTGGTGGCTCTCATGATGACTCTTGGATGTCAGCTCGTCGTCTCCTCTTACGCTAGCTTTGCTTGAATAAAGTCAATGATGCAGGTCCCTCGAAATACAGCTGGTGGCTGTCTTTAGGTTGGCTAAGATCCTGCGGGATGGCTGTTGGGACGTCTGTTTGACCACAGTACTATGAAGCTTCATGGACAGCCTGCTAGGGTTGCTTAACCTAATCCCGATCTCTATAAGACCACATCTGTAACGGGCACTCAGTGGTCTCTTGCACCTGGCCGCTGTCTTTAATGCAGACTGGATGATATTATTAACCTGGTCAGTGAGACTCGCAGGGTAGTATCTGTAACCGAAGCTCTTTCACTCACTGGATGTATCCATAACCTAAGCTCTTTCTATAACACACTGGATGACATCCGTAATCTAAGCCCTTTGTGGCGCACACTGGATTGTTCAACAGAAATCCTTGAACGTCAAAGGTCCATCAGTCCTATTCTTCGTGGGTGTTGATACTCATTCATTTCGTAGTTTCACCTCTATAGCCATCTTGTGTTTAATCTTATTAAAAGACTTCCTCAGTACAAGAAAACCATAGAATATATACATGAATCCTTAAATGTCAAACCAATACATCTGTACATACAAATAATTATAATGATGGAAAATTGATGTTCCCTTTGTAAACTACCACAGTGTTCAGAGACTAAAACTTGAACGTGTCCAAAAAAGAACCGATCGAGAAATGAGGTGAATAACCCAAAGAACAGTCTCCACTTGATATTTAGGTAGAATATGCATCATTAACTGGGTGCACCAACCTGAAGAAAGGAGGAAAATAGAGGGGATGTGCGCAAAAAGACATAATCGAATTAGCATCAGTTTCCATAAGGACAAGATTAACACAGCCTGTAAAATAAACCATATTAGTTACCTGTGCCTGCAATCACATCCCAAGAGAGTGCCGTCCGAGTAAAAAAAAAGTTACTTGCGGGTGTGGTCTTGAAATTTATATCAGAACTAATAAATACAGGCACTCACTACTATAGTAAAGTCAATTCACCCTCCTAGTAAGTATAGCATAATTTCAAGAAAATATCTGTAATCAGAAATACAAAAGATCGACGGCCTATCAAAGTGCACCAAAGGCCACGTTTAGACCAAATTACTTATTCACCAGACCTTATCTATGACCCGCGTCAGAAATCATGGTGTTAGCAATACAAATGTAGCTATTACTTTGAGCCGGCTCACACTTCCCCCGATAAAGTAGTAAAACCACACTAATATAAGCAGTTACCGTATATTTAGTATCATATAAACAAATTGAGCCAGTAATCAAATGAGCCGTTCAAATATTGCAGTCTCATAAAATGTCATTTGGAACATACCATCACTGCGCCTGTGTCATTATCAATTAGCAACAGAGTGGGATATAAGTAGTATCTCTGTAAAAACGAATGTGTACAATTCAAATCCTATTGCCTCTTTTTCACACACCTGTTAGAGCAAACACTAAAAGAAGATCTAATAATATTGCAAAGGAACAAAAGGTTAACACATTCAACAAACCTGTTTCCAAGTGAGACGGTTCGTAGTGCCTCAAGTGTAGGCCTTGTACACAGACGCCATCTTGTAACCTAATAGTTATAGGCAAAATAAAAAGAGGACTAAGTGCCAAATGTCCCCAAATTTAAATTCCGTACACAGGTGCCATCTTAACCACGAATATGTAAAGCCACTGACACCAGGGAAATATAGGATCAACCAAATTACCAAGGATGCCTATGTAAAATTGTTACATGATGGGTGTCATACGTAAAGTGTTAAAATGGCAAAAATGAGAAAAGGTCTCCGTGCTATAGGTCCCCACGTGCGCCATCGTTGCAATGACTATGTGTAGTCATTGGCAACAATTATGGAAAAGCCGTAACAAATAACATCTAGCAAGAAAGTCTGATGCACATAAGGTGTCTGTGTAAACGACTCTGCCAAAAGACAGTACGGACGTCAACTTGGTAACTCTACATAGCACAATCCAACAGCGCCCAATAAAATGGAACACATCTTTCCTCAAAAAAGGCGGCACAACACAAAGTATGGACCATAAAGTTAAAAAACAATACCCATGCCTTACATCTGTCAGAGTCCAACTAACAGTCGCAGAGACATGGGATAGAGCTTGAAAACCGTCGACAGTGGGCTCTAGAGCCCCCTTGGAGATAAAGAAGAGAATATTTGTGTGATTTGATTGTTATTGATAAGACACCGTAGAAACTTAGTCTCCCAAAAAGTACTGTAGTTTATAATCCATATTCAGTCCTAGGTCCACAGCTTTTAGATTCATTATCCATTCCGCCACTCGGCGTTGTAAACATAACTCCCTATTGCCACCTCTGGGATCAAGATATGATATGGTCTATAGCATGAAATTTGAATTGCACGGTTTTCATAACCTGACCCTTCAACGCAGGCACAGCAATAATGAACTTGGCATTGTTCAAATTGACAGCTCTAAGATGTTCCTTAATTCTCTTTCAAATGCTGAATAGTGCTTCCAACATAAATTTGTCCACAGGCACTCAATAGAAAATAATCCACATATTTAGTTGGCAGGTGATATTTTGTGGGCCACCATTGCCACTAAAGGAGAGCTTTCAATCGACCGCTATTTTGTGTAATGAACAAAAAGCACATTTAACCAAAACTTTAGTCAGTGTCAAAACAGTTTTGTTTAACTCGTCTAGGGTAAGTCATACTAATGATAATTTTGATGGTAGTACCCTGTGAGCAGTTACACTGGGACATCATGTTACAAATTCTCCAATTGTAGGATTCTCTTGGAGCATACACCAGTGCTTATTTAAAATACATCCCAGCCAAACTTGGTGATCAACCTTATGTGGTTTCCTTTTTGTTGTTGTTCTTCTTATAATCATTCCTAAGCAAAGCAGTCCAATTCAGCTTTCAAGCTTTTTGTCCTACTTGCTCAATTAGGTCTTGATCATAGCCCCTTCTGATAAATCTTTTCTTAATGCCTTTAACATTACTAAAAAAAAGTACTCCTCAGTGCTGCAATTTCTTCTTTCTCTCACCATCTCACCCATGGGTATTGCCTCGATCTGTGAGCAAGGGTGGGCGCTTTTAGCATGCAATATGGCATTTCAGGACATCTCCCTTCAAAACATCCTGCTCTCTAATTTATCTTCTAAGACACATTGGTCAGTATCCCAAAAAGAAAAGCTGCTCTTCCTGTAGGTCATAGTAAATTTTAAATTTTTGTCATGGGCAATAAGAGATGTTGCAAAGTGTAGGTGATTCACCTTTGTTCCAGTCCACATAAAAAAATGCCATCTATAAATCTACCCCAAACGTTTATTTTGTCAACCCACTGTGAGCCTTAGACCCCAGACATACGTACCCTTGAACCCAGTTGTGTGCGTTATCGATGCGTTCCTTGAAGGTGGTCTTTTTGGCGGTTCGAATAAGTTGGTGGTGCCTGCGGCTGGCGGTCTTGAGGGCTGCGTGGTTGTCTGGTGTTTGCTTGAGGCGCCATTTCTTCTCGAGTCTTCGGCAGGTCTGCTTTGATGTCTGGAGGTCGGCGGTGAACCAGATGGCCCTTCTGTCGGTGCGTCTGTTTGAGGGTTTCTTGATTGGAGCGAGAGTGGTTGGTTGGTGGGTCTCGGGCGAGGGTGGTGATTAGCTGGTCTTCGTGATTCTGTTCCAGTTGCGGTGGGGTATTTGTTGTGGGTGGTTGTGTGCGGTGTTTTTCTCGAAGGAGAAGTGGATGGATGCAGCGGTGGTCGGTCCAGTGGAGTTCGGTGGTGTGGCTGAAGGTGACGTGGCTGCTGGCGGAGAAGATGGGGTCGAGTGTGTGTCCGGTGGAGTGGGTGGGAGTCGAGACCGAGGTTGTCGAGCAGGGTGGTGGAGTTGCTGTCATTGGCGTTCTCGAGGGGGAAGTTCAGGTCTCCTAGGAGGATGTAGTCTGTGGAGGCCAAGGCGTGTGAGCTGATGATGTCTGTGATGGTGTCGCTGAACTGTGGCCAAGATCCGGGGGGGGGGGGGTCTGTACACGAGGGTTCCTCTGAGGGTGGTGTTGGGATCGATGTGAATCTGGAAGTGCAAGTGTTTGGCAGTGCTGAGGGTGTCTTCGGTGCTGGTCGTAATTCTGAGGGTATTCCTGTGGACGATGGTGATTCCTCCTCCTGCACCTTTTGTGCAGTCCCTGTGGGTGATCTTGTAGCCATCTGGGATGGCTATGGCAACGTCGGGTGCCGGTGAGAAGTTCATCCAGGTCTCCGTCAGGAAAGCGACGTCCGTGGAGGATGAGTCGAGCAGGTTCCAGAGTTCGACGGCATGCCTGCGGACGGAGCGGGTGTTGAGCTGTATACATCTGAGATTGTTGTGGCCTGCCTTGGTGGGGGGAGGTCAGGACCTGCTGGTGTACGCTGGCTGGTGAAGCTGCAGTTATGGCAGGAGAAGGGTCCGTGGGTGCGCTTGGGGGTGGCCTGGAAGCAGGCAGTAGCTCGGCCGGTGTTGAGTGCGTGGAGGATCTTGGCGTCGTAGCAGCGTCTGGTGTCGTGGTGATCGTGGGGGCCAGGGGGTCTGGAGCTGGGCGTGGATGGGCGCAGACGGGCTTGCCTTAGGCGTGCCTTCGGCCCACCAGCGGCGCGCCCGCTGCGATAGTCCGCTGTGCGGCCGCCATTAAGAAGGGGAGGTGGGAGGGAGGGACAGCAGGGAGGCAGGTGGGCTGGCGAATGGGCGAGCGAGGGGGGCAAGGCCGCAGGGGCCGCAGCGGCAGGAAAACGGAGTGTGGCGGGAAGCAAAAAACGTGTGAAATTACAATGCAAACAAGGGGAAACAAAGCAAACGAGTGAAATTACAGTACAAACAAGGGGAAACTAAGCAAAAAAAAGAGATTACAGTACAATCAAGGGAAATCAAAAGCAGAAAACGGGCGAAATTACAGTGGCACCAGAGAAAAATCGAGGGAGGCCACAGGAGACTAGAACTCGTGGCAGCAGTGGTGGAGAGGCACGGCACAGACGGGTTGAGCTAGGTGTGCGGCGTGGGGAGCGACCTGCCTAAACACAGGGTCAAGGGTCACTCTTACTCTCCTCTCACCATTCTCCAGATCAATGGCTTCGTAAATTAAGTCCAAATTGTTACCACTTGGTAGTTGAGGGGTAAATTTAGATTTCCTCTTCAAACCACTTTCAATAGTCAGGTTAGTGCTAATTTCCAAATCACTCAACAGTTCAGCAAGAATCACTCATTCAGTATCCTGTTCAGAAATAAGCAATAACATTGCCATATCTCACACACCTTTAAAGGTCTAATCACTAAAGCATGTGGTTGCCCGTACACCCCTTTATCTGACACCACATAAGCTGAAGTATTATTTTTTTATTTCGATTTGCAAACACATTTTAAACTAATTCGTTTTGAGCTGAGACACGGGATTGTAGCCATAATCTAAGCTCTTTCTCGAACACACTCAATGGCATCCGTAACATGAGCCCTTTGTGTTCCACACTGGATGACATCCGTGACATAAGCCCTTTTTATCAAACACTGGATGGCATCCTTAATATATGCCCTTTGTGTCGCACACTGGATGACATCCGATACTTAAGCCCTTTGTGTCACACACTGGATGGCGTCTGTAACATAAGCCCTTTGTGAACACACTGGATGGCGTCTGTAACATAAGCCCTTTGTGTCGCACACTGGATGGCGTTTGTAACATAAGCCCTTTGTGTCACACACTGGATGGCACCCGTAACATAAGCCCTTTGTGTCACACACTGGATGGCATCCGTAAAATAAGCTCTTTCTGTTACACACTTGAGAGCATCTGTAACCTAATGCTGTTCTATAACATGGTGGACGGTATCTGAAAGCCAAACCCTGTCTGCAGCACAAACTCACTAGATATGGTACGCAACTGTGGGTTTGCAAAGTTCATAAATTGCATTTTGTGTAATTCAGTGAAATTTTGGGAAGATGAAGTGTAGTTATGGAAAATGCAAAAGTGCCTGTTGGTGCTGTATTTTAATGCAAAATGCCTCCTTGCATACATTTTGGACACGAAGATGCATTTCACGCCAAGAAACTAGAGCAAAAACACAGGCAGCCCACTCAACCGCCACTCGTGTTCTCTCTTCCTTTTGTTCGCACAAAATTTTGCCATGAAAAGTGTGTAATTGCATAACCTGGCATTTGGAATTTTACGCAACACGTATAATGCTAGATTAGACCGGTGTAACAGACTTTTCGTCCAGGTCTAGAAGTAATTTGCCCTGGTCAGGGAAACGGGGTGGATCGTATCTACAACGGAAGTCCTTTCTGTAACCCACAACTGATGGTTTCATCAAGTCTGGCACCGACGTGCTCCTACCAGTTATTCACTACTTCAGATTCAGTGAATCTGTGGTTTTAATCAGTTTGTAGGTGTGGCTTCAGGTTGTCTACGGTTCTGTGACTTGTGATATTTAATTGCTGAAGGAAGTCACCCTGGTTTCTCCGAACCATTTCAAATTGGCCTTCAAGTTTTTTGTTCGTTTTCCACAATCTTCTGGAAACCTTGACTCTTGCAAATGTTACCTTTTTATACCCCAAGTGACGAGAACCTCCCAATAAGTCTTCTTTTGGAAGAACCATTTTTCCCAGTATTTTCACCGTTGGCCGGAATAAGGATTTAGACTTTTGAGATGGCTAAAGATGCAATTCCACATTTTAAAACTGTAATTTTCAAATGAGGACTTGCATACAGTCTGAGCTAGTGAAGTATCTGGCCAAGAGTGGGGGGCAGGCCTCTCTTGGTGAAAAGCGTGACCAACCATTGTAGGACAGAGGGGTGCAGCACAAATGAGCAATGTGTTGTACTGTCCAGTTCTCTGATTTCTGGTATTTTTCCCCAAACTGTGGAGATAATTTGTAGTTACTACTATTCTTGTTTTTATGGGAATAGCTAAAAGCACTTTGAGCAGCAGCACTTTATGGGAGTAGCAGAAAGTCTTTAGACTGTGTTTACTCTTTGCTGTCTAGTGGCGCCATCAGATCACACGCCCTGGTTTTCACAGGGCGGCTGGGCGTTCCAACACTAGATAAAAGAATCCTTGCTTACTTATTTCTGCTGCTGCTGCCCTAGTACTGGGTGGTGGCAGAACAACTGGAAACTGGTTTTCCGCTACGGCGCTGCTTCTTGCTGTATGTTTATTTATTTTTTAATCGGATTTTATTACTCCCCAAAGTAGCAGGATTACCATTACAGTAGTGTCACATAGTGGATTTTGCTGACCTTGCACTGTGTTTCCATGTCAATCTGTTCACTCTTGCAGCTGCTGGCCCTAGAACTTGGCATTGTCTCTACACACTTTACATCCGCTGACAAAGCTGAATATCTGAAGAGACTGCGGCACATCCCGCCAGAGACTTCCAGCACTGGTCTGTATCCACACAAGGTTATTTGATGAGGGGCAGTGAGAGCGTGCGCTTGGTCTTGTACCTGAGAAATGTTCTAGGTTAACAACCACAGAAAAGTTGTCGTAGCATTACATTGTGATTTCATTGCATGCAGAGCGTCACCTTTTCACTGAAGTCAGACTTTTATGGTTTCTTCTTGCAGTACACAACCGCTCGATGGGAGCCAGGCCTAGGGTACCAGCCAGTATGAGCGGCTTAGGCCTCTTTCCCCCGGAAGATGCACGATTACCTGGAATGGCCCAGCAAGTGAGGGAAGTGCTGCCCCATGTCCCACTCGATGTCATCAAGAGGGATCTAGGTAAGCATATGTACTAGACCATGAGGATACGGGTACTGCATGCTAGTAGACCATGGCAAGTGCGATGGCTGCACTTCAACATAGCAAGCTCTAGTGCTTGTAGTCTGTGCCAATCAGCTTGAGTTGGAATGAGCAAGGCTCTGTTCCCTCCAACACTGAGAAACCTGATCCGACTCTTTTCTTGCTTCCCACTAAATCAACAAATCCTGCACTTACTGCGTGTAATGAAGATTAGTGCATCTCTCTGAAGTTTCATCCTCCACCGTTGTAGACGTGTGGTCACACTTTTATCTGGAATCTAAAGGCCAATCTTCGCCTGGTCGACTAAGATTAGGAGTTCTCTACACTTTTGTAGATCTCTGGAGGAAGAGTTTTCAAACATTTTCAGACTTTCGTCTGGTGTCCAAACTACCACAGGAGTACAATTTTCATGTCCATAGGATCTCCGAGGAGTACCCTTAGAGATTGTCAGGCATAGGCCAACAGCGACATCCAGTCCTTGTCCAGTTACTACTGGTCAGCTGGACATTTCCAGGAAAAGGCCTCTTGCAGTTAGGTGTCTCTCTGTAGCTACACAGGTCAGCCAACTTGCCTTTGGCTGACCTGACATAGACGTTAAATTATATACCGGAATCTTAGCGAACCGCCTGGCACCTTACATGCCGGGGTTAATAGACCCAGACCAAGCGGGCTTTATTCTGCAACGCCAGATGAGCAATAACACCAAACGAGCTCTCCACCTCATAGAGAAGGCCTCCCGGACACAATGGGAGTATATGCTGCTCGCCATTGATGCCGAGAAGGCCTTCGATAGGGCGCATTGGCCTTACTTGGAAGAAGTGCTCACATGAGTGGGAATGGGGGATAAATTGAGAACGTGCATTTTAAATTGTTACTGGTTCCCCACAGCCACGATTCGAGTGCACGGCCACACATCATCCCATTTCCCTATAGGTAGAGGTACGCGACACGGGTGTCCCCTTTCACCCCTTCTTTTTGCACTCTATATGGAGCCTCTAGCCCAGCGAATCCGGTGCAATCCTTCGATTACCGGTATTAACTTTGGGAGCAATATCCATACCATCAGCTTATACGCGGACGACGTCCTGATTTCCCCATCAAACCCGATCCCAGCACTGAGAGCCTGTTTCCTGGAGCTGGAACGCTTTGCACAGGCCTCTGGGTTTAAAGTTAATTTAGACAAATCCGTTGCACTAGACCTCTTCTTGTCACCCTCCACCCAGGCATGTCTCCAGGGGCAGCATCCTGTACAATGATCCGAAGACTCAATCCCCTATCTAGGGATCCAACTGGCCCATCTATTCCGGCAACGGCCGCCATCAACTATGCCCAACTGCGAGCCCGAATCCGCTCAGAACTGAGCCAATGGAAACACTACCCACTCTCCTGGCTGGGCAGAGTGGCGGCCACCAAAATGACCATCTTGCCCCAGATCCTATATGTATTTCAAACTCTGCCGCTCCGCCCGCCCACTGGGTGGATTCAACAGACCCAATCAGAACTGGCTCGCTTTCTATAGCAAGGCCGCAAGCATCGGTTGAAGCACACTGTAGCGGTCCTCCCTCCCGAGGATGGTGGCCTCGGAGTTCCCGATCTCCAGCTTTATTTCCAAGCAACACAAATGCGGTACCTGGTTGAATGGAACCGGCTGGAATCCGAAAAACACTGGCTCTTTCAAGACTGGGTGGTTGCTGCCACATCCCTTCAGAAGGTCCCCTTCCTTCGAAAGATACAGACCTCCTAATCTTTACGCGTCGTATATCTCAAGGGTGTCCTTGGAGGCCTGGGATGAATCTAGCACTAAACATAATTTAACTACGTTTCCCACCCCGCTCACCCCCATCTGCGACAACCCGGATTTCCAGCCGGGCATGGGCGAGGCGGCAGGTGCACACTGGCGCTCCACGAAGTGCTGGTCCCTGGGTCATCTGTTCGACCTAGACTGGATCATCTCATTTCAACAGGTTAAATCAGAGTACTGGATCCCTGAAACCGAGCGACTACGTTATCTCCAGGTCCGACACTGGGCATTGCACCCAAATATTAAACCACATGCTCACAGACCTCTTTCAACAAATGAAAAATGGCTCCTCGCACACATCAGACAAACTCATCTCTGACTTATACAAAATGCTCCTAGCCAGAAACACACATACATATAGTGCCAGTCGAGCTCACTGGGAACAAGATTTGGATAGGTCACTCAGTCACAAAGAATGGGAGGGGTGTATTACAGAGCCCGCCACTCAGCCTACCACATGGGATTCACAGAGACAATGACAAATAGCTACTTATTGGTATTACACCCCTGAATGCCTCCACTTAATAGACCCACGGCAGAGCACAGACTGCTGGAGGGGCTGTGGGAAAACCGGCACCCTGGTGCATATCTTATGGGACTGTGAACACCTACAACCCTACTGGACTCAGGTTCTTGATGAGGTGAACAAACACCTGGACACACAAAATACCGAGGTTTCCCGCCTACGTTTTTGCTAGGTTTCCCAAATCCCCTGAAATACCCTCTCAAATCCCAAAGAGGCCGTCTAATTGCAATCGCACTAGGCTCAGCAGTGCACAACATCCTGAGCCACTGGCGCACGCCTCAAACCCCCTCCTTCACAGGTTGGCTACAGCAAATATGGCAGGTTCTAGGGATGGAGAAAATGACACTCACACTGGCAGGGAAAGGCGTTCAGAGACCTCTGGCAACCATTTCTGTCCCTCCTTGCCTCAGAATTCCAGGAAGTAACTTGCCCCAGGTATCTGAGACTTCTACGACTCTCAGATCAGCAGCAGCCAGTGACTTAAATTGACACTCACTCACCGGTCTCGTGACAGTCTCCAGAATTTTCAACATCAGGATGGACGGGGGATGGGAGGGGGGGGGGGGGAATAGTGTAAGTTTCATTTTTACGTTTTTCTATATTGTGGATTTACTTGGAATCCTCCAGCGTGGTATTCTACTCACTTGGGGCTTTAACTGCCCGTGCTGTTCGAAATGCCTTGGGAGACCAGCAATGTTACTGTTTGATAAAATCTCAATAAAAGATTTAAACCATAAAGCAATTTCCTGATGCATACGCTTTGCAACCTGTACAAAAGAATTGATAGTGAGATCGTATCGAGCTCTTTAGATTGGTCTAATAATATCAAGGCAGCTGACAGATGGCTCAGAGCTTTCGATAACAGCCAGTGAGGCCGTTTCAGTGCTAGACTGAGCGGGATCAAGGCAGTCACTGATCTCATGGACCTCTGAGCTGAGTATTTGTATGTTTTTCAAGGATTTTCTTCCGGGAGAGGGAACAGAGAGATGGGGCTTTAATTACTCAAGCACAGGGGGTCACCCTTGGGGTCTTTAGTAAAGGGAGTACCGTGGGATGATACCAGGTCTTAATGGGCCAGTGCCAAAGACACTGAAGTATTAAAGGGTGCCCGGTTGGGGCTAATGTTGGCGGTGCCCGGGCCAAAGATGTGCCTCTTCTGAAGATCCTGATATATTGAGAATGGCCCCCGAGTATCCAGTAATGTCCAGGGGGGTAAAGTACGCTAAGGAGGTGCTGGATGGGCAACGTGAGGCTGTTTAGGGGAAGGAGCAATCCTTTGGCTGAGTGCAGTTGGTTAAGATGTCTATTTTCCTCGATACCAAAGACTTCATGTAACGAGTTTGCTGGAGACTTTGATTCTTTCCCCATAGTAAGCGGAGTGTTGTAATTTATGGCAATTTTATACCTCTGTTATATGTTTTGCCCATAACCTGTCACCATTTGTGTTCCAGCACTTTGCTTTTTTTTAGGGTGGTTCGAAGAGATTCTGTAAACCAAGTCGCTGACTGACTTTCCTGCAGGATGTGGGTCGGGGAAGGGTGGGGGGGGTGAATGTATAAATCTCTGTGGTAACCCAAGTCTTCAGGTGATTCACTGCACTATACTTGCCTGAGAATGTTCTCTACAACTCGAGTGTTTTGAAAAAATTTGGCAGCATTTATTTTTGTTCTGTCTCTGGTTGGTTTGTTAAAGGGGCACACTTTGTAAGAGCTTTTTTAGAATCAATAGTAGGAGGTACTGCAAAATGTTCCGACCAAGGCTTTAGGAACAGAGTGGCTTGTTCAGAATCGGGGGCGCACAGTTTTCTACTGCACTGGGTTAGGGACTGCTGAGCATACGTGCTTGCCCGCAAGGGTTCTATATTTGGTTGCTTTGTTTACTTTGTGTGGAAAAAGCAGCATCTTTAGAAATGTGAAAGAACAGGCCTTGGTTAGTTAGAGAGGCAATGACGGTGGAATTGGATCATTCCATGACTGATGAAGAAAGAAAACAGTAGTTATTTGTGCTCTGTCATATGTTCCAGCCGCGAAACCAGTAAGATGTTACAAATCAAAAAATGTCTATCTGTTCATGTGGGCCAGAAGAAACCTTGCGGCGATGTAAGCCTTGTGACTGTATGTTGACTGTCTCATTTTACTAATTGTATTTGCCCCCTGTGTCTCTTCTGATCCCTGTCCTCCATTTTTCCTTGCCTGTCTAAACTCTCCTTTCTACTTCTTAAGTTCAGCCCAATCCTTGCCTTTTGCGTTTCTCCCTCCATTTTCTTTCCACTCCGTTATTGTTAAAGCATCAAACCTCTTGTCCCAACAGCCAAGACCGGCTGCGTCGACACCACCATTGCTAACCTGCTGGAAGGGACCATCTCATTCACAGCGGAAGACGCAACCTCCGGCGGCTCACCTCAGCCTACTGTGTCTGCTACTGGCACTGACGTCAGACGTTCCTCCTACACCACTGCACATACATCCAAGGTATTCAGAGTATCTGCAGGATTCCATCCTGGTTTCTTTTTTGTTGCTTTTTCATGTTATGTACTTCCAGCCACACCTTATTTCTTTGAATTTGAGCCCACCGACTAGTGAAGCCACGTTGTCTGTCGCCAGAGGTGTTTCGTTGAGCCACCAGACATCCACTGGGGATTTCCTTAGGCTTTTCATTAGTGATGTGAAGGGATTCTCCTTGTTGCCCAGACACTTTGTTTTTTAGCTTTAAGCCCTGAAAGCCGGCTGCAGTGGTGAGCATTTCCTGTATTTTGCAAGTTTGAGGCATAGCTATTTGTTTGAGGCATGTGAGCTGTAGATCACGTGCTTTGCATAGCCTTCCATCTAGTGTTGGGTTTGGATGTTTGCACTTTGTTTTTGTTTGAAGAAGTCTTTTCCAGTCACGAGGTAGGGGACTCCTCCTTTCGGTGATAGTGCGCATGGGCATCGACTCCATTGTTAGATTGTTTTTTTCCGGCATCAGGTTCAGATGTGAATTGCTGCGCACCGGCACCCACCGTTTGAAGGGTTCCCTTCAACACGCAATCCACTACCCTTGACGGTATTATTTCTCGATTGAGTTTCCTGTTCTCCTCGTATCGTTTCGTACCAAGAATCTTCGATCGGAAAACTCATGGAGTGCTGTTGGGCCTACCCGCACCGAGCTCGCTAGCAGTCGAAGGAACGGACTCCATTCAAGCTCTGTCCTGGGTGTTGCGCCAAGTTTCCGTGCACCGACCTGCTGGAAGGGTGCAATCTGTTTGTCCCAGGAACACAACGAGAGACTGCGACTCGTGCAGATCATTTCGATAGACGACGCTCCGTGACCGTTGGGCTTGACGTCACGAAATGCACAGCAAGGTGACTCTGTTCCGGACATCTTGAGGCAAGATTCCGACCAAGACACGCTCAAGGAGCCGAGGAAGACGAACAGATCGCCGGGTCTGAAGCAGACTCCGACATGGAAGAAGAGGAACAAGTTACACCGGGTTAACATGCTGTGAGTACAGAAGCCCCCTTGCCCCAACAACCAAAACCTAAAAAGGCTCCGGTCTTCCCTCTGCCTGCGGGCCAGGCTCGGCACCGAGAAAGAGTTTCGAGCACCACACCCGCGGGCCTGGCGCCGAAACACAAACAAAAGCCTTCCGGCTTGGGATCGAGTTGGCCCACTAGCGGCACTGAACCGAAATCCTCGGCGACGAAAACCAAGCATGTCCATCCTCCATCTTTGTCCAAGCCTAAATCTTCAGTGCCGAAGACTTCTGAGCTGAAACTTTCGACGCAGAAAACTACAGCTAGAGAGAAAAAGACTCCAACAAAAGAGTTTTGGTCCGATGTCCCACCTCCGGATCCAAAACAAAAATATCTGGTTATCATATAACTGGACATATTCATGCCAAATTACCTGAAAAAAGGAAATTGGCCCATCAGGATGAGCATCGTATACCTCTAAAGAAAAGGAATATGGGTACAAACCCATCACCAACTTATACTTCACCTCCTTTACCTACTAATCCTCACCTACTCATTACCCCCCACTAATTCACCACCACCACTATCACCTGAACCACAGGATGGGGATGGGGATAACAGGCCACAAGATGTTGACCCTTGGGAGGATTATAATACTGATCCATGTACCGTCGCTGACCCTGATTTGTATCCATCGAGACCATCACATCCTGATGACAATATAGGTTCTATTGAGCTTCTTAACAGGGCTGCTCACTATCATGGGTCGGAATTACAGAAAGACTTTAGAGGAGGACTTTTTATTTGAGACCTTAAGCTCCACTCATAAAACACACACTTTACCAATGCTTAAGGGGATGCTTAAGCCTGCAGAAGAGGTTTTCAAAGACCGTCGGGGCAAGAATAATCACGCCCAGGGTTGAGGAAAAAATATAAACGAGCACCCACTGACCCTTTTTAAATCAAGTGTCAGCTGCCCTTAGACTCTTGTGGTTTCTAATGCTCGTAAAACAGCAAATTCACAAACCGGTGAGGCCCCTCCCCCTGATAAAGAGCCCAAACTGATGCCTCTGGTAAAAGGGTCGCTTCTCAGGCAGCTCATCGCTGGCGCGTTGCCAATGCCCAGGCTTTGCCAGCCAGATACGACAGAGGTCATTATGATGAGTTGGAAAAACTTATCCGAAATCTGCCTGATGGACATAAATCAAAGGCAAAGGATCTCATACAAGAAGGAAAACTCATTACCAATACCTCCATCAAATGTGCATTAGATGCAGCAGACACAGCAGCACGTGCAGTAAACACGAGCGTGTTGCTAGGCAGACACGCATGGTTAAGAATATTGTGTTTCAAACCGGAGATACAGGCCTCCATTCTTAATCAACCTTTTGACAAGGAACACCTTTGGTCCAGCAGTTGACACATCACAGGAGAAAATGAAAAATGACACTGAGGTTGCAGAGGCTATGGGGGCTTTACAATTACCTGCCAGTAGAGGTTCCTTTCGCCGCTCCTTTTACAGGGGTGGTTCCAAGACTGTTACCACAGAAAATCCTTCCTGCTCTTTCAAGGGCTACAACCAACCGCCCTCATCAAGAGGATATTTTAGAGGATGTTTTAGAGGAAACAATGGTACAGGAAGAGTCAGAGGCAAGTCCGCACGCACTTCCCCTGCTAATAACAAACAGTGACTTCCTTCCACTACCCTCCGATCATTCCACTCCTGTCTGGGGACGTCTCTCTTAATTTCTCCTTGTCTGGAACACCATCACCTTAGACAAATGGGTTCTACAAATTATCCAATATAGTTACTGCCTGGAACTTGGACACTCCCCCAAACATTTTTCCAAGATCACATGCAATGTCACAGAAACATCTCACCCATCTAAAAAAAAAAAAAGAGGTTCAATCTCTATTAAAAAAGGAGCAATAGAGCCAGTCCCTTTAAAACATCAAGGGACCAGAGTATACTCCATATACTTCTTAATTCCCAAGGACGGGTCTCTCAGGCCTATACTGGACCTCAGAAAACTAAACCTATTTGTTCAGTCTGACCACTTTTACATGGTCACTCTACAACAAGTACTTCCGCTCCTTCAACAAGGCGACTTCCTGTCCACTCTGGACTTGAAGGACGCCGATATCCATATTCCGATACATTCTGCTTATCGCAAATACCTAAGGTTCGTAGTAGCAGGTAAACATTATCAGTTCAAGGTGCTCCCATTCGGATTAACTACCACACCCAGGGTTTTCACCAAGTGTCTAGCAGTAGTCGCAGCACACCTTCGAAGACAACACATTCACATCTTCCCATATCTGGACGATTGACTCATAAAAGCCAACCCGCTAAAAAGCTTTCTCCATCTCACTCTCAAAACAGTGCAGTTGCGCCATGATCTTGTGTTCACAGTGAATCTTGTCAAATCCCATCTACAGCCATCCAACAGACAGGCGTATCTGGGAGCCACAATAGATGCACTAAAGGCTTTGGCCTATCCTAATCTGACCAGATTCGACAACATGCAGACTACTATCTCACTTTCAGCCTTGTACTCATTGCCAGCTCAAGTGTTCATGCAGTTACTGGGGATGATGCCATCTTGCATCCTAATCCTCCCTTACGTTAGACTTCAAATGCGTCCCCTTCAGGAATGCTTAGCACAGCAGTGGAACCAGGCTCAGGGTCTCTTAACAGATCTAGTGTTGGTGGACAGCCGCACCCATCACTCTCTGCAGTGGTGGAATCCACAAAACCTTTCAAAAGGACAGCTCTTCATAGACCCGGTTCCACAGATAGTTCTAACAGCAGACGCATCGCTCACTGGTTGGGGAGCTCATTTCCAAACACATACAATTCAGGGCATATGGAGCCTGCAGCAAAAGCAGCTTCACATAAACCATCTAGAGCTGCTAGCGATTTTTCTAGCAAAGCTTTCCTGATCCGTACAGATGACATGACCGCAATGTACTAGATAGAAAAACAGGGGGGGGGGGGGACACTCTCTTCAGCTGTCACAACTAGCACAGACCATCTGGAGATGGCCATACGTCAGAAAATGTTTCTCCTCGCAGAACACCTTCCAGTAGTAAACAATCAGATTGCAGATCTGCTCAGTCGTCAAAGACAACAGGTCCACGAATGGGAACTCCACCCTCAAGTTCTCCTCCCATTCTTCCAAATGTGGGGTTTTCCGAGCCTAGATCTATTCGCCACAAACCTAAACGCAAAATGCCCAAGCTTTGCATCCAGACATCCACACCCATTGTCCAAGGGCAATGCACTATGGATAAATTAGTCAGGGATATTTGCCTACGCTTTCCGCCTCTCCCACTCATTCCATTAGTGGTTTGGAGGCTCAGACAGACGTGCCTGACATTAATCCTAGTTGCTCCTACATATGCACGACAACCCTGGTGCACAACCCTATTGGAGTTCTCTGTAGTTCCTCACCAAAAACTACACCACTCCCAATCTCATCACCCAGAGCCATGCAGAGATGAGACATCCAGATCTCAGCCATTTCAACCTTGCGATCTGGCACCTGAAATCTTAAGAGTTTGGCTACCTTAATCTTCCTCCAGACTGCATGAATATTATCAAAGAGGCTAGACGTCCTACCACAAGAGCATGCCATGCAGCAAAGTGGAAACGGTTTGTAATATACTGTAACAACAATCTGATAAATCAACTGGATGTTTCAGTTCAAAACATTTGCTATTTACTACATCTGCAGCGTTCTAATTTATCATACTCTTTTATACGCTTACACCTTGCTGCAGTAGCTGCATATCTACAGAACAGACAACATCTGTCTCTATTTAGAGTGCCTGTCATTAAAGCATTTATGGAAGGACTTAAGAGAATCATTCCTCCAAGAATTCCATCTGCTCCAGTGTGGAATCTCAACATTGTCCTCACCAGGCTGATGGGTCCATCATTTGAGCCATTGCATAAATGTGAGGTACAATTTCTCACTTGGATGGTAGCTTTCCTCATAGCTATCACATCTGAGGATAATGGGTGAGATTCAAGCGCTAACCATAGAAGAACCATTCTTACAAATACACCAAAACAAAGTGGTTCTTCGAATCAACCCTAAATGTCTACCAAAGGTCATTTCTGCCTTTCATATCAACCAATCGGTTGAGTTGCCTGTGTTCTTCCCTCAACCAGATTCTGTGGCAGAACATGTGTTACACACTTTAGATGTAAAAAGAGCAATGTTTTACTATATAGAAAAGACAAAACCTTTCCGCAAAACAAAACAGCTATTTGTTCCTTTTGCTCCACCACATAAAGGCTATCCTATATAAAAATCAGGCATTGCAAGGTGGATAGTCCAATGCATTCAAGCATGCTATGCAAAGGCAAAACGAACACTAACAACTCCCCCTAGAGCGCACTCCACACGCAAACTAGGGGCTTACAGAGCTTTCTTAGAAAACACACCCAGCTCATATCTGCAAAGCTGCAACATGGTCTACACCTCTCATTCACAAAGCATTGTGTAGATGTGTTAGCAAGACAGCAAGCTAGTGTGGGCCAAGCAGTTTTATGTACACTATTTCAGACAACTGCAACAGCTACAGGTTAGCCACCGCTTTGGGAGATAACTGCTTTATAGTCTATGCACAGCATGGGATCTACAGCTCACATGCCTCAAACTGAAAATGCTATTTACCCAGTATGCATCTGTTCTTGGCATGTAGAGCTGTAGTCACATGCGCCCACCTGCCTCTCCAGGGTACCTATCCCTGTTGCAGTTGCATCGGTGGCGTAACAAAATTTCAAGGGGCTCCCCTGCAATATACACTCAGGGGCACCCGCTCTGGATTTATTCCGGAACGCTCAGGCGTAAGTACTGTGCCGAGGGGGGCCCCCTGCAGCTCGGGGCCCCCCCCACACTGCGGGGGATGCAGGGGCCTGTGTTACGCCCCTGAGTTACATCTTACTTAGATACATATATACATGGCAATCTCTCCCTACTCTTACTAACTCCATTTTCGCTCTCTGCGGCAAACAATCTAACAATGGAGTCGATGCCCATGCGCACTATCACCGAAAGGAGTCGTCACCCGCTTCATGACTGGAAAAGACTTCTTTGAACAAAAACAAAGTGCAAACATCCGGACCCAACACTAGATGGCAGGCTATGCACAGCGTGTGACTCTACAGCTCTACATGCCAAGAACTGATGCATACTGGGTAAGTAGCATTTTCCTTTCCCTTCAAGTATTCAGTTCCACCTAATATTATTCGCTATATATTTTTGGGGTCCCCATATGTAAACACTGGTAGGTGATGGGTGTGAGGGTGGTCTTGTATGTGATTCAAACCCCCTTAGAGGCAGAGATTTCAATCATGCATTGAGTGGTTTGATTTGGTCACATTCCTTCTTTTGGAGGGACATTGTGCAGCAAAATAAATGGCCGCTTCTAAAAATGTTCAGCTTTTTTACAGTAGGCGCTATTAATGAATAATCTGGTGCTCTTCATTTCCATATTGGTTTATTTTCGCTGTAAGAACGTAATGCAAAGATTTATGATGGGGTTTGACATATATGGGAAGCTGGAAGCTGCAGCTCGGTTCAGACTGGCTGCAAGAGCAGGCTTGTAGTTTCCAGGCGAAGTAGAAAGTGTCGAAGAGTAGACTATATTGTGTTGTGGTTTTGAGACCTCGCCAGGTGAGAGCGTCACGTTCGCTGTCGGATCCGGTTAAGTTCTTTAGCAAAATGTATGGCTCAGTCCTATGTAGCTGTGGCACAGAATAGTCAGGCTTTGTCAAAAGACTAGATGTAAAGCGCTTACAAGTACCAAAACAGTTATAAGTAACAGACACAACTCAATAAATATCCAATAACAAATTATGAAGATAGAGTGAATTTTTCTGTTAGACACCAAAATGACAAATCTATCCAGGCAAACCAGAGATAGGATTTTTCTAAGGTGAGTAAAATACTTTAACTTTAAGCTCTTGGATGCGATAGATCGTTGCAAGTTGGTAATAGCCGACAGGCTAGAATGCTGTTAGTCTTCTTGGACTAGCCAAAGTGCCTGGGGCCAGTCACAGGACCCACTCAAGTCCAGGGGGGTAGTTTACCTCTCATAGTCGGCAGCCTTAGGGTCCTCTGTGTCTTTTCCCTCCTTAAAATGGTCCAGTTAAGAAGTGGTCCTGATGCTGGGGAAGAAGGATGCTGAAAAGATGCTGTGTTTTCTTGGGGCCACCCTGGGGGCCTTAACTTCAGGGGTCCTTTCCTGCCTCTGGACTATATCCACGTTGCAGCGGAAGAGTCCAGTGCAGGCCCGGTTGCCACTGATTAACTGGTCTACTGGTTACAGCAGGTTCACTGGTTGCTTACAGTTGAGCAAATCATTTTTTGTTTGGGACCAGGGTCCTCTTTGGCTGTGGATCCCACAGACTTTGGGACACCTCTGGAAGGGCCGGACTTGGTCGCCCAACATGCACTTTGACGTCCAGCGATGAGTAAGCGTTTCTGGCAGCTGGGCTTTTAACCGGTGCAGGTTCTCTTAGCGTTCGGTGGCCCTGAAGCTTAACAAGAAGCTAAGCACCTAACCTTGGAGTCACTTTGTGTGCCTTGGCACAATTGGAGCTCTTTTCCACGAGTGGGCACAGCAGGCACAGCCTTCTTTGTGGGTCCCTTGAGTGCAGCAGGTGGAGCCTCTTTATAAGGTCCAGGGAGCAGCAGGGCTGTCCTCACTCTGCCATCTTCCAGTCCATTTGTGATTAAAGGACTCTGGGGTGCCACTTTTATGCCATCTTTCATTTGTGGGTGGTGGGGGGAAGGCTCACTAGCCAATCGGGCAGTAGTTTCGACGGTATTACCCTTCCCATTTTACATCACTTTCTGGGGGTGTGGCCACTAAACAATGCCAGGATTCCCCCCTCTAGCCTAAACCAAGATGGTGCAATCCTCCTTTCCCTGGGGTATACCCATCAAAATGAGCAACTCCCCCTAATAAACCGATTCTGCAATGGGCTTTCCCCTTCTGGAGGAGATGCCAGCCTGTATGCCTACGCAGGCAGGCAAAGGTGTGATAGCTATTTGCTTTACCGAGATGGTGGCCTTTCCGAAACTGGGCCATCTGTGGCCACCGCATGGTAGCCATCCTGCTGGAGGAGGTTGCACCTCCACCTTTCAGAAATTCTTTATTCGGCATTCCTGGGAGCGATTCACATTTCCTAACAAGGTGGCTGAACCTTGTCTTGGTGACAACTGCTGCAGATCAGAAAGGATCTCCTCCAGTTTTCCTGGGTGAGTGGCTTGTTATGCTTAGTACACCCCAGGTGTTTTTGCAAGGCTCCTCCCAGGGGAAGAAGGCTTGCGCCATCTTGGTGTAGAGTAAAGAGGGGTGTCTTGGGGCTGTTTCGTGGCCAAACCCCCAGGATGTGTTGTAAAGTTAGAGGTTTAGCCTCGTACTCCATTGGCTAGTGAGCTCTCTCCTCCCACAAAATAGAAGATGGCATAAGAGTGGCGCCCCTGACCCACAGTTCGCTGATCACAGCTCGTCTAGCAAGAAGACAGGAGGACTGCTATGCTCCTCCCTGGACCCAGCAAAGAGGCTCCACCAAGGAAGGACTGCACCTGCTGAACTTGAAGGACTCACAAAGAGTACTGTCCCTGCAGTGGCCACGTGTGAAAAAAAGAACCACTTGTGCCAGTACTGCAGTGACTCCAAGGGCTAGCTGGCTAGCACCTTCTCTAGCACTAGGGACACAAAAGCTGAAGGGAGTCTGCACTTGTAAGAGCCCAGCTGCCCAGAATCGCCTGCCTGTCATGGACGTCTGGGAAGCAGAGTCTTGACCTGCCAGGGGTATCCCCAAGTCGTGGGATCCTTGGCTGTCATCAAAGTGGACTCATGTCCCACGGCAAGAAAGAGACACTCGCCTGTGGATAGCTGCTGAAGACAAGAGATCAGTTGCCCAGTGGTAACTGGACCCGCTCTGGATTCCCCTCGGACATCCTGGGAGATTAAATCCTGAGGCCGGATACGACGCCTGAAGCTCATGGACCTTGGTGTGGCCCCAGGAATGCTTCCACATCTCTTTCAGAGCTTCAGCATCTTTTCAGCATCTTACACATCTTTCCGGCATCACCAGCATCAGGATCACTTAATTGTTGGAACCGCAATCCAGTTGTAATGTTCTGTGAGGTCCCTGAGCCTGCTGAACCCACAGGTAACTGTCTCCTTGGACCAAAGTGATCTCTGTGACTCCCTCCCGACCCATTGTAGCCAGTCAAAGACCGGGTTGGTAGCCGATTTTTGGAATAAAAAAAATGTACTTACCTTTTATTAAATCCTATCTCCCGTTCCCCTCCATAGAATTTTGTCGTTTGTGTCTAATATAAAAATACACTTCATTTTTTTTATAAATTGAAGTTGGATTGCATGTGAATTCTCCCAATCAGCTAATCGACCCTTTAACCTTTATCATTGCTTGTGACTATCACCAACTCAGGCCTACTGTACTGCACATACACTTTCCGACGAGGCAAACCCCAGATATATAGTCATAAAATTACAAATATGTAAAAAATAACAGCTGCCAAAAGAAAAAAAAGAAAATACCACCCCTCCGAAGAATAACAAGCATTTTGAAAGTGCAAATCGTCTCCCCCCCCCAGAGTTTGTGTGGGGGTTTAAACTCCAAACACGATTCCTACAATTCTGGATATTCCATGTAACAAAATAATCTACAGGCTTTAACATAGCTTATGACAGCCCACCCTTTGCAGCTTATTGGCTTTAACACGTATGCACAATAAATGAGTTCTGGCCACTGACTTGGTTGGAACTTCTCATAATAAATAGCTCAGGTCTGTTGCTTTGATTATTGGCTTATCTCCAGAACGGAGTCCTGCTGCGTTGAGCATAAGCTGTTCCAGAAGGGGGAAAGTGCAATATAAGTGCAATATAATATTCAGCAGAAAGGCACAACTTCTGCTCTATCAACTGATGTTCTCCAGGGATTCGATGTGAGCAGGGCCTTGAGACCCTCACGGGTGAGTAGCGCGCTTTATAAAAGCCTGATTGATTGAAAGCCCCCCCACCTTCAGTGGTGGTGCTTATGGTCTTTTTAATTGGTGATCAGCTACGGTCCGGCAGTAGCAGAACTGTCAAGCCAGACCTAATCAAAGAAGACCCCCCCCCCACCCTCCCCCCCCGCACGCAGTTACAAGTCTTCAACCAATCAGGCTCATAAAATCAGTGAAATGACATATTGTAGCTAAATTATAGGTGTAAATCAGTTGTAACACACTTCAAAGCAGATGTTAAAATTTCTGCCATTCTCTCCAAATTGTGCAACCGTTTTTCCCATTGGCTGTTCAATAATTGTCACTTGCCTGAAGTCCCTCAGACACACAAACAAAGCTCTTCTATTTAAGACTTGGAAACCTTAAGCCGAGCGGCGCATCCAACTGCTAGGAAGAACGATCAGTGCATCGACCTATGGTCTTTTCTGCCGATTCACACTCCCAGCATTGGCCGTTGTACCTTGAGATTAGTTACTCCTTCTAGATCTTTGCTTCAAGGCACTGATTTGTCTTGCTTAGCTGGGCCCAAAGTTCTGCTCTGAAGCCCGCAGCCGCCGCTATCAGATCTCAGGTTCGCAGACTACTATGGTTGCATAGTCTTGGTTCCACCTTATGCTTTTTAGGTCTCTCCTGGCGAAAGCAGCACATGCGCTGCTCTCGCCATGGAAAGAACCTTTTGCAATCGATTCAGCCAAAGCTGAAAGCACGCGCGTGGAGATGTACAAAGATGGCTGCTCTCGCTATTCACAAAGGTAAACCTGCACGCGTACGGACAAAAAATGCATGCGCATGTGGACAGCCCAATGCCATCTTTGTTTACTTTAATTGTGTCCGTACGTGTGCATGTTTACCTTTGTGAATGGCGAGAGCAGCCATCTTTGTACATCTGCACGAGCGTACCCTGCCCAGCCCCCTCCCCTTCAATTTGTTTACTGACACCGCGCGCCCTCCTCTCAGCCTCGCGAAGGGTCCCGAGCCCGGCCAATCGGCGCGCTGTTTGTTTTACAAAGGGCTGTCACCAGCAGTCTCCCTTCCCCTCTCGCGCTACGTGTGCTCCTCGCTCGCCCTAGCACAAAAGTAATGCGCTGGGCAGAGGCAGGGGAGCGCTCCCTCCAGGAGAGCCTCTGTGCCCAGACAATCCGCATATGAAGGAAAGTTTTCTTTTCTATTTCGTGTTTGCATGTGACCTGGGGTCCTTTGTCTTGTCTGCCCCCTTAAAGTATTTAAATTGTTCGAGGCATGTGGGCTGCTGAATTCATATCTGTGCATAGATCGCCGCCTAGTGTTGGGTCCGGATGTTTGCACGTTGTTGTCCTGGAAGAGTCTTCGAAGTATCCTGAGATAGGTGACTCCTCCCCTGGACCACAGTGCGCATGGGCATCTTATCCATCCTCCGATTGTTTTTTTCCGCCATTGGGTTCGGATGTGCTTATCTTGACTCAAGTTAGGAAAATCTTTTTTCAGGCCAAAAGGCCTTTAGTTCGCGTCTGTACTGTTCCCGATCGGTATCGACAGTTACTTGTTAGTTTACTAACTTCAAAAAACAACTTTTTACCATCGACACCATCGACGATGGAATCGAGGACACCATTCAAGCGGTGTCCTGTTTGCAATGCGAAATATCCCCATGTCGACGTCCACCCGGTGTGCAACAAATGCCTTTCACCGGATCACGACGAATCCACATGCATGGCCTGTGCCCGATTCCGATCCAAAAAGACTCTCCGGAATCGACGAGCAGCGAGACTTGAAGCGCAGCAAGCGGCACCGGCCCGACCAACATCTTCAGCGCCGAGGACGAAGATGTGGAAGGCGTGGAGAACCTATCCTCCAGCCCCACTTCCAAACACGATTCCGGATCGGAAGACATCGAAGAACAACTCTTTCACAGGGATGAAGACGACACCGAGGTAGGAGACTACGATGAGGCCTTAGGGGCCGAAGAAAGTAGCTCCGGTGACGAGCAAGGCCTACCCGTACAGACGGAGGATATCCCAGTGCGTCAGTCTATGGCTCCGGTCGAGGGATCGCCTTCGGGCCTTACCCAAGACCTATCCCGCAGTTCTTCGGGCCCGGCCTCGGACATTCAGCGACAGCCATTAGTACCCAAAACGACTGGTTTCCCTTCCTCGAAACCGAAACCAAAAGTCGTGTCGGTTCCACAGAAACCGAAACTGAAAGTGACACTGGTCGGATCGAAGCCCACTACACCTTCGACGCCAGCAAAACCCGTCGGCACCGACCGCACCAAACGGGACTTCGGTGCCGAACTCGCAGCAGCAGACGTCGGCGCCGACACACGGAAAAAGGCCATCGGTACCACCAAACCGCCTCGGCACCCGGCACCGAAACAATCGGCTCCGGCCACGAAGGTCAAAATGGCCGCTGCGTCGCACACCACTTCGAAAGCAGCACCTAAGGCCCAATCATCGACGCCGTCGACGGCTACTACCTCTCCTCGACTCGATGACCCCGTGGCCCCGAAGAAGCCCACGCCTGCCTCTACAGAACCGCTCGGCGCCAAAGAACCGTCGGCGCTCCAGGTGCGACAAGTTGCAGCGTCCTTGCAACGCATCAAAGAAAAGGCAGCACTCCAGGACACGTCGGGCCCCGAGCCGAAAAAAGCTCCAAAAGCTTCTACAGCACCACCCCATATCACTTTTGGCCTGCCGCCATCCACGGCGCCCAAAATGTTTGAAATAAGAACACGTGTCACCCAAACTAGGATCACACCTGCCGAACGCTCTCCTACGGAGACGTCACCGTCCCACATCATCGATGCCGACACCGGCAGAATTATGCTCCACAAGCGGAGAATATCTTCCGAACACGCTTTGGACTCCTACCGGATCCCGCTGAAGAAAAAGCTGCCAGCGGATTCGGAACCAGTTCTTTACGAACGGTTCCATACCTCCTACCCAGATCCACAGTCCTTCTCTCCGACACACTCCGAAACCGACGTTTTGGAGGACTATATGGGTGACGACGTCCCCTACCCCAGAGAGATGGACCCTGAAGGCCAACAGGACCCTGACCAGGCTTGGGATGACCCTGTAGACACAGGTGCACCTATGGATACACAGGACACGCAGCTATATGGCGCAAAAACGTCTCCCACAGAGGACACTGCCGCATTCAAAGCCCTAATTGAACGTGCTGCGGCAAATCATGGTGTGCAACTCCACTCTGACACAATCGAGGACGATTTTCTAATGGATACTTTCGCATCCTCAGAAAGGAATATCAAAACTCTACCCATGTTGAAAGGTGTCCTCAAACCAGCAAAGGACATTTTCAAAGAACCCACCAGGGCAAGAGTAATAAACCCCAGGATCGACAAGAAATATAGGTCGGCGCCTGGGGACCCTACGTACATTAGAGGCCAGTTGCCTCTGGATTCCATCGTAGTCGCAAATGCTCGCAAACGGGCGCACTCGCAGACAACTGGGGATGCTCCTCCCCCGGACAAAGAGTCCAAGGTGCTAGAGACCTCCGGCAAACGGGTTGCAGCCCAGGCAGCTAACATATGGCGTATTGCCAATACCCAGGCGCTCCTAGCTCGCTACGATCGCGCACACTATGACACATTAGAAACCCTACTCCAACATCTCCCTGACCAATACAAAGAGGGAGCAGAGATCCTCATCAGGGAGGGACAACTCCTCACGAACGCATCCATTAAGTGTGCACTGGATGCCGCAGATACAGCTGCCAGAGCAATAAACACCAGCGTCATGCTACGACGACACGCCTGGTTACGAATCTCCGGATTCAAACCTGAGGTTCAAAATAACATCCTCAATCAGCCGGTCAACCCCGACTACTTATTCGGGCCAGAAGTTGACACCACCCTAGAAAAAATAAAAAAGGACACAGACACTGCAAAGTCCATGGGGGCTCTCCAAACGCAGACCTTTCGGAGTGGCTCCTTTCGTCGCCCCGGAAATAGAGGAGCAGGCAGAGGACAGGGGTCACAGCAAACCTACAACAAGGGCAACACACAGAGTACCTACGATAAAAACACCCGGGGTGGGTATCGTGGCTCCAGCACAAAGGGCAGAGGACGCGGATACGGCAATACCAGGTCCTCCCCCAAGAACAAACAGTGACGCCCTCTCCCTTCCTCCCGACCACATAACACCTGTCAGGGGAAGGCTACAAAGGTTCCTGTCCACGTGGAACACCATCACCACGGACAGGTGGGTCAAAGATATTATCAAACACGGTTACTGCCTAGAATTACCCTCCACTCCTCCCACAATACCGCCAAAACACCGTCCTATGTCCTCAGAGCACTTAGCGCTATTACAGCAGGAAGTGCTAAGTATGCTGGAAAAAGGCGCAATAGAGGTCGTACCCGTCCACGAGCAAGGCACGGGGGTGTACTCCCTGTACTTCTTAATACCAAAAAAGGACGGGTCACTCAGACCTATACTAGACCTGAGACCCCTCAACCGCTACATTCTCTCAGAGCATTTCCACATGCTCACCCTACAACAAGTACTCCCGCTGCTCAAACAGGGAGACTTCCTGGCCACGCTAGACCTCAAAGATGCGTATTTCCACATACCCATTCACCCCTCACACAGAAAATATCTCAGGTTCACTGTTCAAGGGCAGCACTACCAATTCAAGGTTCTTCCCTTCGGCGTGACAACAGCACCCAGAGTTTTCACAAAGTGCCTAGCTACTGTGGCTGCACATCTACGGAGGCAACACATTCACGTCTACCCTTACCTGGACGACTGGCTTGTTCAGGCAAAGTCAGCACAGCAATGTGCCAGCCACATGTCCCGCACCATTCACCTTCTTCACAGTCTGGGGTTCTCACTAAATTACCCAAAATCACGTCTCCAACCCGCACACGTACAACAGTACCTGGGCGCCACCATAAACACTCTGGCTGCCACAGCTCAGCCAAATTTAGTGAGGATCAACAGCATGCAAATGCTGATTTCCAAGTTCAAACCCCAACACTCCCTTCCTGCGCGAGTGTTTATGCAGTTGATAGGCATGATGGCCTCCTGCATCTTCATAGTCCCACACGCGAGACTACATATGCGCCCGCTTCAGGAGTGCTTAGCACGTCAATGGAATCAGGCTCACAGGCAACTAAAAGACCTAGTGTTGGTGAGCGGTCGGGCATACAACTCTCTGCATTGGTGGAATCCACAAAACCTTTGCAAGGGCCGACCGTTCCAAGAGCCTGTTCCACAAATAATACTGACAGCGGACGCGTCTCTCCAGGGATGGGGAGCTCATGTACTCAATTACACAGTGCAGGGACTATGGACAATACAACAAAAGAAGATGCACATCAACCTTCTAGAACTGATGGCAATCTTCCTAGCAATGAAAGCATTCAAAGTACACTTGTGCAACAAAGTCGTGTTGATCCGGACGGACAACATGACCGCCATGTACTACATACAAAAGCAGGGAGGAACACACTCTCCACAGTTGTCTCATCTGGCTCAGAGCATGTGGAAGTGGGCCATTCAGAGGAACATGTTCCTCATGGCGGAACACCTCCCCGGCAAGGACAACCAGATGGCGGATCTGCTCAGCAGACACAGCCACCAGATGCACGAGTGGGAGTTACACCCATCAGTACTCCAACCGTACTTCCAGCAGTGGGGTCATCCAGAGATGGACCTATTCGCCACAAGCGAAAACGCAAAATGCCAAAGCTTTGCCGCCAGGTTCCCACATCCGCAGTCGCAGGGCAATGCGATATGGATGAACTGGTCCGGCAGATTTGCGTACGCTTTTCCCCCAGCACCATTGATACCGCTGGTGGCACGCAAACTCAGACAACACTCACTAACACTCGTCCTAGTTGCTCCAACATGGGCACGCCAACCATGGTACACCACCTTTCTCGAACTTTCCGTGGTGCCGCATCAAAGGCTGCGGATCAAACCCGCGCATTTGACGCAGAACCATGGAGAGATTCAGCACCCAGATCCGCAACAGCTGAACCTGTCAATCTGGCTCCTGAAGTCCTAGAGTTTGGCTACCTGAACCTGCCTGTATGGACATCATTAAGGAAGCTAGAAGACCCACTACCAGAGCTTGCTATGAAGCCAAATGGAAAAGGTTCGTAATTTATTGCAATAACAATGACATTAACCCGCTAGACGCATCCATCCAAAACATAATTTGTTACCTCTTACACCTATACCGATGCAATCTGGCGTACACCTCTATACGTGTCCATTTGACCGCAATATCAGCCTCTCTCCAGAACAGGCAGCACCTCTCTTTATTCAGAGTGCCTGCCATCAAAGCATTCTTGGAAGGACTCAAACGAGTAATTCCTCCAAGCCACCCACCAGCTCCAATGTGGAACCTCAACTTGGTCCTCACACGCCTGATGGGTCCACCCTTTGAACCTCTACACTCCTGCGAGATTCAATTCCTTACCTGGAAAGTAGCTTTCCTAGTAGCGATCACTTCTTTGAGGAGAGTTAGTGAACTCCAGGCACTAACCGTTCAAGAGCCCTTCATACAGGTTCACGCCAACAGGGTCGTACTACATACCAACCCCAAATTCATGCCCAAGGTGATATCGCAGTTCCACATGAATCAAACTATTGAACTGGCTGTTTTCTTTCAAAACCCACAAACTGTCGCAGAAAGAGCACTCCATACACTGGATGTAAAGAGAGCCCTCATGTACTATATAGACAGGACTAAAGTCTTCAGGAAAACAAAACAACTTTTCGTTGCCTTTGCCCCATACCACAAAGGTAACGCCATCTCCAAAGCAGGTATAGCCAGATGGATCGTTAAATGTATTCAAATTTGCTATCAAAAAGCTAAACGCACATTAACGATTCCCCCACGAGCCCACTCAACACGTAAGTTAGGGGCCTCCATGGCTTTCCTGGGAAACATTCCTGAATATGCTACTTACCAGTATGGATCTGTTCTTGGCATGTAGGGCTGCTGACATTCATATCGCCCTCCCTCCTCCCCGGCGCCTGTGGCAGCTGCAGCTCTCAGAATTACTGTATAGCATGGTCATCACTTTCTGTATCTATTCCATCACTGCCACAATGGCGAAAAACAATCTGAGGATGGATAAGATGCCCATGCGCACTGTGGTCCAGGGGAGGAGTCACCTATCTCAGGATACTTCGAAGACTCTTCCAGGATAACAACGTGCAAACATCCGGACCCAACACTAGGCGGCGATCTATGCACAGATATGAATGTCAGCAGCCCTACATGCCAAGAACAGATGCATACTGGTAAGTAGCATATTCAGTACAGACAGCAAATAATACTTGGTGGGGTACTGTCTGCTTTTAACACGCATATCTGCATGTGAGTATGTGCAGCATGCCATTTATATTTAAACATATATGTGCAGTACACATGTATATTTAAAATACATGCTCACATTTTATAGCAAATTTACGCAATTTTTTATTCACGTGTGTACACACTGCAGTTGCATACACGTACATTTACGAGTTTGTATATGTGCGTTCTGAATGCACACCCGCGTAGAAAGGCACCTGCTCGGGTATGCACAAGTTTGGATACAAAGGCCCATGTGCATACCTAATACACGTGTATTGTATGGCTGTGTTTATGTATCTTTACATATATCACACACATGTGCACGTAGAGCATACAATGTACATTTAATGTGAATATACGAGCATACATGCACATTAAATCGTATATATGCATTTTACGTCGAGTGCGTAGACTACTGTATATATGTGTGTGCACCTGTCTACATATGTGTTTATTGAGCCCTAACCGTGTTTATACTCAAGTAAACACATAAAAGCAGGCGTGCGTGTATAATGCATTCATGCGCATAGTTAAGTGTCCGTTTATATACGTATGCACAGTCACACACATCTTGCGTATTTAGATCAGCTTCTGTGACATGGCGTACTTGAGGCAGAGGGTGCACAGGCCCTCGCACAGTGCTTTGAGTAAAAGAGTACTCCCGTTAGTGCACTCTGCCTCTGCCGATGGCAACACGGGGTTCAGGTCCGCTCTGATGCTGCAGTGGGGCAGATACAGTAGCAAATCCGCCTTAATTTAGCCCTAATCGAGGGCTTCAAAGCCCTGCAGGTCACAAATCGACATCAAAGCAGGTAGCTCAAACCCTCACCAGAGGGGGCCTGCTCCCGGCGCACAGGTAATTAAGTTAAAGCCATTTGCTTTGCTATACAATACCATTAGCAAGGGAAATGGCTTTAACTTAAAGGCGAGACCTATTGCATTTTCAATGCTGGTTTCATCAGCCACCAGATACTCCCTGCCCCTTTGTCTCACTCTTTTCCTGCTTTCTTTCTTTGTTACTGTTTGCTATATTTCTCCTCTTCTTCGTTCCCTCTTATGTTTCTCTCTCTTTTGTTTTGGGTCAAAGGCTGACGACCGAAATAAGTGCTAGTCCGGAAAAATGAGCGCCAGTGAGCCCCACCTGCAATCACTGGCTCAAATAATGCACTAGTGGCCAGAGACCTTGTATAGTATACGAATAACATGAGGATGTGATCTCGAAGTGGTCTCGTAAGTGGTTTGGTCAAATGTTAGTAAGGCTGACTACCAGTGACACTCATGACGAAACCTAGAGGGAGCTAGTCGAACGCCCCAATTTGAGTTCTGTGCCAACTGTCTGAATAATCGGCCTCTGACTTTTTTATGATACATTGGACGCCAAGACTGTGGCACTGTTAAGCAATGAGAGGGAGTATTAAGTAGCGTTCTGTTGCTGCCGCAATATACCTGTAGGCATCCCAGCTGCCCTATCCCCATGGCAACCGTGACATCTGCATTGGTACAGGGGCATTTCCATCCCACAGCAAAGGCCCCATAGGTCGTTTCCAGAGCGAGTCTTGCACCAAAAGGAATGGTGAGAGTTCCAGGGACAGAAGGTGCCCTGTCCTGGGTGCACGCGTGCGCATCCCATCATTCGGACCTGTTCAGATGCTGAAAGCAGACCTGTAGGATGATGATACATGACAGATTTAACTTCTCTTCACATGCCAAGTGAATAGCGAGCCTCATACTCTCCAGTCACCCATTTGTCTTTTCTCTCTGCAGCCCAATGCTAAAACGTTTTCTCGATCTCCAACGGCAAGGCACCTGTCACTTCAAGAAAGAAAAGACGCCCTGTACGACTATGCAAGGAGGTAAGCAGAACTGTGTCCAATGAAACTACCCCTTGGGTTGTTACTGCGAGTCTGTTAATCCAGAATGGTTGCTGAGTCAGGCATTATCACGCCATGCTGCTACTCCAGGCATTGTGACTAGGCACTGCTACGCCACTGCACCTTGTCAGGCATCATGACGCTCTGCTGCTATGCCACTGCACAATGTCAGGCAGCGTGACGTTTCACTGCTATGGGCCTGTACCTTGTCAGGCAGCGCAACGTCCCACTGCTATGCCACTGTACCTTGTCAGGTAGCTTGACAGCCCATTAATAAGCCACTGTACCTTGTCAGGCAGCGTGACGCCCCACTGCTCCACCACTGCACCTTGTCAGGCAGCGTGACACCCCACTGCTCCACCACTGCACCTTGTCAGGCAGCGTGACGCCCCACTGCTCCACCACTGCACCTTGTCAGGCAGCGTGACACCCCACTGCTCCACCACTGCACCTTGTCAGGCAGCGTGACGCCCCACTGCTCCACCACTGCACCTTGTCAGGCAGCGTGACGCCCCACTGCTCCACCACTGCACCTTGTCAGGCAGCGTGACGCCCCGCTGCTACGCCACTGCACCTTGTCAGGCAACATGACACCCCACTGCTACACCACTGTACCTTGTCGAGCAGCGTGAAGCTGCACTACTGTACATTGTCAGACATTGTGCAGACCAGCTGCTACACCATTGTACAATGTCAGGCAACGTGACGCCCCACTGCTCCACCACTGTACAATGTCTGGCAGCGTGACATCCCGCTTCTACGCCACTGTACAATGGCAGCGTGACATCCCGCTGCTAGGCCACTGTACATTGTCAGGCAGCATGATGCCGCACTATTGTACATTATCACGGATTGTGAAGCTCCACTGCTACGCCACTGTACATTGTCTGGCATTGTGAAGCTCTACTGCTGCGCCACTATACAATGTCTGGCAGCGTGATATCCCGCTGCTACGCCACTGTACATTGTCAGGCAGCGTGATGCCACACTGCTGGACATTGTCACACATTGTGAAGCGCCACTGGACATTGTCACACATTGTGAAGCTCCATTGCTACGCCACTGTACCTTGTCTGGCAGCGTGATGCTGCACTACTGTACATTGTCAGGCATTGTGTAGGCCAGCTGCTACACCACTGTACAATGTCAGGCAGCGTGACGCCCCACTGCTACACCACTGTACAATGTCAGGCAGCGTGACGCCCTACTGCTACGCCACTGTACAATGTCAGGCAGCGTGATGCCCCACTGCTACGCCACTGTACAATGTCAGGCAGCGTGATGCCCCACTGCTACGCCACTGTACAATGTCAGGCAGCGTGATGCCCCACTGCTACGCCACTGTACAATGTCAGGCAGCGTGATGCCCCACTGCTACGCCACTGTACAATGTCAGGCAGCGTGATGCCCCACTGCTACGCCACTGTACAATGTCAGGCAGCGTGACGCCCCACTGCTACGCCACTGTACAATGTCAGGCAGCGTGCCGCCCCACTGCTACGCCACTGTACAATGTCAGGCAGCGTGACGCCCCACTGCTACACCACTGTACAATGTCAGGCAGCGTGACGCCCTACTGCTACGCCACTGTACAATGTCAGGCAGCGTGATGCCCCACTGCTACGCCACTGTACAATGTCAGGCAGCGTGATGCCCCACTGCTACGCCACTGTACAATGTCAGGCAGCGTGATGCCCCACTGCTACGCCACTGTACAATGTCAGGCAGCGTGATGCCCCACTGCTACGCCACTGTACAATGTCAGGCAGCGTGACGCCCCACTGCTACGCCACTGTACAATGTCAGGCAGCGTGCCGCCCCACTGCTACGCCACTGTACAATGTCAGGCAGCGTGATGCCCCACTGCTACGCCACTGTACAATGTCAGGCAGCGTGACGCCCCACTGCTACGCCACTGTACAATGTCCGGCAGTGTGACGCCCCACTGCTACGCCACTGTACAATGTCCGGCAGTGTGACGCCCCACTGCTACGCCACTGTACAATGTCGGGCAGTGTGACGCCCCACTGCCACGCCACTGTACAATGTCCGGCAGCGTGACGCCCCACTGCTACGCCACTGTACAATGTCAGGCAGCGTGATGCCCCACTGCTACTCCACTGTACAATGTCAGGCAGCGTGCCGCCCCACTGCTACGCCACTGTACAATGTCAGGCAGCGTGCCGCCCCACTGCTACGCCACTGTACAATGTCAGGCAGCGTGCCGCCCCACTGCTACGCCACTGTACAATGTCAGGCATCGTGACTACGCGCTGCTACACAACTGTACTGTGCTGTATTTTCTCTTCACAGCAATATGATTCCATTGTAGTCCACCTTTAAAGATAAGACAACAGGTTTCGGCTGTAATGTTGAGGAGTCACCCCTCTTTTCAGTGGCATCTACTGTGCCCTCTTCCCAGGCTGCACGTGGAGTGGCAGTATTGGCAGCATAATGCTAGCCTAGGACGACATTCAGTGTCTCCTGCACCTGGGGATTAAACTGCCTTTTGTCTCCCCAGGCAGTTAACATATAACTGGGGTTCTCCTATGTCCAGATGTTTGTGACTTGCATGCGAGGGAGGAACCTGTGTGTCTTTGCACCTCACCATCACAAGGTAGTTGTTTCCTTTGTGCAAAACCTCTGTTATCCATCATGGTCACCAGGGCTTGAATGTCTGCCTTGCCTTCCCTTCGCTGAAAACAGCAGTCTCTGTGAGCCTAGCCAGCCAGAAAGCACTTTTTATGTAGCTGCTGTTCCCCTACCAAAGTGAAACCTGCCCCATTGTTTTCAACCTGAGCCAGCCCAAACCAGTATCAGGAGGGGAAAAAGAGGTGCATCCCCTGGACAAGACTGGATAAAACGTGATGACCTCAGAGATCTGAAAGGTGCATGGAAGATGTATACTGGACGAAATTTCAACAAGTATATCTGAATGTTTCTACTCCATAACTGAGGGCATGCACACGAGTGTAGTAGAGAGAGACAAGTAGTGGGACTGCTTCCAGAGCGCCATTCTCCCTCCAGGCAGTGCGTTCAGCATCTGCAGAGCTGATTCTCTTGATCTGTGTAAGAAAGAAGGCCAACTTACCCATCTGCTGGAGAGCCCCTGGCCTGGAAGAAAAGCCCGCCTCACAGCCACCAAGGTCCAGCAGCTGGAAGGACCTGAAAGCGACGTGCTCAACAGTCTGATTGTGGACGTGGGATAAGAGCTCACCATTGACCGCTGCCCAGCGGAAGCCATCCATCTGGGTCAGGAGAAGCTTAATCTCCTTTTGCTACTGAGTACTTAGCCGGCTCTCCCCTGGGCAAACCCCGTTCCCTGAGTGCCTGTACCTCTGTTTGCAGCCATCCTGTAGTCGTAAGACAGTTTGACTTCAACCTTTAACCTATAGTCCTTCCAGAACCATTGGAATTTTGTTGCCAGCCCTCGTGGGTGCTATTAACAGCTGAAGCTGCAGACAGGATGGCTTGGCACGGTTCAGAAATCCAGTGACTACTGGACTCTGTTGCCCACTGTGAGTGCCCCATGGTCTCGTGGGCTCCCAGACAACTTGAAAAACTCTCCTGGTAAGACTGTAAATACTGGCCCTCCAGTCATACAACACATTTAGGACATACAAAGTAATTTGCGACTTGGTGGAGACAGTGGCTGGCAAGCTGTTAAATAGCTACCGGATTTAGACTCCAGTGACTGTGCCCTCTGACACTGGACATGGGACCACTCACTAAATTATTCACACTTCCCCCTTACTTTACCCTCTCCCACTTTCCACCTTAACACTTCCAGGTCACCATTATACAGTGGCATGTACTTAGCGACATGGGTGGACTATACTGTTCTTTAGATGGTCCACGGCGCTTATCATGGCAGATGCACAGGGCACATACCAGGGGTGCCCCAGATTACTAAAATCAAAGCTCCACCACAGTTCATCTTGGCATCTGCAGTGACTTTGAAGTAAGCTTGCAAAAACCATGTAAAGAATTCACTTTAGTTCAGGCTTGAGATGTGGCGTTATGGTTCTTGGGCAGGGCATAGAGCTGCCCGGTGGAATGACATTGCCACATGACTCTCTGTGAAACAAGAAGCACAGCCCTAGTGTTCAGGAGCTGGAACTGCTTCTGAGGTCTTATCTCTCGCCCAGGAGGGGCTAGGCATTTCGCTCTTTTATTGCTAATCTCCATTTCTAATGATAAATATTTTACTTTCCTGTAAGTCATTTCTTTTTAAAGTTAATACTTGTCTACACATTGAAATAAGTAACTTTTATTAACAATGTTTAAACTGTTTGTGTCTACCCAACACAATATGATCCTGACAACATGGCTAAGTGTCTTGCCCAGCCGAGGCAGATTTGTTCTTGGGTTCTAACGTGCTCTACAAATGTGGCCACCAAACGTGCATTGAACGGACCCCATATCAGCCCGAGAGCAGTCTGGACTCCAGGGAGTTTGCAGCACCGAAACTGCAACTGTCAAAATACTGGGTGACATTCACTGCATGGCGATGCTGCCTCATTCTTCTTTGTGTCGCCAACTTTCGATAGTTGGCCACTGCAGGCTGCTCCCATCTGGAAACACACGGGCATTTGTGTGAGGCCCTGAGCTGGTTCTCATCCTTCCTACTAGTCCCAAGCAGCTGGTCAGACTGGGATTCTCGCTTCAGATCTTGACCCTCTTGTATGTCTTGTTCCCCCAGGGATCAGTCCTTGCACGTTAGTTCAGTGCTGATCGGGGAGCTTGCCATGGCTGTCTACCAGATTCAAGGTGGCGCACGGATCCGTTAAAGCGCACCTCAGTCCTAGACATTCTTACAGTGAAAAAGTGCCCGACTAATCTATAAAATGAGATGTCTTTGGGCATCCACAAGCTTGTTTCATGGAAAACTGAATTCAGCCTGGCTTGTGGACTTCAAGAAGCCAAATTAAGAGGCAGCAACAGATCTACATGACTACTTTGCCCCTCCTCTCGCTGTCCAAATTATTTGATCTTGTCTTCACATATCGAACAAGTAGTAACTAAAGCCAGTGATTACCCAACTCAAACCATTTGTTCTACCCAGCAAGTTCCAACACATTGTATATTAGACACACTAAATGTTGTGGGCTTTGTTCTGGAATGAGAAAATTACCAAATTTCCCAAGTTCTGAGAGTTTGCCATTTGTCCCCTTCAAAGCCAAAGTAAAGTTAAAAACTGAATAGTTGTTCCTATGAAGTAAATAAAAATACTGCAACCTGAACATCACGCTCTTCCCACAAGTTATCGGTGCAAACAGAAACCTTCACTTTTTAAGACTTGAAACCGAACAATTCAGACTGGACAAAGCGGCAACGTGGGCCTTCCCTGGAGCAGTACCCTCTCCGTGGAACTTTATTGTAAATGACCTGAGACATGCGGAGACCTTAATGGTACTCCACAGAAATCTGAGGATGACCCACTTGTTAAATCTAATTTGTAGATGGTTCCCTGCGGTCTTTACTTCCCCACTGACTTGTTTCTCTCTCACATCTTCTTCCTCTCGTTTTTGTCTATCAAATGTTTTTGTTCCCACGCTGCCTTTTAACTTTTGCGTTCGCTGCCACCTCGCAATATCTTAGTTTTGACTTTCTCCACCCGCACCCATCACATTTTAACCACACTTCCTCCTCTTGCAACTAGCTCGCCTCTGTTTTCACCCTTTATTGTAGTTTCATATCCACACTAGCAATGTTGTTGATTTGACTACTCCTACAATACTACCTACACTACTACTACTATTTTAGACAGATTCTGCACACAAGTGGTGCAACCCACTCGCCCTAACTGCCAGTACAAGGCCAATGAATTTCCAAATTTTCAGTAAAACATGTTTTTTCAAGAGTATGTCGGCTCTTTCGTCATGTTGTTAATTACAGAGACAGAGACAAGGGGGGATAGGACAGACAACACCAGTGCTGCGTTTTATCTCCGTAAATGGTGCGACACAAATCATACCTTGTTTTGAAGTTGACCCAAGATACCTGTCGCTGAAAATGAGCAGTGTTCAGTTAGTGGCTTTTCAGTGGTCATGGCAAAGAGTCCAAGCAGAGGGTGAGGTGTTTCATGTGTGTAGGAATTGCAGTTGCAAAGTACTTGTACCTTGTGGTGCATCCCCCATAGTCTTAAGATGCAGAGGTGTTGACTTCTAGTATCCTCATCCACAAGTCATGGGCAAGCACGGTTCCTGCCTCGGGTCAGGGTTTTTGTGTGCTTTTCCCTCCCCTTACCACACACAACTTCTTTAGTAAGCAAATGATCCCAATGATACACACCTCTGATAACACCAGAGTGGACATGTCAATTGTGGTGCACACATCTCAAATGTAGGTCATTGGAGAGAGAGCATAAAATACCTCCGGCGCCACGAATGTATCCCAGGACTGAGCAGTCTTAACTTGGATGCATGACCGAACGTCCCTCCATCTCCTAGTGTTGACATAAAGCACTCCCTCTCTATTAAAGGGGGATTGTGCCTCTAACATGAGGGTTTTTCTTACCCCAGACTAGATGCTGGTACATACACCACGCCCTGCTATTCTGGGGTTCGAGAATCTAAAGGTGGTCCCATACAGGGCATAGTAGGCTTACATTGGACGTGCCATTAGAAGTGATACAAAACTCGCCCGTGATCGATGTCCAACCTAAAACACTTTCAAACCTTGTTAGCTGCAAGATGAAGCGCCGCGTGTGAGTGTCTGGCAGCCGCAAGTTCAACACTATTCTGAAGGCAGCCACTAGCTTTATTGCTCTAGTTTTGCGCCAGTGACTGCTGATAATACTGTATCCAGCTTTGTTCCCCCACTTTAAATCTATTCTCCGATGCATTTGAAGTATATTTGTGTTGTCGCATCGCTTTTTATTGAATGTTACAGTTCATAAACCATTGAAGTCTGAGGCCCTTCAAGTGGCGATGCGATTGGTCGCCGTTTACCCACGACTTAAAGGAGAATTGTCCTTCAGCTCACCCATCAGTGCACATATGCCACAGTTTTCTCCCTCCCAGTGATCCATACACTATCACGTCCTTTGTAACAGTGTGCAAGCTGTGTGTATGTTGGATCCTGTTTGCAGTCTTTGCGATGTTGAACTAGTTTCGCATTTGGTCAAACTAGTCGCCCAGACACTTATTAAACGGAATGTTCTGGCTGTAGAGATAAGCGAGCTGTACCTCTGAAGATGTGAAATGAATAAAGGCAGGCGGCGCCTCAAATGTTTTCATAGTCGATTCCTGTAGATTTCCCTGAGTTGTGTACCCCTGCGAGCCTGGTGTGGATGAGGCGTTCGAATTGTGGGTTTAGCCTCTCCTTGGTAATCTTTTATATACATTGTCTTTTCTACAGCCGGTACCTCCAGAAATATGGTCCCCCCTCCTCTGAAAAACATGAGTGATGGACGTGTGAGACGACAACCAGGCCTTCAGCACTTGAGCACTTCAAGAAGAAGAAAAAACTCTGAACTTCACAATTGTTTGGAAGGTGGGGGAAGGGTGTGGGTGGGAGAGTGGGACATCGACAGCCCAGCCACTCTACCAGAAGCACATTTGTGTCTCCTTGTGAGCAGGACCTGTAGCAATGGCGAGTTTAACGTTTGGCAGTGGACCATGTGCTGCTCGAGCGAGGAGGCTCAGCCCTTGGAGGCACACGTATGGTGCTTCTGCATGAAGTCCCTTTCATGCTGTTCTTCCCCCGAACTGCAGTGTGTTTTAGTACTAAATCAGAAACTCACACAGAGGAATGTTTTCCAATCCAGTAAGAGGCAACGATCCTTAGCAAAACCAACAGTGATATTTTTTTTATTTTGAAGAGCCAAAATACAGATGCAATCTTTACCCGTGTTTTGCTTCAATGTGTAGAATGCAGTGTCTCCTCTCCACAATAGCGTCTGTCTCTGGGACCACCTCAAAAGCTGCGTTATTGGCACCATAAAATGTCAAGTTTCTGGACAATGATACTGTCACAAATATTAAGTCATGACAGGCAGTAGTGTGGGTCCGTGCCATCTCTACGAAACAATGCGCACCATAAAGCCTTATATTTGCAGATAAGGTTCCATGGATGTTGAATACCGTGGCCCCTTTGTCTGTCATTTGATGTAACTCTTTTGACTTGCCTACTCACTGCTACAAACTTCATTTGACTGGTCTGTTCTCCTCTGTACAGGATACTCCCTGCTCCTCCATCCTGCTTAATTTCCTGCAATACAAGGCTGTGGTCGTTTGTGGTAAGGGGTCTATGTAGCTGACTCACCCTGAGGTTTGTTTTGAAGTTGGGACAAAACATCAGTCGCAGTTGCAATGTAGGTTTGTAGTCCTGGCAGAAAGTGTGTTCAGAGTTACTTGTGGATGGAGATCAAGGGATGAGACCCGCAGTTGCCATTCTGGCGAAGGTCTCAGAAGGATGGACGGGCGTCGGAGCTTCTTTGGTCGCCACCTGTAGAGGAGCCTCTTATGAATACCTGCCTTGGAGGTGAAGCATGGCGCCTTCCTTCAAGATTCAGCATTTTACTTTGCTGCAGAGAACGCATGGTCGTCTTTGAGCTGAGAGAGCATCATGTCCGTAACACAGACCCGTACTTTGCCATGGGCAAGTGGGCGAACTTGAAACCCGCTCAAGCTACATTGGGATATCATATTGACCTCTGAGCTTCTTGGTTGTCTGGTCAAATATGGTTTCCGCCTGCGTGGCCGGGGCTGGAGATGACATTCCTTCCTTAGCTGAAGATTGTCCGCTTTGGTGGAGGCTTAGATGTGGTGTGGTACATGAGTGCTGGTTAGCCCAAGTGGTCCATGCAGTTCTCCTCAGATTGAGTTACATGCTCACAGCGGCACAGCTCTGACATTGCTGTTGTACTCTGGAAGCTGCATTAGGAAATGATTCAGTAACCATTGTGCTTTTTTTTTTTATATATTAAGGAGCTCACCTGTGGGCTCTCCTTTACAATAAATACGAGTGAAACTGAAATCTCTGCCTGCCAGACTCTAGTAACTGTGAAATGAAAGAGCTGTGTGTGATAAGCACGGATGTAGCTGAGAAGTGGTGCGTCGTGCTGCTGGCCTGTAGGGTGGAGTGTGCATAGAACCCATTTGCTATAGACCGTCCACCATGGCGACAGCTGGCATTTTGTTGCTGAGACTGGACTCCATCGACTGCAACCAGTGCGGTGTTCTGTCCTAGACACAATAGTCCTCAGAGGCTTCACATCCCTATTGTGAAAGGGCGATGGAACAGCGTTTTTGGTAAGGGTCTGTCCCCACTGCTGCTTCTGGAGTAAGTATGTCGCCTTTTGTGTTTGACTTTGTGCGCATCACCGATGAAGGTTCCTGTACTTGGTGAAGCTTGTCGGAGTGTGTCTTTGAGGCATCTTGCTGGTACAGTTCCCCAAATAGCGCCTGGAAGTGTCAAAGTGCTGCCCATCAGCCAGTACCATGCAGCACCTCTGCATCCACGAGTGGATTGGGAGTGTTTTATAAACAGTAATATTTGCCTCCTATCGCCGGACTATTTATTTTTGTCCTCCAGCATTCTTAGTAGGGTTCCATACCCGAATCACCCCAGGGACCTTGTATCAATACACCTAACTGGTGTTTTTCGAAGCACTCTCCAATACCTGGTCTTCCACCACCAGTTCAGAGACATAGAGGTGAACTGTGATTACTTTTCCACTTCTCACCAAGCCAGTGTGTGGCGTCCGCCCTTTATTTGGCTGCTCAGAGTTTGTTGGAATGCGTGCAGCGCTACTAGGATCTTTCAAGCATCTTTACCACCAAAGATGTCTGTAAAGAAACGGAGTGGGCTATAGACAGGGTTTTAGTCTTTTAGTTTTTATTTGTTGCCAGTTGCAGCGTTTTTTTCCCATTACTGTTCGATGTCTGACCTGCTGTTGCATGACACCTCTGATGTAAACGCAGTTACTACAGAAAGGTGTTAACCAAGATGTATAGGCTGAAGCCATCATAACATAGCCTGGCTGGTTAGGGTGCATGTAGCATAGCGCTGTGCATGCCCTGCTTGCCACACATTGGCACGGGTCCCAGTTTTGATCCTCTGATGTTCGGTCCCACCAGCTCGAGAGGTGGACACTGGTGGTTTCAGAGCCCATGTTCAGCAGGACCTTTACAACGTGTCTCCCAAAGTAAACTGAAGATAACTCCATGCCCCTAGACCATCACTGCTGTGTGTTGATCGAAGTATGTTGTGTGCACTTGCGGTAAGCTGTGCTGTATGGTTGTACAATGGAAACTTCTGCAGTGTGCACGTATATCACCTCTAGTGCACACGTGGGAGACCGTTCTCTGCAGCCATGCTGTATTTAATCACTCAAGGTGCCAAGTCTTGTCGAGGTTTTATTGACATCTATGCCTAATGTGAGTTGTTGCTTTTAACTGAAAGAAAAACAGCTTGTTTCTGCACATTTGTGTTAATAGTTGGTGTTTAGAACGAGCTCTTCTTTGACTCTAAAGTGTGAAAATTGCTTAGTTATGTTGTATATTCCAGTCAGTCCCTAGTTTGAATTTGTGAGACAGATTGTATGTGTGCTCTGCTTCTTATAAAAGCACACCTGCACACAGAGCTGGTGGGGGTAGATTGGTATAAATCGCTCACTATCTGTGTGAACCCTTGTTGTGCTGCCGAGTCTTGTGGCAATGGGGGCATCCACTTGTGCTCACTTTCATCTCCAACTGCTCCCACCACAGACGCGATTGAACCGAAGAAGTGGCTGTCCATGCAATAAGACGCTTGGGCAGTAAAGGAAAGTAAAAAGGTTCCAAAATGGCGCTCTCTGTGACCCACAAGGAGCTGCTACTCACACGGACTCTGCCAACCTAAGCACAGGCAATTTCATTGGACTTGGTGCTGTAGAAGTTTAGCTCCTCAGTCTAAAACCACCTGTTAATACAGGTGTTATGCTCAAATTACTGTGACGTTCCTATCAAACTTTGATTAATGTGAATCAAACTTTCCAGTTACGTAACGCCAATGATCTAAGCAGTAAACAAGTTTTCCACTGTTAATAAAGAAGCTCTACAAGGGGGTGAAACTGTTGTGTAGTGAGTTTGCTCAGGGCAGTCATTTCATTTATCTAGTCTCCGTATTAGTGCCAAGCGGCGCTATAAGGCTTATTACCACTACTGGAGCATTTAATCGCCAAAGTAGTGCCGATAGGCGCTATAAGTCCTATCATTACCACCGTGGAGCATTTAGTCGCCAAAGTAGTCCCAAGAGGCGCTATAAGGTATGTCATTATCACTAGTGGTGCATTTGGTCTCAGAAGCAGTGCCGATAGGTGCAATCTGGCATGTCCTTATCGCTAGTGAAGCTTCGTTTTTTCTCCTTTCCTACTGCATAGAGCTAGTAGCAGGTGAGGAAGGTTGACCTGTGCATGTAAACTGCTTTGTTCAGGAAAACAGTTCGTCTGTCGGGTCATTACGTTGTGCCTAAACCAGAGGGTGTTGACTTTAAATGTATGATCAGAGTAGCCTGTGATAACTGCCCAGCTTATGTGCGCAAGCGATTTTGCACAAGTGTAAAAGCAAGGCCGTACTAAGAGGGGGATTCCTAAAGCCCATCTGTATTTCTTCCAGTGCTCGCATCCGTGCCCTGTAAGCAGACAAGACATGGACTGCAGCCCAACGAGCTTCCCGGAAGAAACCCCTGGCTTCAGTCCAGAAAGCCAGGCTTCTGAACAGCTTCTGTAGGGAGAGTGATCAGTGGCGCACCACAGAAGGAGTCAAAGATTTCTGGACAACAGTCTTGTGTAAGCTTGAATCAAGCAAGGCTTTTACTTGCACACAGTCTGAGGGAGTAACCATGCAGTCTCTTAAGGTGTCAAAGCTGTGCAATGGCAGCTGATTGAACAAAGCACTGGAAATCCACTTGATGTGATTTATCCTCGGTTGGGCTTTCTCTTGCAAAAAAAAAATAAATCATAGCTGTAATAGCATCTTGTTATGAATTATGGGATTTTCTATTGATAAAAATAATATTTCCAGCCAGGTTCCTGCAAATCCTTTTAAATTGTACAATTTAAATTTTTGGAAAAAACATTTTTGTGAATAAAACATGCATACAAGTCAACATTTTTTGTCTCTTTATTTTAATACAATTGTAATTTGCTATCCAGTACGATACATTGCATTTACCTGAAAAGACGGCAGTTTGTAAAAACGTCCCCTTTAGATAAAGGAGAAATGATGGCACAGGCATTACTTTAAACACAAAGAAACCTCACCCTGTTCCTTTAAGGATTCGAGAAATATCCGGTCTGGGAATACCAGACAGTGTCAGTTTTCCAACGTGGCTTTGCTGACGTCTAGTATCCTTGAAAGTGCAGCTCTTTATTTTGGCTTCAAGTTACAGTTTGAAAGAAGATTTGTAATGTTTCTTTATAGGCATATACCAGTCTATCATTCCATTGCTTTCCCTGAAGGTAATGTCTCCTCTTCCTTTGTTTCAGTTCGGGTTGGTTCTTCTCACCTTTTCAGTCATTGTGTTGGCAATCTGACAAATGCCATTGTTGAGGTGGAAAAAAGCCATGAAAATAACAGAAGACCAGAGAAGCACCGTCTGAGATTAAAGACATGGGCGGGAGCTTATGGGCCTAAGCGTTGCTTTTTTGATGTACAGTGGGGGCCCATGAGGAATATCACTTTACCTCAAGTTGAAGGCCTGACATTAACCAAATATTTGACCTCTGAGGTGAGACTTTCATGAACCTTCCTACCATGGCAAACACATAAATATAGACCGACACAATTCTTTACACCACCATGTGGCCTCATCAAGATGATTCCAGGAGAGTGAACAGCCCAAGGGAAGAAGCTGCCGAGCCCCGGTGGGACTGTCTAATCCACAGCCTGATGATTATCTGCCATCTGGGATCAGACCTACAACTAAGACGCATGCCAGCTTGCGTCTAGGTTTGTTGGCCCTACATTTCCCACACACGAACACTACGCCATTCATCGGACTAAGACACAGATTGAGACCGATATTTCAACCACACTGCTTTTCATGACCGCAGACGAGATGCAAACCAGGCTTTCTCCAGGGTGTCTCTTGTGCCCTTTCATGTGGGTCGGAAGAGGACTACTGAGTTCTAGTTGAATATTTCTTTCTACTGGAGTTATTCTCAGTTTTTTAAACATTACTGTCATAGGCTTCAGATGGGTCACTGGTTCCTTTGGGCATAACTCCTAGTGCGATGGCATTACTCAAACCCACAAGAACGAGGCAGATGTTGTTTTGCAATGGGAACAAGATCCTTCCCTGGATTCGTTGATCCCTACGAACGAGAACTTAGAATAAGATCGCAAGCCTGTAACGTTTTCCTCCTTTGTCATTCATAACTTATCTGATAAATGGAGCAGTCTCCCTTCTTTCCAAATTCGAGCGCAATATTTATCTTGTTAGCCTTTTTTGAGATGAAGTTTCCAGCTTCCAGACTTATTGGCTCAAACAGTAGGATCTAGTGGTACCCCTAGAGTTGACAACCGTGAGTAATGCGCAGATGATTTGCTTCTTTGTGCCCTGTCCTTTGGGATATGGTATGTTTCTTTATTTTGATTTCAGGAAGACTCCTCAATGTGACCAACTATTGCATAAAAACACATCATTAAATTGATTACAGATTTGAGCTACTAGATGAGTTGGTCTTAGACAAGTAATTGGTTATAAGATGTTATCCATAAGTAGGAAATCTTATCCACCAACAAAATCATTTGTAGTATGAGAATCTTATTCGGCCTGGGTTATGTTTTCAAGAATCTTTCTAAAATATTTTGGCTCAAACAGTAGAATCTAGTAGTACCCCTGGAGTTGACAACCGTGAGTAATGCCCGGATGATTTGCTTCTTTGTGGCCTGTCCCTTGGGATATGGGATATGGTACATTTCATTGTTCTGATTTCAGTAAGTCCCATCATTTTGACCATAGCCTCAAAACTATTGCAGAAAAACAGATCATTAAATTGTTTAAAGATTTGAGAAAAATTCCCACTGAGCCAGTTCACCTAAACTCAAAGTAGTTGGGTTTGCCCTGGGCAGTCACAAATTCCTGAACCTTGTATTTGCTGCTCTGCTCCAGCACAAGTTTGTTCTTGGACCTTCCATGCTTTTTGTCATAAGGTTGGGGCTCTTGGATTCAACATCTTTTCATCCATCACACAAACCACAGCTCCTGAGATTCTGCTCCCCCTGTTGCATAAATAAGACACTGGCTTAGCACTACACAGTTTACTTATTTGAATACACCAATGTTTAAATGTGAATGACAGGTTATTGTAGCCCTGCAGAACACCACCCAATACATAGCTGAAGTGATATAAATGCTTTTGAGTTAGTAACAGTCCCTAAACTGGGATCCAAGGACTTTGTGGTAACCTGAAAGAACAATTTTTTATGCTCTATGATATCACACAAACAAACTTTGCTAGCAAAAAGACTAACTAAAAATGTGTTCGAGGCATATGAGCTGCAGATTACACACTATGTATAGATTGCCATCTGGTGTTGGGCCAGGATGTTTACATTTGTTTTTGTCTTGGAAAGTCTTTGGAAGTCACGAGGTATGTGACTCCTCCTTTGGATCATAGTGCACATGGGCATCGGCTCCATCCTCAGATTGTTTTTTTCCGCCATCGGGCTCGGATGTGTTCTTGCATTCCAGTTCGGAACCGTTAATGGTTTTCTCTTTCGACGTGCAATCTTTCCCTTCTCGACGGTATTGTTTCGATCAATCCACTCGACCCTTCAACTTCGAAGTCTTCGATTCCGGTCGTCGACAAAGGCCTTCGGGCCTACCTGGGCCTCATCTCCGGCTCATGGAAAGGGCGCCATTCAAAAAGTGTCCTCGCTGTGGGTCTAAGTCCCCCCCCCCCCGACCTGCATGAGGTGTGTAACCTCTGCCTCTCACCGGAGCACGAGGCCAGAGACTGTCCAGGTAGCGCCTCCTTCCGCTCCAAAAAAGACGATCCGGGACCGACTAGCTAGAAGAACAATGGCTCGCTTTTCATCTTCGATCCCCGACGACTTCTTCCAGAAAGGCGTACATGTTCCGGATCAAGGTAGGGTCGAAGGAGGCATCAGCGCCTCCAAAGCAGATGATTCTGACATAGAGGACATCACTCCAGCTCAGAGGGCCGTGAGTACAGACGTCGACCCCGACCCAAACCCCCCCTCAACACTATCCAAAAAGGCTTCGGTACCACCTTCACTTTCGGGCCCAGGTGCACACCGAGACACTGCTTCCCATGCCCCGCCTTCGGGCCCGGTAAAGAGGCCTACTAAGCCTTTAGGTAACTCGGGCTCGAGTCAGCCTACACTCGGTACCGAAAAACATACTCAGGCACCGAAAAAGAAGATGTCCTCTTCCTCATCCACGCGGACCGCTGCTTCGACATCTAAGCACTCTGCGTCAGAGGCTATTACCGTGTTCCTCGGCACAGACAACCCCCTTGGAGCCGATCAAAAAATGCCCATCAAAGGGCCCTGACTCCCATTCTTTGACGCCAAAGACCTCGGAACCGAAAAAACAACAGGTTCCGTCGGACAAAGACACTACAAAACTGCATGGTTCCAAACCTAGAACCGCTACAGAGTCGATGCCGAAAAAACTTACGTCACCGAAGCCGTCGAATCCGAAGGATCTGCCTCCCACAGAAGACTGTTTCGTCCAGATCCTACCCAAAAAATTATTGTGAAGGATCCGATGACTGGTCACTTAATGCATAGTATCAAGAAAAGACCCCTAGAAGCGCCTGCACCAGCACCACCACCGAAAAAGAGACTTTGCTACCTCTCCCTTAAGGATCCCTTCTCTTCCTCCTCCTCCACCACACCGCTCTCCTACACCATCACCTACCCCAGTAGATAACACCTCAGATGATGCAGGGGGAGGTGCGGACGATCAACCCCTAGGGGACCCTACCCCTACTGGCTCCCCAGACCCCTGGGATGATTAGTGTCCCAGATGTCCCTTACACCCCACAAGATGACATCTACCCCTCCAGGCCTTCCCCTCCTGAGGACAATATTGGCTTCAACCAGCTCCTTCACAGAGCTGCCCAGTACCACGGGGTTGCCCTTCATACAGACCCAGTAGAGGAAAATTTTCTCATGGACACTATCGACACCACACAAAGGTCCACCTCAATTTTACCCATGCTTAAAGGGGTCATTAAGCATGTACCAGAGATCTTTAAAGACCCAGTCAGGGCTCGAGTCATCAACCCGAGAAAAGAAAAAAAGTATAAGGCTGCTCCTACTGATCCAACATACATTAAGGGCCCCGCACCTCTAGACTCCTTGGTAGTCTCTAATGCAAGGAAGAGCCAATTCCCAAACATCAGGTGACGCACCACCACCAGATAAAGAATCTAAGCTCCTGGAGGCCTCTGGCAAACGCACAGCGTCACAGGCAGCAAACATATGGTGCATTGCTAATACCCAAGCGCTCTTAGCCAGGTATGACAGGGCACATTATGATGGGCTTGAGTCCATAATACAGCCCCTCCCTGACAGGTAGAAAAACCTGGCCAATGAACTAATACAGGAAGGTAAAACCAACACCTCCATCCGTTGTGCCTTAGATGTAGCAGATACCGCCTCAAGGGCAATAAACACCAGTGTCCTTCTGCGTAGGCACGCCTGGTTACGCATCTCAGGTTTTAAACCTAAAGTCCAGAGTTCCATACTCAATCAGCCATTCGATGAGCAACACCTATTTGGCCCCAATGTGTACGTATCACTTGAGAAAATTAAAAATGATTGCGACACAGCCAAATCTATGGGAGCCTTGCAGTCGCAAGCTCCCAGATGGTCCTTTCGTCGCTCATCCTTCAGAAGCACCCACAGAGGCTACTCCTCTGATAGCCCTTCCACTTCTTACCAGGCTCCCACCCAATCCACCTTTACTAGAGGTTACCAAAGGGGTGGTTACAGGGGGAATAACCGCAAAGGCAGAGGCAAAAATAACAACTCCCGCTCTGCCTCCACCCCATGACTTCCCTCCACTTCCCCCAGACCATTCCACTCCAGTTGGGGGAAGACTCCACCAATTCCTCCCTGCCTGGGCAAACATAACTTCAGACAGGTGGGTGCAACAGAAAATTCAATCAGGCTACTGTCTCTAACTAACATCTACCCCCCTACATACCACCCAAACAGCGTCCAATGTCACAAGAACATCTGTTACTGCTAAAGCAGGAGGTAATCTCACTCCTACAAAAAAGTGCAATAGAACCAGTTCCCCTGCACTAACAAAACAAGGGAGTTCGCTCCCTCTATTTTCTCATACCAAAAAAGGACGGCTCTCTCAGGCCTATTTTAGACCTCAGACACCCTAAACCTATACATACACTCAGACTATTCCCACATGGTCACACTTCAGCTGGTCCTTCCTCTGCTTTCACAGGGCGACTTCCTTACTACCCTAGACCTCAAGGATGTCTATTTCCACATTCCCATTCACAGCTCTCACAGAAAATATCTCAGATTCGTAGTGGACGGTCAGCACTATCAATTCAAAGTACTCCCATTCGGAGTCACCACAGCACCAATAGTGTTTACCAAGTGCCTAGCGGTGGTGGCAGCAGCACATCTAAGAAGACAGCACATCCACGTCTTCCCATATCCAGACGACTGGCTCATAAGTCAGCTCATACAATCAGTGTGTACAACACACTCACGCCACTATTCAACAACTTCACGACCTGGGGTTCACAATAAACCACGCCAAGTCCCAGCTGCAACCGTCCCACACACAACAATACCTTGGTGCCACAATAGGCCCCTCAAGAGCGCTGGCCTATCCCAGTCCCACCAGGATAGCAAGCCTACAAGCTCTTCTCATCAAATTCCAACCGCAACACACTCTTCCAGCTCGAGTGTTCATGCAACTCATAAGGATGATGGCCTCTTGCATAGTTATAGTGCCTCACGCAAGACTCCAGATGCGTCCTCTCCAAGAGTGCTTAGCACGCCAATGGAACTAGGCTCAAGGTCAGCTAACAGATCTGGTGTTGGTAGACGGTCGTACCCATCGCTCTCTGCAGTGGTGGAACACCAAGAACCTTTCCAAAGGGCGACCGTTCCTACAGCCGATTCCTCAAATAGTTCTGACGACGGATGCATCGCTCTCCAGCTGGGGAGCTCACCTACTACATCACCATGCAGGGCAGGTGGACACCTCAACAAAAGTTACTCCACATCAACCACCTGGAGTTACTGGCCATATTCCTAGCCTTAAAAGCATTTCAAAAACACATATCAGGCAAAGCTGTCTTAGTCCGCACCGGCAGCATGAGAGCCATGTATTATATACAAAAACAAGGCGGGACACACTCTCTGCAGCTCTCTCAGCTCGCACAGAGCATATGGAGGTGGGCTATACCTCAGAACATCTTTCTCCTAGCCCAACATGTCCCAAGAGTCCAAAACACAATAGCCAATCTGTTGAGCCGTCAAACACAACAAATCCACAAGTGGGAACTTCATCCGCAAGTTCTTCAACTGTTGTTTCAGATGTGGGGGCATCCACAGATAGACCTCTTTGCCACCCAAGAAAACTCCAAATGCCCAAGCTTCGCCGCCAGCTATCCTCACCCATTGTCCAAAGGCAATGCGATATGGATGAACTGGTCAGGCAGATTTGCATACGCTTTTCTGCCTCTACCACTCATTCCACTAGTGGTGCGCAAACTACAGCAACACTCCTTAAAGCTCATTCTAGTTGCTCCAACTTGGGCCAGACAACCGTGGTACACCACACTGCTGGAACTCTCGGTAGTTCAGCACCAAAAATTACACCTCTCTCCACGCCTCTTAACAGAGAACCTTGGAAAGATCCAACACCCAGACCAGCTCAACCTAGCGATCTGGCTCCTGAAGTCCTAGAATTTGGGTACCTTAACCTTCCTCCTGTATGAACGTCATTAAAGAAGCTAGACGCCTACCACTAGAGCATGATATGCAGCCAAGTGGAAACTATTTGTAGTATACTGTCATAACAACACTGATCCCCTAGATGTGTCTATCCAACACATCATAGGGTACTTACTACACCTCCAAAGATGCAACTTAGCCACCACGTCTATCAGACTGCATCTTGCTGCCATAGCAGCAGATCTACAAAATAGACAACATCTCTCACTTTTCAGAGTACCTGCCATAATGGAGGGACTCAAAAGAATAATTCCCCCCAGAGTACCACCTTAGCCTGTGTGGAATTTAAACAACGTTCTCACAAGACTAATGGGGCCTCCATTTGAACCGCTACATAAATGTGAGCTACAATTCTTAACATGGAAAACTGGTTTCCTAGTAGCCATTACTTCTCTACGAAGAGTTAGTGAACTACAAGCACTAACCATTCAAGAACGCTTTCTGCAGATACATCTTAATAAAGTTGTTCTCCGCACTAATCCTAAATTCCTGCCTAAAGTCATTTCTCCCTTCCACACTCAATCGATCTGTGGAGCTGCCTGTATTCTTCTTGCAGCCACAAACAGTTGCAGAAAGAGCTCTTCACACCTTAGATGTCAAAAGAGCACTGCTGTACTACATAGAGAGAACACAACCTTTTCGTAAGACCAAACAACTATTCGTGTCTTTCTCACCACCACACAAGGGCAAACCCATATTAAAATCTTGGATAGCTAGGTGGATTGTCAAATGCATACAAATTTGCTATCACTAAGCAAAACGTACATTATCTGTTCCTCCTAAAGCCCACTCTACACGAAAGATAGGGGCTTCAATGGCATTTTTAGGGAACATTCCCTTAGACGATATCTGCAGAACAGCTACATGGTCTACACCGCACACATTCACAAAACACTATTGTGTCGATATGCAAACTAAACAACAAGCTAGTGTGGGCCAGGCTGTACTCAAAACACTATTTCAAACTACTGCAACAGATACTGGTGGTCGCCGCTAGGAGGGGATACTGCTGTACAATCTATGTATAGTGTGTAATCTGCAGCTCCTATGCCTCGAACGGAATATGCTACTTACCAGAATGCATCTGTTCTTGGCATGTAGAGCTGCTGATCTGCACACGTCGACCCGCCTCCCCGGCTACCTTTATCTGTTCCAGTATTATCTTACTTAGATACAGCATACATGGGCATCTTTCCTACACAGCTCCATCATTTACCTGCTGGCGAAAAACAATCTGAGGATTGAGCCGATGCCCATGCGCACTATGATCCAAAGGAGGAATCACATACCTCGTGACTTCCAAAGACTTTCCAAGACAAAAACAAGTGCAAACATTCGGGCCCAACACCAGATGGCGATCTATGCATAGTGTGTAGATCTGCAGCTCTACATGCCAAGAACAGATGCATACTGGTAAGTAGCATATTCCTTATTTCAATAGTTTCATCCTGTTGCTGAGCACATCTAATATAACCACGCAGAAAATCATTAAAACAGCACAAATGCATGTTGCAAACAATGAGAATAAAGTGAACATTTCTACCATAGTTCAAATGTCATCTAACAACCTAACACTGTGGGCTATGCAAGGAGTAGCATAACTTGCATCTAGAGTTACTTCGGGAGAACCCGCGCGCTGAATACCTGTTCGCAGCAAAAGGCTGTCGTTTTCAGAAGTTGGGGAAAAGAGAACTCAAGTCGCATCGGCTCCTCTTCTCCCGGACTTGGCTCGGTATCCGCATAGAGAGTGATGCAGCAGCATCTGTGGAGGTCGAGATCTTCTCTGGCAGTAACTTGACTCATAATCTGTGTCAAAGGACCTCTCCTGGCAAGTGGCAGCCCTTTTATAATGTATCTGATCAGAGATGGTAATGTCTGCGATAAGCTTTGTGAATCGAGATATTAGTCTCAGACGCATTCTTACAAACAAATATGGTAATGTTTCAGAGTGGTATTTCTCTGGAAAAAGCTTCCTTAGATCCAGTCATCGGCGTAGCGTTACTTCCAGGTGAGCCTCATCATTTGTGTGGGCTCTGGCCATGTGTCAGTGGATCTTTAACATATGTTCGAGCCATGTCTCCCCAGTATTCTGCAATCTAGGGTGTAATGCTAGGCGGTCGAGGGAGAAAATATCCAGTCATTCAGTACCACTGTTTAAGCTGCCTGTAGTGTTTACAAATATCCGTAAGTCCTATGTCCCTTTCATAAACCCCTTTCTAAAGATTTGTTAAGGAAATCCTGGGAGTTTTCTCATCCAACAATAGCGACCTTAATAGCTGACCTATCTAGAGGAACAGTCTGACATATGTAACAAAGCCTTGGAAGTGTCCACATTTTATACATGGCATCTCTGCAGAGCAGAGACAACAGGAGCTTCCACCAGTGTGTTAAATCTGCCCTGAATCATTCTACTGTCCCATGTATTTTGTGGTTGTGTTGTTCACTTTGATCTCTTGTAATGCACGTTCCAAAGTATTGGAAACCCTCCTTACTAATCTTTAATGGGCTTTGAACGGTGGATCCGGATATTCACAAAGTTAAAGTGAAGAGGATCGTTTTTACCACTTATCCTGAACGCCGAATATTCCCATACATGCAAAAGATGTCTGTTTCCATATTGTGGTGGTGGTACGGATCAAAAAGGCCTTTACATAGGTCCAGGTCATTGGGATTGTGACTGAATCGGTCTTTTCTTTTTTGAACACCTTGAGGGATGCCCATCTTGTGCCCGTGTGGTCACCTTGTCAGAATCTAAGGAGGAGTGAGAGTCTGCATGATCATGGTCCTGATCTGACCAAGACATCCCGGAAGGAGTGTCGTCTGAAGGGAGGAGGCCACTAGGACCCCCAACCCACATGGGAAAGGTCCACTTTGGTAGTTTATAGGAGATGGCACAATTTCTCGATTGACTCTGCAAAGGTTTTAGAGGGTTGGAAACCCTGGGCCCGAATTGGGGCCTCACCTGCACCCAGGTGGTGCGTCTGATACAAAGCACATTTAGAACCCTTAGGGTCTTTGGCAGAGGTGCCTTGCAATTTCTTCAGGGTCAACGCCATTGCATTATCCACAGACTTGAAAACTGCAAGGTCCATCAGTTCTGCCAACTAGAGGTCAATTGCCCCTAATTGCTCCTGCTGCCCACACACATGGTCATCTGCCATCCTTAAATAGAAAAATCTAACACTACGCCCCAACAAGTGATCAGAGTTAAGGATGAGTGAGCTGCTCCTTCCCCACCTCTTGCGGTTGAGCGGAATTACTTCGCACACCAGGATAAGTGATTGGCCATCACCAGTTGTTCCTGGGGGGCTTCAAGACCACACCTCACACAGGCAACGGCTCCATTTACTTGGTATGCCTCCCTAATACGGCCATGTCAGGGTTGCGCCCCCCCCCCCCCCTCATCAATATTACTGATTTCAGCCTTGCTTCACATGGCTTCTTCTTATCACGCCAACTGCCCCATCATGGCAGAACACAGTGAGGCTTCGGAAATCCCCTATGCCCCGGATGAGGAGTTCAGACTGGCGGACAGCTTTGTGAAAGCTTTGGACACTTCAGTAACTCAGTCAGTCAATAAAGCCTTTGCGGCAGCACTCTGTTTCACCCACCACCTTATGCTATATCCATGCCACCATTGGGCCCAGCCCCCATCATGACGCCAACAAGTCATGGTCCCATATAAGTCAGATGACTGGCCCCACACAGCAGCAATGACTCGCATGTCACATGCCCTACCTCATGACCACGCTTACGCTGCCGCTGAATCACCTACTAGAGTTCTACAATCCCTGCACGCCCCCAGATGATGACCCAGACAACTCCATTATGCCCGCCTCTGATGACACTGACACCCAACGTCGCAATTGACTTCACTGAGATTCTCTTGACCAGCCCGCTTCGTCAACCTCCTGCCCCCTTCTGGCCCAGGCATTTCCCTGAACTTTGACCGTGATACTATTGTCCACTGCCACTCTTCTGACTGGGCCCCCCCTCCCTGCAGTGGCTGATATGGTCCACAACTGTCTCAGGAAGAGCTATGACAGGGATGTCTGTAACCGACTCCGCTCAGAGTGCTCCACGCCAGACATCCCTGCAGTCTTCTCAGGCTCCAGTAAATTGCCTTACACAATCCTGGCGCTGTTCTCATGCTGGTAACCAGCATAAGAGAAGAGCCAGGATTGGAAGGAGGTGCCTGTCTCCGCGCTCTCAAGAGCACTGGAGGTCTGTGCTTTGTCTTAAGACAGCTGGGTTAGAGAATTTTAAAATGCGCATGTCTGGCTGGCCATCGTAAGACAGCCAGCTAAAAAGGCATACGCACTTTAAACTGAAGTGCACAGCTCTCTGTTGCCACTCAGCAGCAATGCCTCTGCCCTGACCTGACACTCGCTTCAGGACAGGAGGATGAGAATTAAAGTTGTAATAAATTAACTTTATTACCATTTTATTTTTTATCTTTTAGGGACATTTTGGGAAGTGGGGCGACGCTAATGGAGTAGCCGCTCCTAAAGGTAGCGGAGCTCCCTGAATTGGGCCACCTTTCTAAAACGCTCCATCAAAGACCCCAAGAAAAGGATTGACCGGTCCTGAAAGGCATGTAAGGTTATGATGTTAGACCTGACTGGCCCCCTGTTCAAAATCCATCAAATAGAAGTGCTCGTCAAATAGACAGTCCCACCAGTGAACCCTGACGTCCTGGCAGGATGGGGACAACGGGTGTTGTGCCTGCTGGGTGATGCTAATTGTGCACTGTTAGTGGACCCCTGACAGTCGGTGTTGATCCGCATCAACCCTAAACTGGCAGAGCTTGCTACATCAGAGGTGGGACCGATGGCCAACGGCATGCTATTTGGGGACAAATTTGTGAAAGGCCTAGGCAAGTTCATCCACACCTTTACAGCACTCGACAAAGGCCAGTCCTCCATACACATGGTTTTCCATCAGAGCCTTTTAGCCCAGGCTGTCCGTTATAAAAATCGACTGGCCTGCCGAGCCAACGCACAAAGCCCCCACTATGCCATTCCATCTACAGGCCTTGGCTATTCCTTCCAGCCCAGAGACACCTTTTACATCATCAGAGCGTGAGGAGGTCATTGCCGCTACAGGAGAGGCTGCTTCAGTACCTAGGGCACCTACAACGCTGGAATAAAATTCCCATGGTAAGGTTGATTCACCCTTCCTCAGTGGTATTGGGGAGCAGGATTCAGTATTTTCTTCCGAATTGATCTTCTCTAAAATGCGACCCATGGGTCCTGAAAACAGTCACCGTTTACAGGATCGAGTTCTATGGGGCACCTCTCCAACCCATCCATTTTTCCTAAGGCGAGCAGACCTTTATACAGGCAGATATAACTCAACAGCTGCAAAAGGATGCTATTTGCCCTTTCAACCCGATCCGTCATGCTTTTGTAGCAAAATCTTTGGAGTGACCAAAAAAGAAGGGGGTTTAAAAGAATTCAACTGATCCTTTACTGCCATTTCAAAATGGAGGTAATTCGCCTTCTAAGAGTTCTTCTCAGAGAAGAGGACTGGAAGGTGCGTCTCGACTTAAAAGATGTGTATCTCCATCCCGATTTTCCCCCTGTATCGGAAGTTCCTCCAGTTTGTCCAGGACGCCCATTGGTATAAGTTCAAGGTGCTCCCCTTCAGACTCTCTTCCGCTCCTTTGTGCTTTACCAAGGTTATGGGCCCAGAAGTCAAACATCTTTGTTCCAGGGGTGTTCGTCTGATTATCTATCTTGGCGTCATTCTCCTGATGGTCTAGGACATACCCTTGCTAATACAGCATTTGAACTGGGCAATCAAGCTGCTCCACGATCTTTGTTTGCTTGTGAACAAGAAAAAACCCATCCTTGTTCCCTCCCAACACATAGAATTTCCGAGGCTTCAGTTCGACTCCCAAACAGCCCAATTGTCTCTTCCTCTACAGAAACCGAAGACAGTTCAAAAAGAAATTCACTCCACCTATACAAAAACAAGGTATCCTTGTGAGTCCTGGCCAGAAAAGTGGGCCTTCTGGCTCCCTCCATTCAGGCAATCTTCTCACCGCTCCATTACGGAGCCCTTCAATGACTAAAAATACATCATCTTCAAAGGGGGATCACTTATTCAGAGTTAATGAATTTAACCCCAGAGACCAAAACGGAGTTACGATTGTGGTTTGACCACATGACTGCGTGGAACGGCAGAACCATATTTAGCTTCCGACTAGACGTTATAATAGAGTCCGTCGCCAGCTTGTGTTTGGGGAGGTGGGAGAGCAGATGTGGCGATACTTCCACCGGAGGTCAATGGTCTGTACAGGAAGAAAGCCTCCACATAAATTGATTGGAGCTATTAGTGGGATCCTTCACGATAACTGTTGCATTCTGCTGGGAATGGACATCTCAGCAGTCTGCTAGATAAACAAACAGCTGGGGTGTGGGGCGCGAGGATCCAAGTGCTGCCAGAGATTGAGAAAAAATGTTGGCACTACTGCCTCCAACACTTTATTTCAGTGATGGCAGGGTATCTTCCCAGCCAAAATAATGTTGTAGCGGACTGGAACTCAAGATACCTTCGAGAATCCAGCGAGTTGAAACTACAACAGTATTTCACTCTACAGGATTGCTGGGGTCCATGCCACACAGGTGTTTTTGCATCCTGTCTATTTTTTCTCATGAAGACCGGATCTGATGGCTCTCCCCACGGACGCCTGCCTCCAGGTTTGGAAAGGTCCCCTACATGATGCCTTTCCTCCATTCCTCATGATTCTGAGTGTCTGCCCACTCCTGCAACCTACAGGCAAAGTGGATTCTGGTCACCCCCTTATGGAAAGCGCAACCTTTGTTTCCAGTCCTATTAGAGATGTTGTGTGACTTCCCAGTCCAACTTCCTCGTGTTCCCGGTCCTCCTACTGGATCCAGCTACTTCTCACATGCCGTCTGTATCTCATGGCCTGGCACATTTTAGGAAATGTTGGTTCCTGCCAGGACTTTTGAGCCAATTTGTCTAACTCCAATCCAGCACCTGTTCAGAGTCCATCTACAAATGATGCACCTCTGCATGGTAGAGATGGTTGGATTGGTGCAATGAACTGAATTTGGTCTCCATCACTTGTGTCATTTTTTCTTAGCGGAAATGGCTTCCTCCGGATTAACATTTTTCTTTGAACAACTATTGGTTGGCAATCTCAGCAGGCCATTCTCTTGTAGAGGGGAAACTGATAGGCGAACAATTCTGGTGAGCAGGGTCATGAGAGGTATTTGTTTATCAAATCCTTCTCATTCAAAATGTTCTGTCCTTTGGGACATTAATATCATTTTACAATTTCTACAAAGATGGCTGGCCAATTCAGATCTATCCAGGAAACAACTTTCGACAAAACCGACAATCCTTTAATGTGCAGTCTCTTGCAGAAGAGTATTGGATGTTAAAGCCCGAGATTTGACAGGTAGAATTTTTTCTCCCGACGGGGTATCCTTTACATTGACCAGGAGAACAAAGACATCTCAAAACAGATTACATACCCTAGTTTTCCTGATCACCCAAAATTCTGCATACTGCAGTGTCTGAGGGGGGACAAACGTCGTACTAGGGAGTTGTGGCAGTCTAATGGGGCTCAGCTCTTAATTGCCCTTTGAAACCCTTTCATCTGGTGTGATCAGCGACAATGGCATGTTGGGTTAAATAGATTCAGTCTGAAGCTGGTACTGACCTCTCCAAATTCAGAGTCCAGTCAGTGAAGAGAGCCATGGCATCAAAATCATATGCCTCGGCTTGACACCTGCAAGACAAAATGAGAGCCGCGGACTAGCCTGCTGATTCGACTTTCAAAACCTTTTACTGGAAGCCAATATTAGATGTAGACTCAAGAGTCGTACTCCGCTTTGAAGAGGCATAATCCGAAGCTTCTTGCCCTGGCATAGAATAAAATAAATGCTAGCTAACGCATCAAGAATTTTCAGTTCTGTTAAGGATTTGGAGGCGAGGATTATCTCACACTAATTTGTTTCATGATGATGTCTCATAAACTTAAATGCACCCATATGATTTGTTATATCCCACCCTTATGCATTATTGTATTCTTAGAGTCCAACTGTATAGATTGGATTATATTTACACCCTTGCGTTTGGAAACGTTTTTTTTAATATAAATTAACCCTCACCCACCAAAATTTCCCTTGGTGGCATGCTTCATCATTGTGTTCTTCCCGTCCCGCTGCGGAACAGGGCGTGCTGCAACCAAAGGGAGATGTGGGAGCACTTTTTTCCAATACTATGTAGAGATGGTAGGTATAAGAGTGGGAGGGTCTTATCTAAAGTTAAAAATACCTGCTAAGGAACAAAATGTTTTATTCTGACCTGCTGGTATGGTTAACAAGCATTTGCAATGCAATAGGTCTTGCATTTACATGAGTTTAAGCTATTGGCATTGTAAATGACTGCCTTTTATTTATGTTTATAAAAACGAAAACAAAAATAAAAGGCATTGTCATTTGCAATGTCAATAGCTCAAACTCGCATAAATGTGAGACCTATTGCATTGCAAGTGCTTGTTGTAACTCAGGAGCAGCAACATTGTCGTGGTGTCACCAGGGGTTTAAGTGGAAGCTTTTTCAATATTATACACAAGCTGCTTATTTATCTTATGCAACTAACAACCATTGACAAAGCCAATAGTCCTGACTTTTCGGTATGATGTTACTTGTTGTAGCATATATCTGGATGCAGTGACAGAAACAGAAAAAATCTAGTTGGGTGGCACGCTATGTTCACCACAGATTTTTAGCGTACATGTTTTTAAGCCACGCCTTTAATTACATCGGCTACGCCCCTTTGAGAGACCCCCCTGCATTCATGTATAAGTTAGTCGTGCTGATAACTGTAAAATGCACGCAAGGCATATGTGCCAGTCGCACCCATGGAATGCTTACTTTTACTGTGGCTTCCACTGGGGGATTTGTTATGATTTTGGTCATGAAACTAACGCAGCTCCCTCTGGTCTCAGCAGCGGGCTTTGTCCTCCTGTTGCAGTCTATGCCTGAGGGAAGCCCCGCCCCTCGTGTCTGCCAAAGAAAAGGCTGTGGTGAAGCACTACAGGGGGTGGGGGGTGGTGCTAAATAGAGAAGCACCGTTTTATAGCTTTGACCTGAAATAAAACTCCAAAAGTGTTCCTGGAAGCACCCCTTGAGCTCAAAGGGAGCCCCCTCGGTCCCCAGACCAGCTGAGAAATCAGAAAAGAAAAGACCCCTCTCCCACCCCGCCTCTCCCCACTGCCACCCCTTTCACTCTATCAGAGAGAAGCCCCTCAAAGAAACCGCCATTTCATTTTATTCTGAAAGGATGGCATAATGGTAGAGAAGGCCTTTTGTCCGCGTCCTCTGCGTCTCTGCTTTGTGGGGGGGGGATTAGCATACTACAGGGGTCTGTGTGTGAGACTGGGCACACCAGAGACAGCAGACAACCCCCTCGAGTTACACATTTATTTTACAATCTCCAAGCTGGCTAGACATTAAAGTCCTGGCTTTGGAGGTCTCTGTTCATGGCAGGGTCTGAAAAGGGACCCCAATAACGAGAAAATACTGTGGCATCCTGTGGTGCTGAACATGGTTGCCAAGGTTCTTAGAATGTTATGATGCAAAGGTGCTTCACGGAATGTTAGGATTTAATGTAGGAGAAACTTCAGTTAGACTGGAGAGTTTGTTTGTAGCTTCTCATCTGTGGATGGGGTTCTATTTCTTGGAATAAACTTCTTCAATTACCTAGCCTGTGCTTCCTGGATTCCTACATTTGGCGACAGAGGATGGGATAAAGCACGGCTTTCTAAGAAGGAAGATTGAGGAGGACCCCAACACCGTCGAAATCATCATTTCCCAAGGAGGTGATTTCTTCCCTAAACAATACAGATAAGGTACTGTCTTTATCTTATTTTTTTTTTTAAAGAAGAGAAGCTCCGATAATCTCCTGCTTTTGCGAGGCAGTGGAGGTTCTACATGGATTGTGCTTGATTTGAACAACCATCTCCAATCGAAATTTAGTACGCTATTTTTTGTGAAAAATAGTGCATACGCGCGTTTGATGGCACTTGTCTGACAGACTCAGAGTGAAATACATCAAGCTTTGCTAATTGCCGTATGTGCGCTGACCGCCATCGCATTGATACTTCTACGTTGGTGTTGTGAGGTGCTGAATTTGAGCGATCTCGAGTTGGTGCTTCTACGAAAAGTTGGGCACTTGCATGTCGAACTTGAACCATTGTGGATCATCAGCATTTTTTTAATACATTCAACTTACATCGATGCTTACCGCGTGTCCGTTACCTAGCAGCGTGTCCCGGGCTGAACACAGCGAGTGTTATCGAGGTGCTTAAGGCATTCTTGCGTATCACATCCGTGATACGCACACGTCACTTGGGGGAGAAGTCTGTTTGCGTTCCACGTTCTCCGTGATACGCACACGTCAACTTTCTGCTTGCGTTTTACGTCTGCCGTGATACGCACACGTCAACTTAGATTCAAGGCTTCAAGGTGTTGCCAGGCAACGTTACCAAGCTTGTCTATGGCTCTCTCTCATCCGTGATACGCACACGTCATCGAGCAACGTAACCAAGCTTTCAAGCTTACCTCTGCGTATTTCTCACCCGTGATACGCACACGTCATCCTTGAAACGTCTCGTCCTCCCGTTTAAAGAGACACACGTTGAATTTATTAAGCACCTAAACGTTTTATTGATTTTTCAGATACGCACATGTCATCTTTGAAGCGTCTCGTCCTCCCGTTTAAAGAGACACACGTTGAATTTATTAAGCACCTAAGCGTTTTATTGATTTTTCAGCAACACACAAGTGTTATCCAGGGAGGCAAACAGCTGTTAATCAATTTCTTATTGTTCTCTTTGTACAACAGTCTGCATTTTCTATTGGTTACACTACAGTTATACTGGAATTTGTGAGTTATCTACTTTACTTTCTGTTATCACATTTAACTTAAGTTATTATAATTATTTATATCATATGACACTAATTTCAAGAATGTGTTCCAGTTCATCGTAACAACTTTATTGGGTTAGTACTTAATAATGACCTCTTTTGTGCTCACCATCAGACAATAAGATAGGGAATTGAACTTGTTTCGTTGTATTCTTTAAAAAAAAATAAGGGGCTAAAAATATGCAGAATGTAACGGCACCTCCGTTTTTTCTATCAACACCTGGTGATCCACCAATTAAATGGCAGAAAGTTTTCGAAAGATATGCCAAGGTGTGTGGATCTAATTTAAGTGCTGAGCGGAGGACGGCGTTGTTGTTACATTGCTTGGGGGCTGAAGGCCAAGAAGTCTTTGACCGTCTACCTGACTTTCATGATAGGAGTCTCAATGAATATGAGATATGTATAGCTAAGCTGGATCTGCATTACCTACCAAAAGTTAGTACTATCCTTGAAAGGTACCATTTTGGGCGTAGGTCTCAGTCAGTAGATGAAACTATTGAGAATTACATTACATCCCTTAGAAAACTGGCGTCATCATGCAAGTTTGGTCCAACCCTAGAAGAAAGAATTAGAGATCAATTCATGTTGGGTTGTAGGATTGAGCGGGTAAGGGAAGAGCTGTGGCAAAAAGATGAACCTACTCTGGATGAGGTGTTGGTTATTGCGAAAAGGATAGAGCATACTATTAAGTGTGTGGAAGTCATTAAGAAAGATTCTGAGAAGAAAGAAAAAGATTCAGTACAGATGGTCAAATATAATACAAAAGAAAGTGAGGGACAGAAAGTAATTAAAAGAAAAGATATGCTGCCTGATGACAATAGTAAATTTAATTCATCTCAAGCTAAATGTTTCCGTTGTGGCAAGACGGGACATCTGGCAAATGACAAACGATGTCCAGGATGGAAGGCAACCTGTAGCAAATGTAACAAGCATTTACAATGCAATGGTCTCGGCATTATTAAAGTTAGAGCTATTGGCATTGCTCATGACATTCTTTTTGTTTGTTTTTGCCTTTAAAACATTTAAAGAAACGGCATTGTTATTTACAATGTCAATAGCTTAGTCAATGCTGTTTATCCGTTGGTGATTGGCACCTCATGGACACTCTTCTTGGGGCTCTTGCCTACAATTGCCCTGCTTTGCTGCATGACAGTGCCAGTCCAGTCTTACCGAGACTTCCTGCAAATTCGCCACTGCTAGTCCAATGCTGCAAGACCACCACTCTTCAATGCCTTGACAAAATGGGGTATCTAGAATAACGACGCCACCACAGAAAACTATAACTATATACCGCTAAGGACAATCTTAAATATTCTGCTACACATCAGATAAACACAAAAGAAAAGCCAAATTATGTCTGCATTGCTTCCTTCACCACTTTCATGCTTGTCAATTTCCCGCATCCCACTACAGCGTGAACCTTCTACGGATCGTATTCCATTAAATGGTGTCATCACATACCAACACAGCAGGAAGCTGTGCATGAAGGCTCCATCATTTTGTGTATCGCCGCCCCTGCTAGAATCAAGCACGCAGTGTGTGTTTACTGTTCGCCCTTGCCAAACCTAAACGAGCCCTTACGCCGACAGTCTGGTGCGTTTCATTGAAATGCCCCTCAAGAAGCGTTGGCATGACCCACTCTCTCAGTACCTGCCTGGCAGCAGCGCCGTCTCTCGAGCACGTGCGCCATATGTTGCGGGGACCTAAGCCCGCGTCCGCTCCAGCAGCTAACAAAGCGCCGTGAACTCTTAAGCGGATGCCTGCTGCGCAGACTGATTACCAGCTTGCAGCCATCCAGAGTTTAAAGTCTGAATTCCCCGAGGCCTTCGAGTGTTAATAGTGAGGCACGGCTTGCGTTAAGAGAACAATCTTCTAATAACACGTGTAATCTGCGCTCTATGGTAACAGCCCGCAGTTCTTTTAGCAGCCGAGCCGAACGCGCTCGTGGCGATGTGAGAAATGTGGGGAGCTCTTTAAAATAGGTACCTGCTTCTGAAGGTCCTTTCAAAGCCTGCGGATAGAAATGTAGAGCACAGCTGGCTGCTTCTGATACTGTGGTCTGTTAGTCAAATGTTATGTCTGGGATTGTTGATCAATGAAGGGAGTGGCCTCAGATTTAAATGGCAGGAGCCGAGAGCAGGTGGAGAGGACAAGCACACCACTGCCTTTCTCCGAGGCGAAGCAGAAATGCCTCGGAGAAAGGCAGCGGTGGTTTCGAATTCGGGGGTGTGTTTTGCTTTTCTCTCCTCTTGCCATTGGCTGGAGGAGATAATTAGAAAAGTTGCAAAAAACACGCCCCCGAATCCGAAAAGGACGGGGCCTGTTCGGAGTGACGAACCTCTTCTCCAATGGCTGGCCAGCATTCAAGAGGCCAGCCAATGGAGAAGAGGGGAGTAGAGGGGCGGGTTCAAGCCCCTCTTCTCCAAGTCATTATCTCTCGCGAGCGAGACTGCGCAAGCGCAGCCTTCGCTAGCCGAGACCTAAAAAGAAGGGGCATTTCACTGTGGCGTGCAAAGCCGGAACATATAAAGGGAAGGTTAATGAAATATTTTGGGATGCAAATGATATGCATGAAGCATTAGAGGGAGTAGACTGTGGTCAAGTTCAAGTACAATCTATTTACAATGCAGAAAGCAGAAATTGCCCAACTGATGAAATTAGGGTAGAAGGGAGAAGCACGAATGTTCTTTTTGATTCGGGTGCAAAAATAACTATAGTTTCTAAGGAATTCTATTTAAATGAGGTGAAAGCGAAAGTAAAGGTTTCTCCACCAGACATTAGATCTTTTGCATATGGAGGTGAACCAATCAAGCTCTTTGGATTTTTCTGGGGTTTAATTGAGTATAAGCAAAGGCTTACTAATGCGAAGATATATATTTCACAGAAAGGGGACAGCATTCTGAGCTGGTTTCACCAGAGGGATCTTGGGGTAATTTTAGACCCCAATTCCACACCCCCCATTTTACTTAAACAGAATTTTAATTCTGGTACTATTGCAAGTGTAGACAGTGACTCCACTAAGATTTTCACAAAAATGTTAACAGAAAGATTTTCAAGGGTTTTGTGTGAAACTTTAGGGTGCTTAAGGAATTACGTTCATCACATTCGTTTGGTTGAGGATGCAAAACCAGTTTCCAGTAAGGTAAGGGGTATACCCATTGCTGTTAAGGAACAAGTACAGATGGAGTTAGAACGGTTGAAACAGGAAGGCATCGTTGAGGAGGTTGAGGCCACACAATGGCTTGCTCCCGTTGTAGCCGCAAAAAAGGCTGATGGTTCTCTTCGGCTCTGTGTGGACCTTCGAGAATTAAATAAGAACGTGGTGGTAGATCGGTATCCTCTTCCTAAGATTACGGACATGTTAATGCTGTTAAAGGGTGCTAAGGTGTTTAGTACAATCGATTTGTATAAAGCCAATATATCTTGCTTATTCCTTACGGAGACTTGGCTGAGTGATTGTTCAACACCTGATCTTGCTAACGCCATCCCTCCAGAATATAACATCTTTAGAAGGGATAGAACATCTGGTAGAGGGGGAGGAGTAGCTCTTGTGGTTAATAAAAACATCTCCTGTGTAACTTTTCCAGTGGAGAACATTCAGGGCTGTGAAGCCTTAGGCTTCACCCTTCAGCTTTCCTCCCTCCAGGCTTGTACCGGGATTCTCTTGTATAGAGCCCCTGGGCCGACTGGGTCGTTTTTTGATGCACTACAAGTTGCTCTCTCTGTCCCCTGTCTCAGATCTGAGCACTGCATGCTTCTTGGGGACCTCAATATCCATATGGATATTGTAGTGGACCCTGATGCAATGAAATTGAGTGATATTACTAATACCTTAGGTCTGTCCCCGTTTCTTCTTAAGCCAACGCATAATAAAGGCCATACTTTGGACCAGATTTTCTCTACTAAAACTATTGTGATAGAGGCCTTACAACCGGTACTCTGGTCTGACCATTTTTTGGTTTCTTTTTCGGTTCCCGTCGCAGCTTCCATCCGGGTGAGAGAATCCATACAGACTTCGCGCTCCTCGCGCCCTTTCCATCTTCTTTCGGCCGAGATGCTATCTGAGGCTCTTAATATCTTTCCTTGTCCTCTTTTGGGTACGTTGGAAGAAAATCTTTATCTCTTTCAGAGTTGGTTGACAGCAAGACTTCAGATTCTAGTTCCCGAAAAGAAGCAGAATAGTGGCGAACGCAGAATGTCTGCTCCGTGGTTCACCCCCCAGTTAAGGGAGCAGCGCCAAGGCTGTAAAAAGGCAGAGAGAGTCTGGCGACGGGCCTATGACCCGACTGAGAAAGCTAAATTTCGAGGATTGACTAAAGCCTATCATCAGTCAATTTGGAAGGAAAAAAAATCATACTTTGAGCGTCGAATTGATGAGGCTGAAAATGGTTGTAAGGAAATCTTTAAAGTTGTTTTGGATTTTATGTCCCCTGCTGTTTGCACTCCATCTCATATCCACTCTGAGGAATGGTTAAAACAGCTTGCAACTTTTTTTACGACTAAAATTACTACTATTCAAGCCTCTCTTCTCGACCCTGGCTCATATATGGCTGCAGGCTTCTCGTCTCCCCCTGTTTTTAGGGAGAGTCTAGGCCCTTCTCTCACACTTTTTCCTCATCTTTGTCTTGACACCTCCCTGGAGCTTCTGTCTGGTTTGAAGTCCGGTTCTCCACTTGACCCGTGCCCAGCTAAACATTTGGGGAGGGTAGCACCTGTTTTAAATGAGCTACTGAATCCTCTCCTGAATTCTTCATTGAGCTCAGGAGCGGTCCCACAAGCATGGAAACATGCCTTGATCCTGCCACTGATCAAGAAGCCTGCCCTGGACCCCCTCATCCATGCCAACTATAGACCTATCTCCCTTCTCCCTGCTTTGGCAAAGGTGGCCGAGAAATTTGTCCATCGTACGATTTCCAATTTTATTGAGGAACACGACCTGTTGCACGATACGCAATCTGGATTTCGTGCAAATTTCAGCACAGAGTCGGCCCTCTTAGAGGTCACGGATGCCATCAGGGAAGTTCTTGACTCGGGAGGAAGGGCTATGCTGATAATGTTAGATCTATCGGCGGCATTCGACACCGTTCCCCATGATCGCCTCCTTAAAAGACTCTGGGAGTGCGGCATTCAGGGAACGGTGTGGAGTTGGCTTAAATCTTTTCTAGCCGGCCGCCGACAAACGATCTGGGCGCCTCCTTTTTCCGCGGAAATGTCTCCGCTAGAGGTAGGGGTACCGCAGGGTTCCATTCTTAGCCCCACGCTATTTAATATCTTTATGGCCCCTCTGGCGGCAGTCGCGGAATCCTTTGGTGCCCAGGTCATATCTTACGCCGATGATACCCAGCTCCTGTTCACTTGTGGCAGGGGCGGTACTTTTGATGGCGTACAGATCAAGGATTGCTTGGGGGCGGTCTTCGAGTGGTTCAGGTGCAATGGGCTTAAGTGCAATCCCGACAAGTCGGAGCTGCTCTTTTTTGGTTGCACCTGTGAACCAGACTGGAAAGCCTGGTGGCCTCAAAATCTATTTCCTCCTAACAGCGTGTCACTTAAAGCAAAAAACCTAGGAGTAATTGTGGACAATGAGCTGTCTTTTGGGCCACACATCTCGTGTCTCTCAGGTAAATGCTTCGGCATTTTACGTATGCTGAGAAAGTTCCTTCCTCTTTTGTCTGTCCAACATAAGAAGACTATTGTTCAGGCCTTGGTTGGATCGCGTCTTGACTACGCAAACGCCCTTTTTTTGGGCCTTCCAAAATATCTGTTGACCCGTTTGCAAGTGGTCCAGAATTCGGCAGCCCGTGCTATTTACGGGCTCCCTAGAAGAGCCGGTGCTTCGGCTCTTTTGAGAGACTTACATTGGCTGCCGATCACTAAAAGAATTCGTTTTAAGTGCCTGACTTTTGCCTTTAAGGCTTTACATGGCCCTTGCCCCAAGTACATGAGGAAACGTCTGTCCCGATATGTACCAGGCAGGGCCCTGAGATCATCTCTGTTATTTAAAATGACAGTCCCGGCCATTAAGCGTGCTAGGATGGGTGGCAGATCTTTCCGCTACCTAGTCCCGAAGGAGTGGAATGAACTACCACTCTCTCTCAAACAGGCCCCGAGTCTCCTTGCTTTTAGGAAGGAGCTTAAAACGTGGCTCTTTTCTAATTAAGTACTTTCGGATAACCTGTGTCTTTCGCTCTATCTTTCTTTGGCAGTCGCTATGTGTTGTTTCTATCTGTTATCTTTCTTCAGCAAAGCGCCGGGATGCTCCTTGGAGTAGCCGTGCGCTATAGAAGAAATAAATTAACATAACATAACATAACATACCACCAGATTAGTTTGGATGAGGAGTCGAAGGATTTAACAGCTTTTGTTACTCCATTTGGTACGTTTCGTTTTGCGAGGTTACCTTTCGGTTTGGTATCAGCGGCCTCTGTTTTCCAGAGGGCGTTGGAAAGGGTATTGAAAGGGCTTTCTGGGGTAAGAATATATCAAGATGACATTCTAATCTTTGGTAATTGTAACACAGAACATGACAAACGATTGTTTGATGTTTTAAGCAAACTGGAAGTAGCAAATTTGACCATAAAAATGGAGAAATGCAAGTTCAGGAGGGAGTCTATTGATTATTTAGGGCATACTATCTCGGAAGGTGGTGTTTCACCCCAAAAAAATCTGGTCAGCACTATACAAGACATGCCTTCTCCTACCAACAAAGAAGAATTGATGAGTTTTTTGGGAATGGCAGAATATTATAGTAAATTCATTAAAGGGTTTGCTTCTCTGTGTAACTGTATGAGATCTCTGCTATGTAAAGGATGTGAATTTGTTTGGGATGGAAAGTGTGAAAAGGAGTTCAAAGTTATCAAGGAAAAATTAAGCTTGGCTCCTAGATTGTGTAGTTTTGACCCAGAGAAGAAAACTATTTTAACAACTGATGCGAGTTGGAAAGGTTTGGGTGCGGTTTTTCTACAAAGTGTCAATGGGTGTGACCAAGTGATACTCTTTCTTTCTAGAAGTTTGAGGGGACCTGAAACACGGTACTCAGTCATCGAAAGAGAAGCCCTGGCTGTGTATTGGTCCATAAAAAAAATTAAAAAATTTATTGTGGGGATCTGAATTTGAGGTCAGAACTGATCATAAACCACTGTGTGAAATTTTCAAGAAAGGGGGTATTGATGCTGTCTCTAGCAGAATCACGAAATGGGTTATTGCGCTACAAGATTATGACTTTAATATGAAATACTTACCTGGTGTAGAGAATAAGGTAGCTGATGCTTTATCCTGTCTAGTTATTCAGGATGATTGTAGCTCAGAAATGGATGATGAACAGGACCATGAAATGGTATGTGCTATTGAGGGAAATATAATTGGAAAAGAAAAATGGGTAGAAGCGTTAGAAGGTGACAGTGTCTTATTAAAAGTTCTGGAGTGTGTTAATAAAGGCTGGGAATCTAAAGAGAAAAAAGATGATAGTTTAGACAAATATTGGCATGTCCGAGACCAATTATCTGAACAGAACGGTTTACTTGTTAGAGGATTAAGACTCGTACCCCCCAGCTCTCTTAGAGAGGAACTTATTGGGTTAGCACACGTTACTCATCAAGGTGTATCCAAAACTAAACAGACATTGAGATTATCATACTGGTGGCCAGGCATGGATCTACAAGTAGAACGGAAAATTAGGGATTGTATGCAGTGTGCTATGAGTGAGCGAGTAGCAAAACCAAGAGTACAGCCAATGATTATAAGGGACCGCCCAGATGGTCCGTGGAAGGAGATTGGTTTGGATATTGTTGGGCCTATTCGCTCTTCAGGCACGGAGTGGTATTTCCTTGTCCTAGTAGATTTTTTTTCAAGGTGGCCAGAAATAGCATTAACGAGAGGAATTGAAACTAAACACATTATAACCTTTCTGGGGAAGCTTATTGCTAGAGAGGGGATACCTAATGTCATCCTTACTGACAATGGTGTGCAACTGGTTTCAAAGGAAATGGAGGATTTCTTATCAAGACAAGGTATTAAACACAAGAAGTCTTCACTATACCACCCGGAGACAAATGGTTTAGTGGAAAGGTTCAATCGTGTAATCAAGGAAACCATAGAAATGGCTAGAGCGGCAAATTTAGATTGGCGTACTGAGATTTTTAAGAAAGTGGAGGTCTACAGGTTGTCTCCTCATGCTATTACAAAGAAAACCCCTTTTGAATTATTTAGAGGCAGACGTGCAAACACCTTGGTTAGTCCTACATGGGTCAACAACATGCAGTCAGGTTGCGGTCACAAGAAGGACAATGAGGAATGGAGGTTAGCTGAATCTAAGAGAATTGAGGACAGGAAAGAATTGTATGGTAAGAGGAGGTGTGTGAAGAAAACGGTGGTGAAAGTAGGTGACTGGGTGTTGATAAAAAATCCTTGTAAAAGTAAGTCTTCGGATGCTTTTCTGAAACCTATTCAGGTTATTAAGATTTTCAATAATGCCATTAAGACCTCAGATCACCGCATTTGGAATTTGAATAGGGTGGTGGTGGTTCGAAAGGACTTTGTTCATCGTTCTGGAGTTACAGATCGCATCTCTAGTGGATTTCCTCAAACCCGGAAGTCTTCAAGGATTTCATCTCCTCCGACCTATTTGAAAGACTTTGTGAAATAGGCATGTGAAATCATTTGAAATTGTGTATAATGATTTTATGTATTTTATAGTAGTATCCTTTTTCTTGTATTTTTCTTAGGATAAGTTAATGTTGGTTGTTGTAAAGAAGGGAGATGTGTGGCATCCTGTGGTGCTGAACATGGTTGCCAAGGTTCTTAGAATGTTATGATGCAAAGGTGCTTCACGGAATGTTAGGATGTAATGTAGGAGAAACTTCAGTTAGACTGGAGAGTTTGTTTGTAGCTTCTCATCTGTGGATGGGGTTCTATTTCTTGGAATAAACTTCTTCAGTTACCTAGCCTGTGCTTCCTGGATTCCTACAAATACCTTCAAAACAATGGTATTAACGTGTACTTTCTGTAGGGGCTGCAGCCTTCGTTGCACTGAAAAATAAACGCATGCTATCTGACGAGGCGTCGAAGCGCTTTTCGGCTCGCAGCACGCTACTCCGGAACCCAAAGAGGATTTAGTGGTGAATTGGTGTATCAGTCATAGAGATCAAAGACTGCCGGCTCTGGTGGGCTTTTAGCCTTTCCATTACAGGTTACAACCACAGAGCTAGGGGGCACCCCTTGGCACTCTCAGTGATTTATGGTCGCAATAAAACATCCTTCTTGAACCGTACAGCATGGGACAGGTCTTCAGAGTGCAGGGGCAGTTTGCTCCCACCGGTCTTCTTGCACGCAGCCTTCCATCACACGGTATCTGTGACAGTTTGGGGAGCAAATAAAAGCAGATCTTATATTTTTAGATTGTTTTGTAGCTCAGATGTAAACTGTTACCATGTTTTACATAGAAACACAAACTACAAGATAAAATTTAAGGTTTCAGTGGTGCATGCACAAGGTTATTGTTTACATGTATGTAACATTTTGGGAAAGTTAAAACAGATAAGGGTGGCAGGCGATAAATGGTTCCTTGTTCAAGGTGCGAGTGGGTGGGTTTCGGCTGTGCAACAAGCTAAATGAATGCATAGTCGGTGTAGAGATTGCCACGCGAGCTTACAAGATACACCAGGGTGTGATCAGCCGTTTCAGGAGTAGGACGGATCACTAACTGGTGGGCTTCATTCCAATATTAAGACACTGCCGCTCCCCTTGTACTGCATCTACATCACCTGTTCAAAGACCCAAACTTCAAATTCAACAAGCGCGGTGTGCGCCCACTGCAAGGAATGTGAGGTATGCAGCTGGCACCCGGCCGCGCTGGTGCTCGCTCCCGAGCTCCCTAGGCCAGGGGAGAGAGAGGGCGGGACATGCACACGCCTTTGGCCAATTGCATGCTGTCTTTCTTAGAAAGACGCACGCAAAGGCCAATAGCGTGTGAGCAAAAAAAAGCACACTCACAAGAATGTGGTCTGAGTTGAAAGTCCTTACTAGAAGCCTCGCGGAGCAGCGCATGTGCGCTGGCTCAGGCAAGACCTAATAAGGGGGAAAAATTGAGTGGCATACGTCAATGTGTATGTATCTCACGGTCTACATGTTTCAAGCCTTTACCCCACGGCTTTTCGTCAGGACCACCAAGATTATGCCTATTACCACTCCTAATTGTGAAACACTTGAAATCTGGTCTCCTTAGTAGATCTCAAAACAGAAACGTATAATCCAATACCCATTCTGTAGTGTTTTCAGATCTTGAAAGATATGTAAAAAAAAGGTTATTCTGTCCAAGAATGGTGCTATTCTCTTTGTGGATAATCCAATAAACACATCACCGTAAGTGGAAAATCGTGATATATTTTTCTCTTACAGTATTGGCATTCTCATTCAGCTATGCTGAATTTGAAAGGGCTGTGTCTTTGATACCCAAAATTAGGTTTGTGCAAAAAGACAGGAGAGCACGCAACGTTTAAAACAAAACACACTCAGTCGTTTCGGAAACAGCAGGAATGTGACGTTGTGCAGTTTAGCATGGACAATAAAGAATTTAGAAAAAACTTGCAACCTTATGGCTCAAAAAAATGATCTGTGTCAGATTAAGTTATAACCGGTATAAATAGTTATTCAAGCCTGCACTGCTGGCTGTCATAGAGTTAACCACATTGTAACATGAAAAAGGCTCTGTGTATTGAAAATGTTAAACCTACATGTCTTATGCCATAATCTGGTCTAATGAGCTCAACACGGGAAGGGACGCTTGTAGTCAAACCCTGTAAAAATGGGAGCAGGAAAATTGGAAGAAAAGACCCTTGTTTGCACTCGAGGGTATCCCGGCCAAGCTGTACTTTCATCATCAAAGCTACTCCCTTTCAATGAAAAGTAGCATGCCCTCGAGTCCGACGTTCTCAGTGGAGTGCGGAAAACTATCTATTTTTGACAGGGGGATGGCACGTTGCACAGGCGTTCTCGTGTTGGGGAAAAAGCTACAACGTTAGTCTTCGTTTGGTTGCAACACGCCCGGTCTGCAGCGGGACGGGAAAACCCGATGATTAAGCATGCCACCAAGAGAAATCTTGGTGGGTTGAGGTTATTTAAAAAAAAAAGTTTGTTTAAAAACATAAGGGTGGAAAGATAATCCAATCAATACAGTAGGACTCTTTTTGTTTGATATAGGGGCCCGAGCCCTCTGTTCCCTGACATCTTTCTCCCCTCTCTTGATGTGTATTACAGATAGCGTATAGCTGTGGGAGCTTTAATTAACATTTGATTAACTAAAAAAATAAAGGGGGGGGGGGAGTTCCTTATGTGTTCCTTTTCTCTTCACTTGAAATTGTCAGATGAAGGACCCTCACACTGGCATTTACAAACATGACAGAAATCACTGGCCTCACTTTCTCAACTGAGGAGGTAGAAAGGATCCTAGCAACCATCTCCCCTTTCGAAGGCTTGAGCAATCAAGAACCAAATACGCATAAAACAGACTGGAATAAATTAAACACACTGGGGTGAACCCAGATTAAAAGTGCATTACATGGGGAACTGAAGACAGAATATCTGAGGGCTAATGCAGCCCCACAGGGACTCTGTGAAAAATGAACCATTCATTTTTCGACATGACAAAATATTTTAAAAAGATTGATCCTCAATTTCGTGGTATTGCACCAGAGATTGGCTTATTCTGATAATAAAGACAGCAACACGTCTCTCCCAAGAACTGAAAACTGAAATCCAAACCATTTGAGTACGCTTGAAAAGCTACCAGCCGGTCAGTTCCCTCAAAAAAGGACTGCAAGAACTGAACCAGACACTAAACGATTTTGACACATCATTCAAACACAGTAAATTCACCAAACTGAAAAAGACACAAGCAGATTCAGCCACAAACGGGTATACCCCTATATCTGAGAATATTACGTTCCATCAGGCTGAAAACCAGGGTACAACACAGATGGTGATAGATCTGTTACAGGTTTGAATAGCTCCAGGTCTAGCATGAACAGCGGGTCCAACCATGAAGTCAAAAGGAGTTTCAGAAGAACAAATTATAGAGGCCCCAGAAACTGGGGGCCACACCAAGGCCCCCATGTGTCTGATGCCTTTCTACTATGGACCCCTACAGCACAGGCCCCCCATTGTTGCAGGGATTCTGCTGATACACAGAACTATGCGAAGAACCCCAGGACCTCAGTGAATTGTGGTGTACCAGAAACTCACCTCAGAACCCAGAACCCAGTATCCGGCTAGCATAAGTGTCCCATTCGTTATCCGAGATTTAGCTCGGCGGTCCCAATGTGTAGACAACCCAGAACAAGCGACTCAGTACATACTCAGGAATGGTGGGAATCGGAAATACCTGTTCGTATATTATTCTCACATCAGTCCACAACAATAATCAACAGAGACACGTTGTAAATAAAAAGAGGTTTATTTTTATAGACCACGTGTCCTAAGATGCAGTACTTTGGCTAATACAAGCAGACAAATGATTAATATCAAAACCAGCAACATAGTTACAATACCATAGAATATAAAAGGGGTGATCATATTATAATGACAGTGGATACTACCACCTTCCCTTTACTAAGAAGCTAATATTATTATTATGCTAATAGAAGGTCTCTTAGGCTTGAATAGGGGACCCCATACCTCAAAGATCAGCTTAGTGAAATCACATCACAGGAGCATCAGGAGTCTTCTCGCAGGAAGGCTCGTCTTCGGTCTGAATAATAAACATGATGTCTGTGATACTAAAAGCACTAATTTTCAGGCATTTGCAGCTGCGCGTGTGTTATGGCTAAATAGTGGGCCGATCAACCTAGAGTGAAAAACATGCATTGTGTAATAACCCAGACTGTTTGTCACACCATGTACAGACCAAGGTCGCTGCGCAGAGCTTGGGATAGTAACAACAGATCGCGCTTGTGTGAAGCAAGTCTCGAGTCAACAGTTTGTTTTAAGAAATAACATGTAAACGCAGTGCCGTGTGCAAAAGCAAAAAGATGGCTTTCTAACATCTAACGTGGTTATGCTAACTTAACAATGCCTGTACGTATTCAGAGAGAACTCACTACACGCCCCCTTGATCGAAGCACTATTTAGTAGGCAAGAAAAGAGAGAACGCAGAGTTCAGTTTCGTCAGAGCAGAACAAGGCGTAACCAATCCAAAGGTTCAGAATGAGTTAAAGTCTGAAACGAAAAAAATTGAAAAGCAAAAGGGGAAACTGTGGTGTCCGGAAAAAAAATATAATCAATAAAAAAAAACTCAAAACAACCATCAGGGAGAGAGCAAAAAGAAAAATATAAATGCCTCGGCAGGGCGCTGTCCAGGAGCGACAGGCGCCAAGGACGATAGTGCAGTCAATCCATGAATGTATAGGCAGCATATGTGGCAACCGCTTCCAACAAAAAATCATTCGCAGGGCCAGCGAAAGTCTCAGCCATCCAATCCATCAACGAGAAGGAACACACGTGTTCGTCAAACAGCGGAGCTTCCAGCACGACCAGAGGGCATCCGGAAAGTTCCTCCAAATAGCTCATAGACAAGAAGTTGTAGGCAGCTGTAGAGATGTCCCAATTACCCAGGATCCCATGTGCCGCTCCGCAAGCCATTATCCGGACACCAGAACAGGTCAACTCGTGAGACACTAAGGGCCTCATTAGTCGATCGAAATCCGGCACCGGAGACACCAGGCTGGTCAAGCACAAATCCAAAGGCCATTCAAAGGGACAATCCAGGCAGTGAAGCACAGGCTGCACGCAGGTGAAGTAGCAATACCGGAAGGATAATCCATATGCCAGGCTTAAGGTCGCCAACGGCAGAGTTCCATAAAAGTCAAGCATCCTATCCCGAAGAAGATGCAGGCGGGACAGGTGCACGTGTTGCACAGAAGGAGCAGCCATTCCGTAGTATGAAAAGGAAAAGCAGCACACCCGCCACTAGTGCCAGAAGCAGCGGAACACCTCCAAAGATGCTCGAGAAAAGTGAATGAAAAAAGCCCGGAACCACACCAAAAATAGTTTGGAAAGAGGTCACGAGACCCGAGCCCACAAGTTTAAAAAAATGAGCCAGGCCGGTCGTGGACGAGGCATTGAAAATAGTTTGGATCAAAGAGCCGAAATGCAGGGGGAGGTCAGTATTCAGAAGCGCCTGTACCTCTGTGCGCGTATTAGCAACGTGAAGGTCGAATGTTTCACGAGAGGAAGTCAAAGACACCTCTTTTTGGGACAATAAGGCTCTTATTCTGCTCAACTTGTTGAACTCTGCTTTCAAGGTTGGAATCGAAGGCCAGATGGAAGCATCCAGCCGCCCATGCGGGGGTGGAAAGAGAACATTATTGCAGCAGACCACTTTCTGCGAGACAGTTACAATATACGGGATTCCCACTAACATCCCACAGCAAGCTTCACTATTCAAAATCAAATAACTACCGTTAGCAAGCAGTGTGAAAGAAGGCGTAATCACAGGCACTGGGACACCCCGTAGGACGCATGCTAAATTCGGTGCTTGTACATTGCATGCGCCGTGTAATTGAATGTGCCTACATACCAAGGAATGGTCAGGTGACGTGGTACATTCCTCGCCTTTCAAATAAACCTCAGTCCCGTCCCTAGTACATCTATACGTAAAGGGGAGGGACCAAACCTCATGTATGAAAGCGGTGCCCAGCGGTTCATATCTACCCAAAGCATAATGTTTCATACAAGAAGTGAACTTAAAAAGCGCAAAAGGGAGAGTTATCAATCCGTGGACTAACCACGTAGCTGAATTGATCTCCGCTACAGAAAAAGGCAATGGTTCTAATTTTTCAATATGTAACAATGAATATGTAGCATCCTTCATGGACATAAATCGCTGCTTGTCAGTAAGGTTAAAGGGAAGAAATAACGATGTAGTGTTAAGATAGTCCCAAGGGACTCTCCCCGCCTTTAACGTCTGCAATGTCCATGCAAACTGCATAACAGAACGCAACTGGTTTTGACCATGATATAACACAGACATATCATCATGCACAATATCAACCACAGAAGAAACAATATTATCTAATGTATAAATCCTAGAAGAGAGAGTGCTAATGCTATTATCGATAACAGCTAAAACCTTCTCCATGTTTGCTTGGTCAATAGCTCTCAACCTGGAAGCTGCCTCAATCTGCGACAACTTCCAGACTTCGTTGTAAATAGCATACGCCCACCTTTTTGTTCTGCCACCCACAGGACCCTTAACAAAATCATTCAAATCTATTTTGTCATGTAATTGTGATAAATGATCTTTGACAGATGCCAAAGTGGAATGTCGCAGCCAAGATTGACATAACTTTCCCACAGAGTATGTAGTTACAGTATGTGACGACTCAAACCGAGGGTCTACGCGTTCCTGAGTATACCCCGGTTTCAGTCCCAGAAAACGTCGTTGACAGATATCTGAACTGCTTTGCCAAATTAACCAACCCTCACTATTAACTTTCGAAATATTGAAAGATGTATTTGAAACTAAGGATTGCAAAGCAGCAAGGGACAGATCTGTGTGGTTATCCCAATTGGGATAAGCGCCCAGATCTGGCACAGAAGGTGACTTTAATTGTTTAGAAGTAGCCAATCCAAAACAGGTGGTTTGGAAGATGGATGAATTTAAAAATAAAATATGATTTGGTATAAGACAGGCACGATGTAAAGCCTCTGTACCCTGTACCTGCCACGGCTTGGAACCCCAAACCGACTTTAGATCAATAGTAGCCTTCCATACATCATAACCTTTGATTGACAACTCGTCCATAAAGGACTTAGAATAAAGTAGCTTCGTGTGTGTCAGTCTAACCTTTGCGGCAGACTCAGGCAGCACCTTAAAATAAAACGCTGCAGGGTTGGAAACACTGAAATCGGTAAAATATGAATACTTGTTAATTAGTGTTTGTGAACTTCCGAATTCGGGAGTAGGACAGTGTTCCCATTGGGTATAATTTACAAAATTTCTAAATGTATTAGCTTTATGCAGGAAATGATTGCCATAATGTTGAAAACAATACTGTTCCGCATAATTAGCCGCATTTTCGTATAAATCTTCAGCATCAAAAGCGGCATAATATTTCAAATCAGAAAACAGTGATTCAATGGCGTGTACATCCCAATCATCAGAACGTATGTTCTGCCTAACCACATCACCCATAGAAACACGAAATACATTAGGTACATTAATGACCTCTGTAGGCCCATGAATTTGGAATTTAACAGCATCCCATGCGATTCCATCCAAGACGGGCCAGGCAGTAATATTCACAAAAGTCTGGTCCCTCTTCATGATGTGGGACGAGGAGTGGGGGGCCAAAGTTCCATTGATAAGTCTAATTGTCGATCTCTCACTCAGATAGTGGCCATCCACAAGACGGAAAAAAACTATCACAAATCCAATGGACATAAATAAAAAAACACTGAAAAGCAACAGCCAAATGTATGTCCAAGGGGCAATCAAAAAATGTCTCTTAAACCAGCTGAAAAAAACTGCAATGTTCGATGGGGGGCTTGAGGGCAATGAGTTAGTGTCAAAGGAGAAACGGGACTGGCCAAGTGCTGTAGATTGTAAAATAGGTGAGGGACCACGTGTAGGATAAGCATACTCAGTCTCTTCGGGCAAACCACCAGCCGATGGTATCAACAAGGGATCAGTAACAGATTGCATCTCGATGGCAACCTCAGGCAAGGTGTTAGAAGCAAGAGTTAACATTGAATTTCTTTGCACCGTCTGGCATGAAACTGCTGGAGTCACACTAAGAAGTATCGGCCACTCGCTGAAGTTTGACATTGTCAATAGAGATGTACCTGTTTTCTTTGCGACCAGGTAGTGGAGGTAAAATGACTGTTCTTGTACCCTGCACTCCAAGCACTGGAACTGGTGCACGATAAGAGGGGCCGAACTCCTTCTTGTTCTCCACCTTCTCACGGACCAGATCTCCAACTCGGGGTAGCCAGCCGACTACCGGAACCTGAACTTCAACTTCAGATGCGGAGGGTATGTGTTCCTTCGATAGAGTGTCTCTGGCTTCTTGTAGAGTCTGTAAAACAGCACAGTGATCATCTACGTCAAAGGGTGCGGTCGACGCCGCCATGTCTAGACCATCAAGGTCCGGTACAAACATTCTGATTCCGAAGAGCATCATGTACGGGGTCCGCCCACCCAGAGACCTTCTAGGGAGATTATTAAGTGCACGTTGAACGTTATACAAATGGGCCAGCCAGTTCCGGCCTGTGCCTAAAACACGGGCTGTCAATGATTGCTTTAAGTCACGGTTCATTCGCTCCACCACACTATTACCCTCAGGTCGGTAGGGGGACGAAAATTTGACTAGGACCCCCAAATTTCTCATAGCCTCCTTGTAAGCCTTAGAGGCAAACGCAGGGCCCTGATCAGAATGGAAGGTACCACACGCAAAAGTTCCCACAAAGACACGCAAATCTCTGATGACAGTCCGCGAGTCAGCACTCCTTTGTGGCCATACCCACAGAAAACGTGTGCACGAATCCACTGCAACCAAGATGTACTTGTACGCAGTATCAGAAGAAAAAGGACCGCAGTGATCCAAATAAACACAACCAAATGGTTTATTGGATATGTACAACTGCGTTTGTGATGGGCGCGCAACAGTAGAAGGTTTAATCTGTTGGCAAATGTCACAATCAAGAACATAAGCGCGCGCTTGTTTATATAAACCAAACCACCAGTAACGTTGTTGTAGCAGAGATATAGTGGCTGACACTCCGGCGTGGGCTGACGCCAACCCCTCATGAGCAGCCAGAATCAGTGCGGGTCTGCAGTCCGCGTTGGGAATAATTCTGTCACCAACGTCGTTAATCCTCACTAATGGGACATTATCAGGACTTAAATGGTAAATGTAACGAGAAGGAAAACCCTTCGGGTAATCGCCTCCCTTTTCTGTAGCAGCAATAGCTGCCAAGATGTCATCATCAATCTTACTCTTTGATCTGGTAACTGCTGCCACTAAGTACGTAGCCACTGCTGTTTTCGCTGCCTCGTCAGCCAAGCTATTGCCGACAGCATGGACACCAAGTCGTTGGTGACCAAGAGTGTGAATAACACTCACGAGAGGGAGACGTTCTTTAAAGTCCGCCACTCGAACCCAAAGCGTTTTATGCTTAATTGTGCCACCTTTCGTGTCTCGATAATCATTCTGAGACCAGAAGTGTAAATTGTCATTGTAGGACTGGACACAGTAGAAAGAATCACTCACTATAAGTGTAGTGACCCGGGGATCAGCAAACTCCAGTGCAAGCACCAGAGCCCGAAGCTCCGCCAATTGCGCGGTACAATCACCCAATGACTGCGTATGCACTGCATCAGATTGGAATTCACCATTTACGAATGTACCTACGACAATTGCGCAAGCCGCTGAGTAGGCGTGCTTTGATCCAATTGCGGGCTGCGCAGACCCGTCAGTGTATATGACACAATGGTATTCTTCGAGCGGGCGCAAAGACAGAGGAGCCGGATGAACGAATTCATACTGCAAGAACTCTTGAGTCTGTAATGAGGCATCAAAGATGTAGGTGACGTCTGGCGACGTCAGTGTTGTGGCCCATTGTATCCACCGGGGATGCAAAGCTTTAGAATTTGGTACACTTGCCTTTGTCACCGCTTCTAAGGCGGGATAGGGTGTTACAACCAGAATCTGTTTCCCATGTGACAGTGCGCGTTCCTTAAGGATCGCCATCTGTACAGCAGTCAGAACTTTTTCGACCGCGGAAAAACGTAATTCAGCAGAGGTGTACAAGTGGGATTTGTACGCAATGGGGACTGTATCGCCCTCATTAAACGTCAAATACGTGAAACCCACGGCGCCTGGCACTATTCTTATTACCAGGTTGGTGCGGTTATCACGTGTCAGCAAATATTGTGAAGCAAGAAGGTCAGCCTGTAAAGACTGTAAAATTTTAGAATGTTCCAGCTGCCAGCTAGACTTCGAAAATGTGGGTTGTACCAAGGCGTAAAGCGGCTTGATACGCTGGGCATAATCAGGAATGTAGGTACGGCCGAAATTCAGAAAGCCCAGCAGAGATTGTAATTTCTTTAGTGTCGTTGGCGCACTCAAGCATGCGCACTTCTCCAGAAAGTGGGGTGCTAACCCCTTTCCTTCATTATTGAGCTCGTAGCCCAAAAACAACACTGTATATTCCGCGATGTGAGACTTCGCAAAATTGAATTTGTAGCCATAGTCAGCAAAACTCACTACAATATTGTCGACTCGAGACAGATGCGGCAACAGCTCGTCATCCGTGAGGTAGATATCGTCAACATAGGAGTATGCCTCGGGGTCTATTCTTTCTAAGAGAGAAACCACGCGAGCGGAAAAGACGCCAGGGCTATTTTTGTAGCCCATGGCTAATCTCGTAAACTGTTTTTGTTTACCGCCCGAAGTAAACGCTGTCCACTGGCTACTCAGTGTGGACAGGTTATGGCTAAAAAAGCCATTGGAAATGTCAAGTGTCGTTTTAAACCGTTTACGCACGAGACTGTCGACTAGAGCCGAGCTATGTGTATTTTGTACCGCGCAGGTCCGGCAATGGGAGTTTAGGTGCCGGTAATCCAAAACTAAACGGTACGAGCCGTCAGGCTTCGTCACAGTGAATAAAGGGTTATTCATAGGGGACACACATGTTTCAATTACACCCTGATATTCCAATTGTTCAAGGATCGCCGCGACGTGAGGTCTAGCTTCACGACGCATGGGATATTGGGGCTGTGGCTGGGGCATAGACCGCAATGGAATCTCATGGCAGGGGGACAACCGGTCCCAACCCACCTGAGTACGATACACCGCTGGCGCAAGTGCCAGCGCCCACTCACCAGCGTACATTTCAGCTTGGTCCTTAGGCACCGTGTGCGCAAAGGACGGGAGGATTTTCTCCTCCCCTCTAGGAGCTTCCAAAATGAAGGCCGGGGGCCAATCTGCCTCCGCTAGGAGGATATCATAGGTGGTGGTCAGATTATCCCAAAAAATCCCTTTTATAGTACGTTGTATGTCACCCTCTATTAATAAGACTATTTCAAAAAGTCTATCAGGGGGAGCCACTCTGGTGTCAGCTGTTTCAACAGTAACCAATACATCAGTTGCTGTCGCCGCCAGAAATGGACGCAGAGCTTGACGGACTATGGTAATTTCCGCCGCGCTGTCTAGTAGCGTCAGCGCCCATGTCCGGTTCTGAAGCTGTGTCCGCACTATCTGAGGCATATTTTGCCGTCAGAGCCGCCACTTTCTTCTTCTGAAACGGGGGTCTTTGTCGAGCAAACTCGTCCTGCTTGCCTTTACCCTCAGTCTGTCGGGGTTGGTCACGCTGTTGTGGAGCACCCCGACCTTTGCCACCGCCTCCGCCACCAGACTGTGTAGCCGATGTGTCCTGTGAAGAACGAGGAGAGCGTGGTTCAGAAACCTGAAATCTATCAGGAGACTTAATAGTAGCACGATCTCGCAGATCATAAGTGCGTTCACTACTTGACTGTACGGGAGAGGCAGGCCGAGAGCCCTGTTTCTGCTGCTGCTTGCCCTGTTGTTTAAACGGCCACTTTTGTTTTGGAAAAAAGGGTCGTTCATCCTTACCAGAAGTTCCTGCCTTACCCTGCTGCTTAGAATCGGGATTCTTGATCACAGGCTTAACTCCTAAAGAGCTACGACCCAAATCACGATATGCTTCTGCAATTATTTTAGCAAATTCCTGCGGCTTGTCCTCTTCAGCAACTTTCTTCAGTTCATTACGAACCTGAAAGTGCAACGCATCACCCTTAAGGTTTCCCATTATCATGGTAGCCACCAGGCCAAAATCTCCGAGGAGCCGCATCCCCAATTCTATCGCAGACTCCGCTCCATGGTCCTCTTGGACCTGTTTAATGATGGAGGGCAGCTGTAACATAGACGGAGTGCCGAAGCACTGCGCGTACGTCGCAGCAAAAATCTTACCCCAGGATACACAGTCATCTATATGGGGAACTAAGTCTTTAGGCAAACTAATGGTGAGGATCCTGTGTTTTTCCACAGGAGTTGTATGCGGATAAACCGCCTCTATTTGGTCAAATTTTTCAGCAAGCCAAAAAGGATAATCATCCCTTGTGAGGGGGCGCTTGCCCACAACAGAATTGACCATAACAGGACTAATGACCACCGCGTGACGATCACTAGGTTGTCCCGCACTAACAGGCGCCCCCGCCTGTACAGTGCGCGACACATACTGCACTAACGCCCTATATACTGTTATAAGGGCAGTGTGTAGTACACGCAATTCATCCACCGTCACCGTGAGGTAACGGGGATGAGGCGTAAATCCGGCTAGTACCGGCCAAGTGGCCCCCGCAATTGATAAAGGGCTCATTCTCGGCGGTATAACCACATGGGGGAGGGCGCCATTAAACCAAATCTGATGTTGCCAAGCAGATATTGGTATCTCCTGTGTCCGATAAGGCGCATAGGCGGCAGGCACGGCAGTGGCAGTGTAAGAATGAAATGTATTATCATTACCACTGACTGCCGGAATCGTCACCCAAGAGTAGAACAACTCAAAGGGGTGAGCCGCATCGGCTCCCACAACAAAGATGACGTCCATGCCCGCGTCCGGCACCCCATACTGCGTCAAGTGACGTTTCAGGGCCGCACGGCTATGCGCCGCAATATTAATTGCCATAAGGACAAGCTACACTTCAAGTATTCAGTAGCACAAGGGTTCAATAACCTTTTTAATAATCAAGCTTGAAGGAACCTATATCAATAGAACTAGGTAGGTTTAAAATCCGTCAGACTTGTTATCCGGAAACAAGAATGAGGGTGCTGTGGACTAAATGTAAGCACTACTAAGGCGTTTCAACTCATAGACCAAACGTTAGGTGCGCCATGTTGCAGGGATTCTGCTGATACACAGAACTATGCGAAGAACCCCAGGACCTCAGTGAATTGTGGTGTACCAGAAACTCACCTCAGAACCCAGAACCCAGTATCCGGCTAGCATAAGTGTCCCATTCGTTATCCGAGATTTAGCTCGGCGGTCCCAATGAAAAGACAACCCAGAACAAGCGACTCAGTACATACTCAGGAATGGTGGGAATCGGAAATACCTGTTCGTATATTATTCTCACATCAGTCCACAACAATAATCAACAGAGACACGTTGTAAATAAAAAGAGGTTTATTTTTATAGACCACGTGTCCTAAGATGCAGTACTTTGGCTAATACAAGCAGACAAATGATTAATATCAAAACCAGCAACATAGTTACAATACCATAGAATATAAAAGGGGTGATCATATTATAATGACAGTGGATACTACCACCTTCCCTTTACTAAGAAGCTAATATTATTATTATGCTAATAGAAGGTCTCTTAGGCTTGAATAGGGGACCCCATACCTCAAAGATCAGCTTAGTGAAATCACATCACAGGAGCATCAGGAGTCTTCTCGCAGGAAGGCTCGTCTTCGGTCTGAATAATAAACATGATGTCTGTGATACTAAAAGCACTAATTTTCAGGCATTTGCAGCTGCGCGTGTGTTATGGCTAAATAGTGGGCCGATCAACCTAGAGTGGAAAACATGCATTGTGTAATAACCCAGACTGTTTGTCACACCATGTACAGACCAAGGTCGCTGCGCAGAGCTTGGGATAGTAACAACAGATCGCGCTTGTGTGAAGCAAGTCTCGAGTCAACAGTTTGTTTTAAGAAATAACATGTAAACGCAGTGCCGTGTGCAAAAGCAAAAAGATGGCTTTCTAACATCTAACGTGGTTATGCTAACTTAACAATGCCTGTACGTATTCAGAGAGAACTCACTACACCATTACCTTCTAACTCCTGGGACACAGCTCCCACCCCCTGTGGAATACCCTTACAACCCATTTAGTCCTTTTTTAGGGACACACCAAGGACTCTGAAGGGAACCCAGGTGCGCTGGGCCTCAGTCCAAGAACAGAGCAGAGTATCAACCAGAAGCATGACTAATGCACACAGCGATCAACCAGGAACAAGCAGACGACCAGTCTAGTGGTAAACCTCACAAAATATACTCTCACACCCCCGCAGAAAGAGATTTTGGAAAAAGGACTCTGCTTTGTTCCAACGGAAAAACTAGACCAGTTCAGACTACACTGCAAGATCAACGAATTTATCAGAAAACGTAAAGCCTTTTTTTGTCAACAAATCGACAGAAATGGATCTCAAGGATGATACTGGATTGAGAGTGAAATCCACTATCTCCCCACCAAATACATCTATACCAGTGGAACTTTCAGCTTTGAAAAAGCTGTCATTAAAGACATTGATGAAATGGACCAGCTCAGCATAAAAGTATATCACAACACAACCAAAGAACAGAAACTGGCGATAAAGAACCCTGCAGACAACAAGAACCTGGTTATAAAACCAGCGGACAAAGGTGGAGCCATAGTGATGCAAACTACGATATTTCTAATGTAAATAGTCTGCATCACTTTAGAATGTATTAGTTCTTGACGCATTCCACATCTAAAATACACTTCTTCAGCACAACCCTTAGGCTGCCTCAATTTAAAAATAATTGCCTATTCTCTTGCATTCAACGTTTACATATGCCGATCTACCGATCAGTATAATTTCTGGTGCATTGGCTCGCTTGAAACGCTGTATCTTTAGATTTAGTCTATTTGCTCGTGTTTTCAGATGTATCTCCTCTCTGACATCCGTCTCTCTTTTTCCCTCCTATCACTTCATAGCATGTTGGGATATATGAGGTTACAATTTTTCTTCCCAATTACTCTACTGGTCTTAATTGACATGATCCATGCTTTCCCAGAGTTCGTGGTCTAGTGTTTGTCCACGTGCCTCACGTGCGGTCCTATTTCTAGTTCCGGGTTCATTTCCCTGCGGTAGAACGTCCTACCGAAGATAGACGGAGCGGCTGCCCGTCTTTGTGTCCGACTGACTAAGCAGTACTACATAAGTAAGTCCTCTGTAGCTCAACGCCCACCCCTAATTTGTAACTGATTGTTCTCAATTTTCCCTTAGTTGCAATTTTGTAACACCGACTTCGCTGTGTGTGAAACATAGACTTAGCGGTGGGGGAATCGCTAATTACCCAGGGTTTTGACTTCCCTCCTACCCATTATACCTTCCAATACCATGTGTCTCCTGCCTTCTCAAGCATTCTGGCTCCCAGAGACCCTAGAACACATCATTGTAATTCCTTATTAATATTCCCAGTAAGTGCCCTTCGACAAACTTGCTCGTGGTGAAAATATATGCACTTCTTTTTTCCAGGTTAAATAATCTGCACCTTTAATTTCCTTGTCAGGACTTGCCCCTCTTAGGCCTTGACTTATTCCATTACTGCGCCCGACCAGAAATAGATTCGCCACCTACGGATTTGCTAAGTGAGTTTTTCGCATTCCACAGGCATTCCCACTTGAGACCCTGCCCAGCTGCCCGAGCAAGACTCACCCACGCTCTCTTACTTGTGATCGCCTTGGTGCTACCGCCTCCACTCTTTAGGCACTTAGCACCCTCAGGCATTCGTCTCTCCCCATCGCCTTCTCTTGTGTGAGTCACGCTCTCTAAATATAATTTTAATATACTTTAAATAATTAGCATTTTCCTCCTCTGTCCTTCTGCATCATTTATTCTGCCTAGCTGCTATTTTATTTTCCGACTGAGGAAATGAGAATGTTGTCCTACATGGTTAGTTAACTTAAATTTTGGAAGCACTTCGTGAATTTAACCTTGCATTGGCTTTACCTTATAGATACAACATGCTCACAACTCTCTCCTGATGAAGATCTCAAAGTACTGAGATCGAAACGTCGTTGGCCTCTTTTACAACTAAACTCCTTTCTTTGCAAAAAGCTGTACCAAGTAGTTTTGTTTATGTTGTCAATGCGATGTATATTTTCAAATATTTCCTTCACTCGCCAAATCACATTCCTTTTCACTTTTTGTGAGCACTGGATCTATAACCAACTATGAAAATAATATTGTTAAATAACTGAACCGCCTTTCAATGTCCACTTGTGTCCCTTCCTGCATTTATCTAGTAAAGTGCCTTATGCCAGAGGCTAATTGATTAAAACTTTCTTTAGATAATAGATCATTTTTAGGACCTATTGGCCTTGTATGAACCATTGTCTTTTTGCATAATTATTTATCACCCTAGGTTCAAATATTGGGGTCCCCTTGTTTTGCAATATATACGACTACTTCTCAACACCAGAAATTACGAGCGCCTCAGCCAGAACCCTACAGAGTCCCTGAGAGTTCATATCACCAGTAGGACAGTAGAAGCACTTACCCACAATTGGATTTCACGGAAAGAAGTAGATTTTCTCATCAAGTCCCCTAAAATTCCATATTTGTATACAATTCCAAAAATACATAAGAATATAACAACCCCCCGGACGACCCATTGTATCAGGAATCGGCTCGATAACGGAACCACTGTCTAAATTTGCAAATGCTTTCCTAAGCCCGATTATTCAAAACATGGCTACTTACCTAAAAGATACAATAGATGTACTAAGACTCTTACAAGAAAAAAATCATTCAACCCAGACATGGAACTGCTAATGGGTTTGGACATTGAAAGTCTATACACAAACCTCCCATACAGTGAAACCGTAAACATCACTTATTCGAATTAGACTGAGAATACCAAACCCCACGCAATGTATTGATGGAATGCTGCAAGTGGGCATTGACTGAAAACTTTTTCCAGTTTGAGGACACTCTCTACCTCCAGAAGCACCGGACCAGCATGAGAAGCACCTTTGCTCCGAGTGTGGCAGGACTCTTTGTCCACCATGTGAATAAACATAAGATCCTCAACCCAACAAATCCATGACTGCCCCACCCAAAAATGTGGAAGCCGTACATTGATGATATTCTCATTATCTGGCAAGGTAATGAAGAAACAGCACAGCTTTTTCTGACCTGGCTCAACAGACAAAACAATATCCTCAAATTCACACATTCCCTGTCAAACAAGGAAATACTGTTCTTAGATCTGAACATTATCTCAGACAATGGCAAGTTAAAACAAGCATTGGCATAGCCAATAGGTCTCGCCTTTGGGACCTTATAAGTGTTTAGCCATGCAACAGTTGATGTTGCATAACTAAATACTTATAAGGTCCCAAAGGCGCGACCTATTGGATATGCCAATGCTTTTTTTAATGTTACACCTGAGATTGCAATCCATGTACGATGGATTTTACATTTATCCAATGTGCCTCCTGGGCAAAGTGAACAAGCAGGATGCAGAAGGCCAATAGGTCCAGAAGCCTCAGATTTGCTCTCTCCAAGATCCAGGCCTGAGGCTGAAGCATTTGAATTATAGTCTGAATGTTCTAGACTTGGTGCAAAGCCCAGAAGTGCACCAAACTCCTATAAACAAGTCTCTGCGAAGGAGTCATGCGTGACTTTGACTTGTTGATTGGGAAACCAAACGATGTTCGGAGGTTCACCATTGTCTGGAGGTATTCTATACCAACTGTGGTGAGCCTGCCTGTAACAGTCAGTCATCGAGGTAGGGCAAACATCGCATTCCTAACCTCGACCACGCTATGTGATCATCTGAGGGGCGCTGGTAAGGCTGAAGGGGAGCACAGCAAACTGATAATGCTCCTGGCCAACCTTGAGCTGCAGGAAAACAGCAGTGAGACTACAGGACAGGCACTTGAAAGTATGCACCCTGCAGGTCCAAGGCACCCATACAGTTGCCCAAATCCAGGGTAGCCAGAATTTGGAGCAAAGTTAGCATTCTGAATTTTTCCTTCCATAGGAAGGCACTCAGAGGGTGAAAATCCAAAATAGGACAGAGTTAGTATTTTTTCATCAACAAATTCTAGTCCACTGTGTGAGTTTAATATCTCCTCCGTTCTAGCACACTGCAGTAAGTGCAGCAAAACTTTTAAGGACTATGGCTTCTTAGCAAATGTACATGAAAACTGTGCTGTAAATGCACCATTTCACTTATTTTTTCCAGTAATTTCTTGTGGAAAAAATCCCCCACACCTCTTCACAAACCAGCATGAGGACAGCTCGCTGGTTATATCCCTGCAGCTGAGGTTCAGTATTGCAGACCTTAGTTCATCAGGGTGCTTTTATCCTTTTGGTTATTTGTACTCCACTACGCAAGATTGTTATCTGTTTTGTTCACAAGCAACATACAAAATTCCAAGCTAGAAATGACTGTGCCCCTCAATACGCTGGACTCTCCTGCTCCCAACCAAGCAATTTACTGGAGAGGCAGAGCGAGAGCACAAGGGTTTCATCAGATTTCATGCAGGCGGCCATCGGAATCTGTGGTATAAGTGAGTGGCAGCTTCGATAGAAAAACATTGGGCAGCACCACTTATATTAATCATTTTTTACAGACTAACAATTATTGGTTGGGAGATATGGAGGCAAGAGAATATGAGAGGTTGAGGTAAAAACAAACACTGGTGCGAGATGCTGACATGAAATTTGGGGATTTGGAAGCAAGAGGAAAACTAAGAGAAATAAGATTGCGACTTATCCAGATAGAGGTGAGAACATGAGAGGTAGAGAGGAGAGACAAACTGGAGACAGCATTTGAGAGGAAACTTAAGAAGATAGAGGTGAAAGAATAAGTTGTTGAGATGGTGATGAATGGAAAATAGGCAAGATGGAAACCGAATGAGAGTGGTGGGGGGGAAATGGAAAATGTTTCAGTCTGAACGAAACCTGGAGAGGAGTGGAAAAAATTAAGAAATTAAGGGGAGAACTGAAACCTGGACTTATGGAACTGGGAAAAAGAGAGGTATGGACAAAGCGGAAATTGAAACTTGGATATGTGTAGTTCAGAGGAAAGATTTAAGAGACACAAAATGTAGTCTAGTGCTGTTAGAAGTCAAAGAATGCAAAAAGCAGTGGGGAAAAGGAGACAAGAGTAAGCAAGTAAGTAAACATGCCTTAGCCCGTGTGAATTTCTCGGGATAGTTTTTGTTAGGGTTCCATCTGCCTTTAAAGGGAACCCTTAAACTGTTTGCACCCCATTATGACCTCCCATGAGAACTTGTGATGGTAATTTCACCATAGCCCACGTGTGTGCCTTGAGTGCCAGCTGGATAGCCAGCAGTTCCAAGTAGGTGATATGGAAGCCCCGTTGGTGGGACGGCATGCCTTCGATGGTGGTATGCCGAAGATGCGTCCCCCCCCCCCCCCCCCAGCCTTTAAGCAATGCGTCCGCAGTGATGGTCACCTGCGGAACTGGGTCAAGCAAGAGCGGGCGCTGCAACAGGTTGCTGCTATTTCACCCCTGCAGAGAGCGATGGGTGCTGATCCAAATCAATGCTAGAGCATCCCATTAACCCCCCACTTGTGACCATTATGCCGCCAGGCACTCTTGTGGCGGATGCATGGGGGACTAAGGCAATAAGAGCGGCCATCATGGCAAGAAGGTGCATCACTCCTCTGACCATCAAGTGGCGATGTGGCACAAAAACGAGGCAGTAGTATAGTTAGCTCAAGCAACTAGCTGCTGAATGTCACTGGTTTAGGTCCCAGGGTAGCAGCTCTCGTTCCGTGCCCTGGGGCTGGCTATACACTTCCTCCGCCCCCAGCTGCCCTGGAGGGTGATTCTTCGCCACTGTGCTTGCCTGATCATGTCACTTTGGGATTTGGAGGCTACTACTTCTACGGTATTTTTTCCAGTGCCCCCTGTTTGTGGTATCTGGGCGCTCAAAATGCATTTCATGTGAAAAAGCAAACACGCCCCTTTAACGAAGAGCTCACTTCACGGTAAGAAAACAATCCATTCCGGTATTGACACAGGAGCAGGTTAAACTTAAATAACCTGTTCACGTAATACAGCCGTCTGGTTACCAAAATTAGCCCTGGTACTGCGGCCGACTCCTTCCCAGCCTTTGCAACAAAGGGGCGGCTCGGGTTTTATGTACTCTCGGCTCGACTGTTACATAATAGGCTGTCTACTCGCGACCGTAGACCATGCTAATCCGGGCACTGCCGCGCGCACTTCGGTGTGGTGCTGTGCCCTCCAGGGGGCCATATACAATCCGGACCGTGTCAAGCAAGACTCAAAACCATGTACGAAGAATGCGCGAGACGGTCTCATTACACTGGTTTTACAAGTCAAGCTTCCATGCCGGTGCGTGGGAAACTGCAGCCAAGTAGAAGAAAGTGCCCTAAAACGAGCTAACGTTGTTATGTTTCGAGCCCAAAAATGAATTCTGGCCCTAGCGACAAGGAACTGGCATGCCAGCTAAGTAAACTGACGGGCAGTGAGCGCTCTTTTCTACTGCAATATCTGAACTAGCCTTCTGGTTTCACTCACGAAACAATTTACTAATTATTCTGGAATAATCGCAATACTGGCCACTGACTCCACGAAATGCTTTGGCAAGTCATAATCCAGATTTACAAAGGCGCTGTGATGGCATGCTCACACCAGAGCGTGCGCGGTGCAGGTGGAAATGAACAATAACAATAAAAGACATGATCTGCAGTCTCTCCACAGCACCCCGATGCCTCTCATGCCGCACGGCCATGATCGATGCTAAGTGGAGGTCAATGGCTCTTTAACCCATTTTCGGAAGCCCGGTGCCAGGTCAGAAGAAAAGGGAGCGCGGAGAGATGGGGGTGATGAAGCGAGGGGGGGGAGAGGGGACACCGAGCAGGACAAAGGGAAGAGGAAGGCTAAGAAAGCAAGCTGGGTCAAGGGGAAACTGAAAGTGACCCACTAGGAGTAAACATTTCCCAACCAAGGAACCTGACACAAAACAGATGGCCCCTGCGCGCCGCTGCTGACACAAAACAGATGGCCCCTGCGCGCCGCTGCTGGCTGCCGAGAGCAAAACACTCTGGGAGTTAACCTTTCAAAAGAAGCTGGGACATCCACACGCCTTTGGTCAATTGCGTACTGAAGCCAGACGCAAAGGCCAATAGCGTGTGAGCACAACAAGCACGCGCTATGAAGAAAGCTGAAGTGATTCCAAGAGGTCGATTTCCTATGCAGCGCATGCGCTCTGCCATAGGCTCGACCTAAACAACCACACACATTAAACCTACATCTAAGAACTGCCTTTTGGTTTTTGACAGTTTTCACCCTAGACACCTGAGGGAGAATCTCCAGTTTGGACAGTTCCTCAGACTTAAGACGGAATTGCTCTGAAATAGAAGACCACAGTAATCAAGCAATGGTCTGTTCTCAAAATTGCAGGAAGGCAACTACCCTTCGAAAATGATTTCCCGAGTGTTGGACTTGGCCCTTTTTGCAGGGTCATCCCTAAACTTTTTGCCTTCCTCCGGTATTTTTTCTGACCTGTTGTTGGCTGTTTTATGACTCTGGGCACCTTACCACTGCTGATCAGTGCTAAGGTGCATATGCTCTCCCTATGGTAAAATGTATACATTGATTGGTGTCCATATTTGGCTTATTTGGTTTACTATCAGCCCCTAGTAAAGTGCACCAGGAGTGCCAGGGCTTGTAAATACAAATGCTGCTGGTGGGCTTGCAGCACTGGTTGTGCCACCCACAGAAGCGGCCTAGTAAAATGTGTCTAAGGTCTGCCACTGCAGAACCTGCGTGCAGTCTGGTACTGTCTCACTGACTGCGCAAGTGCACCCACTTGCCAGTCCCTAAACCTTCCCTTAACTACATATTGGTCACCCCTCTGGTAGGCCCAAGGGCAGGGTGCATTGTAGGCATAAGGTAGGACATGCCCTGATGTGTGTGGCATGTCTTAATAGTGAATTACAGCCATTTTCGTTTTTCACTATTGAAGGCTACCTGCTCTCCATAGGCCAGAATGGGCTGCTGGAATTACTACACGCTGTAATCCCAGTGAACTCGGAGAGCATGGTAGAAAGTCAAGTTTAGTATGCCTGAACTCAGAATATTAAAATACTTCTTTTAGTAAAGTTTATTTTAATATCCTGTGTTTGTAAATACTACTTTTAGAAAGTTAGTATTTACTGACCTGGCCATTTCAGTCCGCCTCTGCGGTGTGTGTGTGTTCTGCCTAGTAACAGTAAAGGAGCAGGGCTGGGGAATTCCAGGAGACAGGCTGGCTGCCAGGTGGTGGGTAGAGAAATTACACCAGGATGGGTGGGAGGAGTACACCTTTGACTCTGAATAGACCTGTGCTCTGCCTCCACAATGCCGGCTCCGCCCCCTGTGGAGCGGCTGATGTCTCTGCCCTGCTGCTGAAAGGAAAGAGCAGAGTCACCACAACAAAGTGCTCCAGAACTGGACTCAGCCAGGCCCAGCCCCCTGGCGACAAAGAACAAAAGAATTGTGATATAAAAGAAGGAGCCCTGCTCCTAAGAAATCAGATCCTGTTTGCGCCAAGAAGAAACTCTGCCTGAAGAGAAGGACCTGGGAAAGCTGCATGGAGGACTACTGTCTCTGACCTGTGAGACTGGCCTGTGGTGGATGCCTTGCTGCAAGAAGGAGATGAAGACTAAAGGAAAAGACTTGTGCTTTGAACAATCTCCAAGGGCTTGCTTGTGAACTTGCCCCCTGAACTGCGCCCCAGGAACAGCCTTTCCCCAAGAAGAGGAGAAGCTGCTGGAGGCGATCCTGTGACGCTGACCCCTGAGGACCTGTGTGCCCCTCATCTGAGCACCGCGACATCTGCCACCATGGCTACTGCGAGTCTACTTGGTCCAAGCACCGCAAGCATCTGCCCCCCCGAGCCGTAGCTCGCACCGCAAAGAAGAGACTGGTTAGGCTCTGAGCGCTGAGCCTCTGCGACCCCCCTGGCCGTAGAAGCTCCTGTGAAGACCTGCGACGCACCGTGTGTCCCCTACGTGAAGCTGACAGCGCGACGCGCTGAAGAGATTGCCCCCGAGCTGCCCCTCCTGCTTCTGCCCGTGATCGTGTGGCCAAGACCGTCCTGAAGCACCCCACGAAGCACCACCGCCCACTATCACAGAGGGAGGACAACACGACGTGGGACGCTCCTGCAGGGACCCCTGAAGCTGCTGCGATCGTCCTGGTACAAGAATTAAGGTACTGTGTGAGAGCGTGCTGGACTGCGACCCGTCCGTGGCTTTGTTCGCACCGTACTGACTTTGGAGACCCGCTACGCTGTTCACACGTGAGGCGGGAGCTTTGGCATCCATCGTACCAGCTGGCCGAAGCGCTCCGGAAAAGTACGAGCCATATTGCATTGAAAGTATAGCACGTTGCTCACGTGGGAAGCGTGAGGTTTGGCAAGAGGCGTACCGGACGTGTACGACGCGTACCAACGAAGGTACGGTCCACGTCCCGAGTACGCGTGCTCACGCGAGAAGCGTGAGAAACGGCAAGTGACGTCCAAAACCTTGTACGAAGCGTACGCAAGGCGCTACGAAGCGCACAGAACCTCTGAAGAAGCTATTTTAAGTAGAATTGTGCCATTTTAAGAACTGTGGACTGCCTGAAAGCATTTAAAAGTAACTGGAACATTATTGAAGCAAGAGAACTGTATTTTGACAACCTGCCTAAAGAAATCTTTTATATAAAGAACTTTATTTTGATATAAATACAGCCTTGTGTCTTTGTGTGGTGGGGAGGTGATTATTGTGTGGGACATCTTGAATGCTTAACCTAATGCCCTCTGGAAACTAGCCTGACTGCTCGCGCCACGTTACCTAGAGGGTGAACAGGGGTTATTTTTAAAGAGGTAATCCTACGCCCTGACTTAGATGAAAAGGGTCCCTGCTTGTCGCAAGTGCATACCTGCGCCAACCAGAGACCCCGGATTCTAACACCAAGCAATGAAAAGGGCTAGAAACAACAATAGAGAAGGTCTCCTTGCATTAAAAGAAACCATACCCCGTGAGGATAGACCAATGTGTTTCACCACCTAGAGTGTAGTATCTAACAAAATAAGCAAAATAGTCAACAAACACTGGCACATTCTAAATAGTGGATCTTTGAATTTTCCCAAACCAATGTTTTCACATAAACGTGGGAGGAGCTTGAGACATGATAGTCCACATGAGACCACGCATTAGGGAAACCTCAGTCATAACCCAGAGATTCATCTCCCCCCACAGGCCACCACTCATGCGTGGACCGAAGTGTTTGTCACCTGACAAAGAAAAACAATCAATTGTCTTTCAACAACAACACAACTTGGGAACAAAGACAATTCACCAACTGTAACTCAAAAGGTGTTGTATACATGATCACTTGCCCTTGTCAACTCCACTACATTGGTATGACAAAACGATCTATCAAGACAAGAATCTGTGAATATTGCAGCAATTTGAGATGTGACCGGGCGACTACGAAAATGCCGGTACACTATGGAGAAAAACCATTAAGTATAAGAATTCCACTGGAAAGTCCTTGAACAAATACGTACGGACTCTCACCTGTACGAAACAGAACAACATTGGGTGTTCAGATTGCAAACCCATTCCAAGGGGCTGAATGACAATATACCCTGGAGTCATTTTATTTAATTTTCCCAATTTTCCCTGCTACCTTTAATAGATTCTTACCCCATATACAACCTATTTTTAAATTTTTCTGTTTGGTCCCCCAACCTAGAATTTCGATAGAAGTTATCCACCTGTTTGCCTATTTCTAACAATCAGAAGTTTTTTTTACCTCAAACATTACATAGGCGGTAAACTCACCACTCCCTTTCAACATTTTACTGCGAGTTGTGAGATTGTAAATGTTTCTGGATAATGACAGAACAATATAACAAATTAAATCTTTCCTAACTATTTATATAATAAATCACCTTTTATGCACTGTTAGACCTGGCATATCTTGGTGTGATTACCCCTGACTTTGCCTCTACCTCCTCTATTTTTGATGCTGTGATGGATTGCGTTTTACTCGCTTAGATGCTTTGGGCACTTTGCCACTGCTGATCAGTGTCAAAGTGCAAGTGCTCCCTGTATAAAGTGTAATGGTAATTGGTTGTCCATGATTGGTATGTTTGCCTTACTAGTAAAGACCCTAATAGAGTGCACTATGTGTGCCAGGGCTGGTAATGCAAATGCTACTTGTGGGCCTGCAGCCCCAATTGTGCCAACCACACAAGTAGCCCTAAAGAGAGAACTCAGGCCTGCCACTGCAGTGCCTGCGCGTAGTTTGTTAAACTGCCTTGTTGTCCTGACAAGTGCACCCACTTGCCAGGCCTTACCCTTCCCTTTTTATGCACATCAGACACCCTTATGGTAGGCCCAGGGTACCCACCCTGGGCAGGGTGCAGTATGTGAAAGGTAGGACATGTACTGAGGAGTGTACCATGTCCTGACAGTGAAATACTCTCCATTTCGTTTTTCACTGTTGCAAGGCAATCTTGCCCATAGGACAGAATGGGGAAGGCTGTGTAATATGTTTCCAGCCTATCTTCCCATAGGCTTAAGATGGAGGGGTGAAGTTTAGTGTGCCTGAACTCACATCTTTTTGTGAAGGTGGTTTTTGAATTGTGTGTTTAGAAACCGCGCTTTTAGAAGTGGCTGGTTTCTTTGTTCTAACAATTCTGTGTGTCTCTGCCTGGTTGTGGATTGACTGTCTGGATTTGAATGTGATAGGATCTGGGGAATGTCTTGACCCAGGAGATGGAGGTGAGACAGTAACAGGCCGACCTGCATCTGGAGTGTAGGGGGAGGACTAGCCCCTGGAGGTGAAGAGGCCTGGGCTGCTGCCATAAAACAATGGCTCCATCTCCTGCTGAGTGATTGAGGATCCAGACCCCACTATCAAAGGAAGAAGGTGTCACTGGCAGGGAGACACCCAGAACTGGTTTGGACGGGGGTCAGTGCCCCCCTGAACACAAAGACTTCAAAGACATTTAGGGGTATAACTATGAGAGCTGAACCTCCTGAACGTTGGACTGATGAAGACTGAAAAGGATTGAAACTACTTTGTGGTCAAGAGGAACCTCTGCCAAGGAAGAAATAGCTGAAGAGACTGAAGGAAAGGACTGACCTTTGCTGTGTCTTCTGTGTCCCCCTGCTTGAAAGGACTTTGCTGTGTCCTGAAGTAATGTGTCCCGAAGGGCCCAAGGAGGGCTGGCTCCCTGTTGTGGAAACTCAGGAACATTAAAGTTTCCAAGAGTGTCTCAGCGATGCTGTGTGCTTTTTGCAGCCTGAGACCTTCGTAAGAACTGCCCCGTGATCGTGTGCACCTGGAGTCCAAGTGAGTCTCAGCAACGCTGTGTGCGTGTGCTTCGTGCAGCCTGAGAACTTCATGAGGACTGTCCTGTGATCGTGTGCACCCATAGTCCAAGTGAGTCTCAGCAATGCTGTGTGCGTGTGCTTCGTGCAGCCTGAGACCTTTGTGAGGATTGCCCTGTGATCGTGTGCACCCGAGTCCAAGTGAGTCTCAGCGACGCTGAGTGCGTGTGCTTCTTGCAGCCGGAGACCTTCATGAGTATTGCCCTGTGACCGTGCACACCTGGAGCTCAAGTGAGTCTCAGCGACGCTGTGTGCGTGTGCCCTGTTGCAGCCTGAGACCTTCGTCGGAAATTGCCCTGTGACTGTGTGTCCCGGAGCAGTCTTGTTCTCTGCGTCGATCGACAGCGTGACCAGAAGCGTTGCGATAGTCATTGCCATCGGCCCGGACCGGCATCCCCAGAGGAGCTGTGAGAATTCACCGCCGCCAGCCCAGGCCTGCCTTAGCCAAGGAGAGACCTCGAACTATCACCATCGGGGGTCCGAGTTCCACTGCCCAAGATCAACAAAGTTGCATCGGAGGCCCAAGCCACGAGGAGAGGAGAGTGAGATCGTACCCCCAGGTAACGCTCAGCGAGCGTGCATGTGTCGCCGCCCGGGGCGGGGTGCAGGCTATGACAGAAACTCTCTCGGCCTTTCCCATCTTTGTGGCGCGAGCCTCCACTCAAGTTCGTATTGCGGCCCGTACTTGCTGAGGAGTGGCAGTACCGGGGCCGGAGTGTGGACCTGCACTTTGTTTTCCATCATGACCGCGAGCCAGTAAGAGTGGCATAACTAACTGCCTGATTGTTACATTACGAATTGCATTATTTTTGCATTATGAACTGCTGCCTGATTGTTGTAATAAGCGTTGCATTATTTTTGCATTGCGAACCGCCAGATTGTTGCATTACGCATTGCATTATTTTTACATTACGAACTGCCTGATTGTTGCATTACGAATTGCATTATTTTTGCATAACGAACTGCCTGATTGTTGCATTACGAACTGCATTATTTTTACATTACGAACTGCCTGATTTTTGCATTACGAATTGCATTATTTTTGCATAACGAACTGCCTGATTGTTGCATTACGAACTGCATTATTTTTACATTACGAACTGCCTGATTTTTGCATTACGAACTGCATAGCATTGCATTAGGACTGCATTGGATCATCGAGAACTGCTCATTAATACTGCAAGAACCTACACAGGCTTGCTGGCCTAATAACCGGCAAGGTGAAATATTACAAATGCACATATGTTGGATTTTTATTGTGTGGTCTCTTCGTATGTCTTGTTTTTATAACCATATAATTGTTTTTTTATGAAACTCGTGTGGAGTCAATTTGCGGTGTTATCACTGGGTTACTGAGAGCGTGGTTGCAAATACTTAACACATTTGCCTTAGAGATAAGCCTGGCTACTCGTGCCAAGCTACCGAGGGGGTGAACAGGGGCTATCTGAGAAGGTGTCCTTCCTTTCCCTGACTTAGAAGCAAGGGTCCCTATTTGGGCTAAGGTACCTACCTCAGCCAACTAGAGACCCCCAGTTCTAACATGCACCCTCTCTGAAAATATTTCAATGATATCTATTCGGAGTATGTCTATGGAGAGAGATATTTCAAAGAGAATCCTCGTTTCTCTTTTATTTTTTTTATTACATTTTTTAATGAACATTCCTATATTGGAAATTGTCACTCTTTTGCCTGCGATAAGTAAATAAGGTATGACCCGAGGATCCAGGAAGTAGTTCCCTTACCAGCTGCCATTTTGTAAAGTAGTGTTCTAGCTTTTTCCCAACACGAGGACGCCTATGCAGCGTCCTATCCCCCTGTCAAAAATAGACAGTTTCCCGCACTCCACTGAGAATGTCAGAGACGCAGGCAGGCTACTTTTCATTGAAAGGGAGTAGCTTTGATGATGCAAGTATGGCTTAGCCGAGATACCCTCGAGTGCAATTGTGGTTCTTTTCTTCCTATTTTCCTGCTAACATCAGCCTCTCTCCCATTTTTACAGGGTTTGACTACAAGCGTCCCTTCCCCCATTGAGCTCAGTAGACCTGATTATGGCATAAAACATGTAGGTTTAATATTTTCAATACACAGAGCCTTTTTCATTTAACAATGTGGTTATCTCAGAGCAGGCAGTGCAGGCCTGAATATTTATACCAGTGATCACGTAAACTGACACCAATCGTTTTTTTTAAGCCATAAGGTTGTGAGTTTTTTCGGAAATCTTTATCGACCACGCCGAACTGTACAACGGCATGGTCCTGCATTTTCCGAAACGACTTAGTGTGTTTTATGTTAAATGTTGTGTAGTGTCCTGTTTTGTCTTTTTGCACGAACCTAATTTTGGGTATCACAGACACTGCCCTTTCAAATTTAACAGAGCTGAATGAGAATGCCAATACTGCAAGAGAAACACATATATCACACTGTTCCACTTATGATGTGTTTATTGGGTTATCCACAAAGTGAATAGAAATATTCCTGGACAGAATAGCCTTTTTTCATATCTTTCAAGATCTAAAAAGAAAAGAAACACTACCGATTTGGCATTGTATTATACATTTCTGTTTTGATATCTATGAAGGAGACCAGATTTCGAGTCAATCACAATAAGGAGTGAAAATAGGGATCATCTTGGTGGCCCTGATGAAATGTTGTGGGGTAAAGGCTTGAAACATGTTAGACCGTGGGATACATATACATTATTAGCACATTGGAATGTTGGGAGCCCCATCGAAGACAATGGAGTGCTCCCTGCTTCTATGGGCCGGTAAAAGCCCGCAGAGGAACATTCCAATGTTTTACAAAGGCCTCTCGTAGCTCGAGGGGATTTAAATCCCCTCGAGCTTCAAGAAGCTTTTACGTTAGAACATTCTGCCCTCTAGTGGCAGAATGTTCTAATAGCCTGATAGCCCTTCGTAGCAGGGCTATACTGGCCATTTAAGTCCTGTCCTTTGTTAAAGTCCCTCGCCTTCGGCTCGGGCCTTTTAACGCGGGAGCCGGCCTTATGGCGGGCTAGAAGGCTATAACGTATGCCTCTCAATTTTTCTGTCTTTTTAACCATACCAGCAACAGGTCAGAATAAAACTTTTTGTTCCTACTTAGCCAGGTATTTTTAACTTCAGATAAAACCCTCCCACTCTTATATCTACGATCTCTACATAGTATTGAAAAAGTGTGCTCCTGCGTCTCTCTTTGGTTGCAGCATGCCCCGTTCCGCAGCGGGACGGAAGTACGCGGCGATGAAGCATGCCACGAAGGAAAATCTTGGTGGGTGAGGGTTATTTTAAAAAAACTTTCCGTTTCCAAACGTAAGGGTGGAAAGATAATCCACTCTATACAGTTGGACTCTTTTTGTAAAGGAGGCCGAGTCCTCTGTTCCCGGACCTCAATCTCTCTGACGTGTTATTGTATTCTTAGTCATGAGTTTTACTCTAGATGGCATGGGTGGTTCACTGACCGAATAAAGAGACCAAAAATATTGCGACACAGAAATATTGTCAAAAATATTGATCACAAAAATATTGTTGGCCTTTACATCTAACGGAGTACAAAAATATAAAAACAAAAATATTGTTTTACACTAATACAGAAAAAATATGTACAATCATTTTTTAAATATATATAGTTAAATATTTTAACATATGACATTAATATAATGTAAACTAAATGTTTCAGTGATATGGAAACATATATACAAATACAAATGTATTTAAACACACATATATGACTGTGTGTATATTTATGTACACATATATAATATACTATTTTAAAAAATATTAAATATGATGTATATTTTGATTTTCTGTTTATTAAATATACCTATGTACCAACTATATATATATTAATAAATATAACAAACTACAAAAACTGTACAATATTTCTAATTTAATTATACATTAGTTAATCTATCAAAATATGTAGGGAAAGCGTTGGGACTCAGGAGGGGTTAAAATGTACTATTCACACTTCACTGTGCACAACAGTAGGGAAAGCGTAAGACTCATAAGGGGTTTAATTTACTCTTCCCACAAACGGTGTACAACAGTAGAGAAAGTGTTGGGCACAGGAGGGGGTTCATTTACTATTTCCAATACACTGTGTGCAACCGTAGAGAAAGCGTTGGACTCAGGAGGGTTTGAGTTTACTATTCCCACTCCAGTAGAGTAGGTGCAAAAGTAATTAAAATACCACACTATACATAACAGCCAACAATTAAAAAGTAATCAAAAAAAGCACAGCATATAAAATAATAAAAACTTTTCCAAAAAATTGAATACATTTGTATATTTATAATTTCTTAAATAACCCCCCCCCCATTATTCTACAAACTAAACATACACCAAAAATATAACTTAACCAATATAAGTTCACAATTAACAAAATTATCAAATAATTAATAATTACGTAATTTATTTTTTTTGTTTGTAGAGTTTTACATAGCGCTAACTCAACCTGAGGGCATCAGAGCGCTTCACGGTGTATACCTTGTAACAAATATGTGGTTTACATAAAACATATTAGGGTAGACATACAGGCAAAAAGGTAGTACATAGACAATATATAAGAAGGTGCAGGATCAGCAGTAAAACCTTTCTGAGGACGACACAGTTTATGACTATATAATTTGTTTAAGAAGTACATATTAGCTGTACCTATTGGGGTAGGCATAAAAACATCATGGCAGTACGTATTGTATAGTAATTGCATTTATATAGCGCTTACTACCCCTGATGAGGCGTTGAATCGCTTTTTCTGCAATTAGCACGCTACTCCGGAACCCATAAAGGATTAGTGTTGAATTAGTATAGTGGAATATGAAAGTAATTTAAGTGGTGGATAGGTTAGTCTGTTATTTGGATTCCGAAGGATAGCGGAAGGATAGAAGAGGGGAAAAAAGGTTTGAATTTACATAGTGCTTGTTACCCCTGATGAGGTGCTGAAGCGCTTTTTTAGCAAGTTACTCCGGAAACCCATAAAGGATTAGTGGTGACTTAGTAGGCAAAATGTTTAGGCATTCCTGAGGTACAAACGGTATATGAAATTGTTTTAATAGCATATAGTATCAGTACTTATTTGGTTAGACATAACGACATATTGGCAGTACTTAAGCGGAATAAATTATTTCATTAACTTCTCACCCTGTAACCCTAAAAACAACAACCCGAACCAACATATTAAAAAAATGCCTTAATGACTAAATTTACATAATTATCAATTAAATAATTATTTTAAATTAGTAATTAAAATATATTTAGTTTCCAACCTGTATCCCTACAAACCCCATATCACGCACCTAAAACATAACTTAAAAAATAAATTAATTACATAATTTACTTAATTATCAATTAGGAAAATCAAAACTTACTTTTTTAATTAAAATTAAATTACCTCCTACCCTATACCTCTAGAAACCCCACAACCTGCACCTAAAACATAACTTAACAAGCATTGGCATAGCCAATAGGTCTCGCCTTTGGGACCTTATAAGTGTTTAGCCATGCAACAGTTGCATAACTAAATACTTATGAGGTCCCAAAAGCGAGATCTATTGGCTATGCCAAGCGGCCGCGAAAGTGATCGCGATCAAACATAAAGTGAAAGTAATCGCGGCAAAGCGTGGCGCGCGCGCCCATGCACTGTAGCTCTAGGCTGGCCTGGTAGCACTTTTTGGAGCCCTCTCAATAAGTCTCGCCAGACCAGCGCAACATAATTATCAATTAAATCATTACAAACTTCATTAATTAATAATTAAATTACTTACCAACCCATACAAACCCCACAACTCGCAGCTAAAACTGAACTAAAAAAATAAAATTACCCAATTTACATAATTATTAATTTAATATTCAATAATAATTAAAAAGTAATTATTAAATAATTCTATATAATTAAGTTACTTCCCAACCTATACCTCTACAAAACCCACAACCTGCTACGACACTAAAAATTACAACAAATAAATTTAATTAAAAAGCAACAAAAAAATGTACACAGTATATTACGAAATATTAACAATAATTATACTATTTAAAACATACAATTGAAATATACTAAAATACATAAAATTACAAATCTATATTATTAAAAACATATTTTATTTTTTTTATTTTTTTTATTAAAACGTCTGTTTATTGAAAGTTAACAACTTTGTCATGATTACATACTTCCGTTTCAAAGGATATACTATTACACAGGGTTTAAAGGCTGGCACACAGTTTCTAAGCTTGTTCCGGAGTCTTCCCTGGTCAGGTTATGATGGTTATATCATACAGTGGTCTTCAGGCGTGGGACATTTTTCTAAATGATATTAACAACATATATATTTTTGTAAATGGTATTACTTACCTTCTAAAATGTATATTCTTGTCTACGCTAATCCTGCATCATGATTAAGGCTCCCTGTTTTCAGTTTTTACGGGTTGTTACAGATAGACAGAAAACAATGTGTTTTCTGTCTGCATTTATCTTTAAAAGTTGATAAATACAGAAATATGTGCTGCCTTTTAGTGACTCTCCCTGCTGTCTTTTATGCATTATAGCCCAACAGCTGAGCAGATGGACAGCAAGGGAAATTGCAAAACAGAAGGAAATGTCTTTAAATACCAGCATGTGTCAATACACATTTGTGGTATAATGATGGTATTTACCAGTGGATGTATGGTTATGAAATATTTGGCAGCTTAAGTAGCTAAAAAAACAACAGACATCAAAGTATGAGTGTGCGTCTATCAGCTAGATATGGAAATGTAAAGTTTTACACCTTCATTTGTACGCAAAACACAAAATAAATATGGATAAATACAGATAAAATGGCCCAAAAATAAATATGGATAAATACAGACAGAAATGTTAAAAAAATAAAGAACATAAAACCGGGAGCCCTAATCATGATATTGGTCAATCATGATATTGGTCAATCACGATATTAAAAACTCTACTTTTGCATCTTGATATATTTTTCGATATTTTGTCCGAACACCGGCATGGGTGTTAAACGTGTTTCAGTGTCTTTCTCTGGATGCTGACCAGAAGCATGATTAGGCCACTACCGAAGTGTTTCCAGGTTTACTGTTCTTCAATGCCCAATTGGTTCCATGGATGACTCCACTTCTAAAGGCTCAACACGCAACGTTCTATTGTTCTTACGACCAGCTGCTCACGTGGTGGATTCCAGTTTTGACGAACAACAACATTTTGTGGTTATGATGAGTAAGTTATATCCAGTTGCGGACTGCTGACTCTCGAGATATGTTCAGCCGATAAGGCAAAGAAAGAGGGTATCAAGTGGAGACGACTTGTTTTATACGAACAGTGACGTGATGATTGGTGCATGATATGTGAGGCCATGATGAGATAGATGGCAAATGTAGTTTATGCAATGTTCATTTTGATTGTCTAGTATCAAAAATGCATTAACACACAGCAAAGAAAGAGAAGCATAATCCTTGCCTCAAAGTTCTTAATAGAATTGAAATTTTATAAAAAATGAGTGCCTGGGCCGATGCAAAATGGCTGATGCGACTAGTCAGGGGAAAGCCACTTGAGTGCACCCAATCAATCATTTGTAGAGCGTTACACATCACCGTGAAGGTCTTGAGGCGCTATAGCTGTTTGCTGTGGCGTGGGGATGATTAATTAAAAAACAATGTCTTATATCTCTTTTAAATTGCTGGAGTGAAGGTGCGGTTCTGAGGTGTAGGGAAGGTTGTTCTTAGCCTAGGCTGCCAGGGGCAAGAATGAGGGTCCTCTGCTGTTGGCTCGCCTGATCCGTGGGGTGTTTGCGATAGAGAGGGAGGCTGAAATGAGGTGTTTAGGTGGTTGGTCAAAGACTAGGTGTTTGTTTATGTATGCTGTCCTTCGTTGTGCAGGGCCTTGTAGGCCTGGGTCAGCAACATGAACTGGCATCTCTTCTGAATCGAGAGCCAGTGTAGTTTCTTGATAAGCGGTGTGGGTTCCTCTGGAGAGATCGAAAAGGAGTCTTTTTGTTGAGTTTTATACTGTCTGGAGTCTCTTCAGGAGGTGTGCAGTGATTCCTACGTAGAGTGTGTCTCTAGTGCAGTCAGCTGGTGACGAGGGTCTGTGTGACGATCCTTCTGGTGATGAGTGGGAGCAACCTGAAGATGTAGTGGAGCATGCGAAGGGTGTGGAAAAGCAGGCAGAGGAAACTGTGTTGACTTGTTTCTGTATGGATAGTGTGTTGTTGAGGATGACGCCGAGATTGTGGGTGTGGTCTGTTGGGTCGGGTGGAGGGTGTACCAGCTCCACGCGCTACCATGAGTTGTTCCATGGTGTAGTGTTATTTCCAAAGATGAGGACTTCCGTTTTTTCCGTGCTAAGTTTAAGACAGTTGTCCTTCGTACAGTCTGTGACGTTCCTCATGCATCTGTGGAAGTTCGTTTTAGTGGTGTAGGGATCTTTGGCCAGAGAGAGGATGAGTTATGGGTCATCGGCGTAGGAGATGATGTTGTGAGGAACAGCCTAGGGTGGGTGCGCCGAAGATAAAAGGATAAGGAGAGGAATAAAGATCCTTCTCCCCATCCCGCCTTAATGCCCCTCAGCTGTCGTCACTAATCCGATGATGGGTGGCAGACGTGACTCCCTCAGCAAGACAAATGGTGGCAAGTGGTGCTCCTACCAAAAGGCTTGAGACACTCAAAAACACGCTTATAAGAGTAGTAAAAATTAATAATGCTTTTAGTGCAGTACAAGAAGAAGCACTTGTCTGATGCTGCTGTGAGCAGCAAAGGAAGAGGACCAGTGGAAGACGAGGCAGCAACATTTACTGTTGTTAACATTGATTGTTGTATCACACTTATGACTGCTTAAAGCTCACTGTCATGGTTTACACTCTTCTCATTGGATGTGTACTTTTTGTATTTTAGCGCTCTGTGAGAAAGTAAAGGAAGTCGTGCCACAAAAGAGAACATTTTAGAAGCGTGCGTTAGAATATGTTTCATCATTCCTGCCAGATGGCTGTTCTTCACGCCTGGACTCTCCGGCGCCTGGTCCGGTCATCATCCTGCAGCCTCCAGGGTCCTGCGGCCCTCTCCCTGCATTCTCCAGGGTCCTGGCCCTCTCCCTGCAGCCTCCAGAGTCCTGCGGCCCTCAGCCTCCAGAGTCCTGCGGCCCTCAGCCTGCAGCCTCAGAGTCCTGCGGCCCTCTCCCTGCGGCCTCCAGGGTCCTGGCCCCTCTCCCTGCGGCCTCCAGGGTCATGGCCCCTCTCCCTGCGGCCTCCAGGGTCCTGGCCCCTCTCCCTGCGGCCTCCAGGGTCCTGGCCCCTCTCCCTGCGGCCTCCAGAGTCCTGTGGCCCTCACCCTGCGGCCTACAGAGTCCTGCGGCCCTCACCCTGTGGCCTACAGAGTCCTGCGGCCCTCACCCTGCAGTCTCCAGGGTCCTGGCCCTCTCCCTGCGGCCTCCAGGGTCCTGGCCCCTCTCCCTGCGGCCTCCAGGGACCTGGCCCCCTCTCCCTGCAGCCTCCAGGAACCTGGCCACTCTCCCTGCGGCCTCCAGGGAGCCCCTCTCCCTGCGGTCTCCAGGGTCCTGGCCCCTCTCCCTGCGGCCTCCAGGGTCCTGGCCCCTCTCCCTGCGGCCTCCAGGGTCCTGGCCCCCTCTCCCTGCGGCCTCCAGGGTCCTGGCCCCCTCTCCCTGCAGCCTCCAGGGTCCTGGCCCCTCTCCCTGCAGCCTCCAGGGTCCTGGCCCCTCTCCCTGCGGCCTCCAGGGTCCTGGCATCCTCTCCCTGCGGCCTCCAGGGTCCTGGCCCCTCTCCCTGCGGCCTCCAGGGTCCTGGCCCCTCTCCCTGCAGCCTCCAGGGTCATGGCCCCTCTCCCTGCGGCCTCCAGGGTCCTGGCCCCTCTCCCTGCGGTCTCCAGGGTCCTGGGCCCTCTCCCTGTGGTCTCCAGGGTCCTGGCCCCTCTCCCTGCGGCCTCCAGGGTCCTGGCCCCCTCTTCCTGCGGCCTCCAGGGTCCTGGCCCCCTCTCCCTGCGGCCTCCAGGGTCCTGACCCCTCTCCCTGCCCCCTCTCCCTGCGGCCTCCAGGGTCCTGGCCCCCTCTCCCTGCGGCCTCCAGGGTCCTGGCCCCCTCTCCCTGCCCCCTCTCCCTGCGGCCTCCAGGGACCTGGCCCCTCTCCCTGCGGCCTCCAGGGTCCTGGCCCCTCTCCCTGTGGCCTCCAGGGTCCTGGCCCCTCTCCCTGCAGCCTCCTCGCTCGTACTGCTCCTCTCCCGTAGCTGAGGCAGCTCTCCTCACCCTGCAGCCTCCCTCTCCTCACCCTGCAGCCTCCCCGCCGGCCCTGGTCCTCTCCTGTGGCTGAGGCGGCCCGGCCATCGCGGCGCCTCACCCTGCGGCCCCCAGGGCTCTGGCCCCCTCTCCCTGCGGCCTCCAGGGCTCTGGCCCCCTCTCCCTGCGGCCTCCAGGGTCCTGGCCCCCTCTCCCTGCGGCCTCCAGGGCTCTGGCCCCCTCTCCCTGCGGCCTCCAGGGTCCTGGCCCCCTCTCCCTGCGGCCACCAGGGTCCTGGCCCCCTCTCTCTGCGGCCTCCAGGGACCTGGCCCCACTCCTTGCGGCCTCCAGGGACCTGGCCCCTCTCTCTGCGGCCTCAAGGGAGCCCCTCTCCCTGTGGCCTCCAGGGTCTTGGCCCCCACTCCCTGCAGGCCCCAGGGCTCTGGCCCCCTCTCCCTGCGGCCTCCAGGGTCCTGGCCCCCTGTCCCTGCGGCCTCCAGGGCTCTGGCCCCCTCACCCTGCGGCCTCCAGGGTCCTGGCCCCCTCTCCCTGTGGCCTCCAGGGACCTGGCCCCTCTCCCTGCGGCCTCCAGGGTCCTGGCCCCTCTCCCTGCGGTCGCCAGGGTCCTGGGCCCTCTCCCTGCGGCCTCCAGGGTCCTGGGCCCTCTCCCTGCCGCCTCCAGGGTCCTGGCCCCTCTCCCTGCGGCCTCCAGGGTCCTGGCCCCTCTCCCTGCGGTCTCCAGGGTCCTGGCCCCTCTCCCTGCTGTCTCCAGGGTCCTGGGCTCTCTCCCTGCGGCCTCCAGGGTCCTGGGCCCTCTCCCTGCGGCCTCCAGGGTCCTGGCCCCTTCTCGCTGCGGCCTCCAGGGTCCTGGCCCCTTCTCCCTGCGGCCTCCAGGGTCCTGGCCCCCTCTCCCTGCGGCCTCCAGGGTCCTGGCCCCCTCTCCCTGCGGCCTCCAGGGTCCTGGCCCCCTCTCCCTGCGGCCTCCAGGGTCCTGGCCCCTCTCCCTGCGGCCTCCAGGGTCCTGGCCCCCTCTCCCTGCGGCCTCCAGGGCTCTGGCCCCCTCTCCCTGCGGCCTCCAGGGTCCTGGCCCCCTGTCCCTGCGGCCTCCAGGGCTCTGGCCCCCTCACCCTGCGGCCTCCAGGGTCCTGGCCCCCTCTCCCTGTGGCCTCCAGGGACCTGGCCCCTCTCCCTGTGGCCTCCAGGGAGCCCCTCTCCCTGCGGTCTCCAGGGTCCTGGCCCCTCTCCCTGCGGTCTCCAGGGTCCTGGGCCCTCTCCCTGCGGCCTCCAGGGTCCTGGGCCCTCTCCCTGCGGCCGCCACGGTCCTGGCCCCTCTCCCTGCGGCCTCCAGGGTCCTGGCCCCTCTCCCTGCGGTCTCCAGGGTCCTGGCCCCTCTCCCTGCGGTCTCCAGGGTCCTGGGCCCTCTCCCTGCGGCCTCCAGGTTCCTGGGCCCTCTCCCTGCGGCCTCCAGGGTCCTGGCCCCTTCTCCCTGCGGCCTCCAGGGTCCTGGCCCCTTCTCCCTGCGGCCTCCAGGGTCCTGGCCCCCTCTCCCTGCGGCCTCCAGGGTCCTGGCCCCCTCTCCCTGCGGCCTCCAGGGTCCTGGCCCCCTCTCCCTGCGGCCTCCAGGGTCCTGGCCCCCTCTCCCTGCGGCCTCCAGGGTCCTGGCCCCCTCTCCCTGCGGCCTCCAGGGTCCTGGCCCCTCTCCCTGCGGCCTCCAGGGTCCTGGCCCCCTCTCCCTGCAGCCTCCAGGGACCTGGCCCCCTCTCCCTGCGGCCTCCAGGAACCTGGCCCCTCTCCCTGCGGCCTCCAGGGAGCTCCTCTCCCTGCGGTCTCCAGGGTCCTGGGCCCTCTCCCTGCGGCCTCCAGGGTCATGGCCCTTTCCCTGCGACCTCCTCACTGGTCCTTCTCCTCTCCCGTAGCTGAGGCAGCTCTCCTCACCCTGCAGCCTGCCCCTCCTCACCCTGCAGCCTCACCCTGCAGCCTCCCCCGCCAACCCTGGACCTTGTCATTTCTAAAGCAGGCTTGCTGACCATCGCTACCCCTATTCATGTAGACTGGTCTGACCACCTCCTCATCCCATTCTCTCTTCAGCTATCACACTCTATAACTCTCGGCCAGCCTAAGAGGGCTACATCCTGGTTCCGTGACACTAAAAACATTGACCTCAGTACCCTCTGTGATTCTGCTTTGCTACCACTTCCAAGGCTAGACCCGGACCTAGATGTTAACGAACTCACCTCCCAATGCCTCACAGTCCTTGCAGTCGAAATCAATAATGTCGCTCCTCTCCAAAGCAAAAAGAAAAGGCCCACTCCCTCAGCACCTTGGTTCAACAAATCCCTCTATGAAGAAAGGAAGTACCTAAGAGTCCTTGAGAAACAATGGAGACAAGCGCCCTCCACCGAAAATCTGGCCACGCTTCGTTCAGCAAGATCCAAGTACCACAAGCACATCTTCCTTGGAAAAGCGTCGCACTTCAAATCCCTCCTTGACTCAGCCAAAAATAGACCCAAAAAACTATTCGACCTCATCAAGAACCCAAACAGCTCTCACCCAACCTCCAAATTGAAGGATTCCACAAAGAAAACAGCGGAATTCGCTATTTTCTTTGATGAAAAGGTGAAATCACTTGTAGATCAGGTCATTCATCCTACCACTACAGAGGAGCGCAAATCCTTAACCATTTGGCAAAACTTTGACCCCATCTCTGATGATGCCCTCCTTAAATGCATCCTCGATACAAAGCCCTCTAACCATTCTCTTGACCCCATCCCTAGTGCCATTGCCATTGACTTCTATACCCATTCTCTCTCCTATTGGACCACTCTGGTCAACCTCTCCCTCAGTCAAGGCTCCCTTCCTGTTTCCTTCAAAACTGGGCAGGTCACCCCTCTGCTTAAAAAACCCACCGCTGATGCAAACGACCCTAACAACTACCGTCCCATCACTAACCTACCCTTTCTTGCGAAAATCACAGAAAAATGTGTAGCGAAACAACTCTCTCGTCATATCAAGGACAATGATCTTCTTGACAACTTCCAGTCCGGCTTCATTCAAAACTGCAGCACTGAAACAGCCCTGCTGCTAGTGATTGATGACGCACTGCGGATACTCGATTCAGGGGAGTCTTGTCTTCTAATTCTTCTTGACCTTTCTGCAGCCTTTGACACTGTCAATCACAATACTCTCCTTAACACTCTGCAACAGAGAATGGGCATGGAGGGCACTGTGCTCAAATGGTTTGCCTCCTTCCTCTCTGATAGATCCCAAATGATCAAAATAGCGATCAGTCTTTCATCTCCTTTAGCGGTCGGTCAAGGTGTCCCTCAAGGCTCTATACTTGCACCCACACTGTTCAATCTCTATTTAGAACCGTTGGGAAATCTCCTGAGTAAATCCGGGATCCACTATCATCTATATGCGGACGACACTCAAATCTACCTCAAGGTGGCCTCCACTCACGATCTCTCCCTCCTAAGCTCTACTCTCGACTCCATTCAAAACTGGATGTTAACTCATCAACTGGTCCTGAATCCCTCCAAAACTGAATTCCTCCTCCTCTCCTCCTCACTCTTTCCTCCCCCAGTGCAATCATGGATGGATCAGATTAATCTACTGAACAATAAACCGATCATTGTCGAGAGCGCAAAATCCCTTTGCGTCATACTCGACAAAAAACTCAATCTACTCTCCCACATCGATTCCATTGCAAAGTCTGCTCGATACCAACTGCGCCTTCTTTGGGGGATTCGTCGCTTCTTCCCGGAGCACGACCTTAACACCCTGGTCCAATTGCTGGTTCTCTCCAGATTGGACTACTGCAATCTCTTCTTACTGGCCTCCCCAAATCCCACCTGTCCCCCCTGAAGTCTGTTCTCCATTCAGCAGCTCGCTTCATATATGAGGCCAAAAGAAGCGACCACATCACACCCATTTTATCCACCCTCCGTTGGCTTCCCATAGAGGCAAGATCTATCTACAAGACTGCCTGTATCACCCACAAAGCCTTGCACTCATCCTCCCCTCGCTACCTGGCGGATAAACTGAAACTCTCTGGTGGCTCCAGACCATCACGGAATGCAGAAAATGTATTGCTTGAACCTCCCACTTTCAAGAAGGAAAGATCGATGGCCCAATCCTTTTCAGGCAAAGTGGTGAGAATTTGGAACTCACTTCCGCCTCAGCTCCGGACCACCACCTCTTCCCAGGCCTTCAAAACTGACCTCAAATCTCTCTTCCTTCAAAGACACTTCCAAATTTAATTCACGCCCTATATTTTCTGAAGGAAGTCCTTCCATTATAGGAAATTCTGTTCTCCCTGCCTATAGAAGTGCCTTCTCAGTGTGTTTTGTGTTTTGAGTGTCTGCCATATATTGCAGTATTATACTTTTACTTGTATTTTGATCGCTTTTGTAACTTGCACACATGTCACTTTCTCCTTTTGTAACGTATCGTATGCTACCTCTTGTATTTTGTTTGCTTTTGATACATGCACTACGGCCACCACTGCCTCATGTAACGTAACTTCTGTTTTAGTGTTCTGAGTGTCGGCCATTTATTGCAATTTTTTTTCTTTTTACCTCTACGTGTACTTTGTATGCTCTTGTAACCTGCACACGGCACTTTTTCCGTTTGTAACGTATCGTTTGCTACCTCTTGTATTTTGTGTGCTCTTGATACTTGCACAATTGTCACTATTGCCTCATGTAACGTACTGTTTGATTTTGTAACATGCTCACTTGTATTTTTGCTCCATATGTATCATTACTGCTGCTATTGTGAAGCGCTCCGACACCTTCGGGTAAAGTCCGCGCTATATAAAAACGCATTAAATAAATGAAAAAATAAATAAATAAATAAATAAATAAACCCTGGTCCTCTCCTCGCGGCGCCTCACCCTGCGGTCCCTGGTCCTCTCCTGCGCCCCGCCCTCCTCACCCTGCGGCCTCCCCGTGCCCCGCGCGGCCGTCATCTTGCGACGGGGTCGTATCACCGCAGCTACCCCAGGAATGGGGGACAACGGTGAAAATACAAGGTTTTTGTGGAGATGATTAAAGAACAAACCACAGTTTTTTTTTTAAACATTCTATTTAGATGTACTGCTTTATCCTACTGTATGTAAAGACTAACGTTTGAAAATGTTCAGTAGTGTTCCGTTGCAGGTGTAACTTGTATAGAATGAGTTCTAAAAGGCCCGTCCGCCTCCTCCACGCCCCCGCTGGCGCCTGCACGCTCCCAGCGCCCTCGCCGGCGCCTGCCGGCTCCTGGCCCCGGTCCGCCTGCACCACTCCAAGATGGCGGCGCCGCTGCGGGTCCTCGGCCGGGCCTGTCCGTCTTCAGTGTCTCTCCCGGTGCCTGCTGTCAGTGCTGTGCGGATGGCGGTGTCCGTGCCTCGGGCGGCGCTCCGGTGCCGGCTGCTCCTGCGGGGGGCGAGGGGCTTTGGTAGCGGGGGGAGGGCTGTGGTGGGGTCGGGTGACAGCGGAGGAGCCGGTGACAGCGGAGGGGGTGGGGCCCGGACCGGGCTCTGGCCCTCCGTCCTGGGGGGCGCAGCGGGGCTGGGGCTCCTGCTGCTGGGGGGAGAGCGAAGGCCGGACCCGCGGACTGGAGCGGGCCTCCCGCGGTTCCTGCTCCCCGAGGTCAGCGCGGCCAAGCCCATCCCCGCCGAGACCCCCTCCCCCGGGCCCTCCAACGTCCCCGGGCCCCGGCACAAGTACAACTTCATCGCAGACGTGGTGGAAAGGTCTGCGCCGGCGGTGGTGTACATCGAGATCCTGGGCAGGTACGGGCATCCCTTCTGCCCCCTCCTTGCAGCCCTTCTGCCACTTCTTACATCCTTTCTGCCCCCTCCTTGCAGCCCTTCTGGTCCCCACTGCATCCCTTCTGGTCCCCACTGCATCCCTTCTGGTCCCCCACTGCATCCCTTCTGGTCCCCCACTGCATCCCTTCTGGTCCCCCACTGCATCCCTTCTGGTCCCCCACTGCATCCCTTCTGGTCCCTCCCTGCATCCCTTCTGGTCCCTCCCTGCATCCCTTCTGCTCCCTCCCTGCATTCCTTCTGCTCCCTCCCTGCATTCCTTCTGCTCCCTCCCTGCATTCCTTCTGCTCCCTCCCTGCATTCCTTCTGCCCCCTCCTTGCATCCCTTCTGCACCCTCCACGCACCCCTTCTGCCCTTTCCACGCATCCCTTCTGCCCCCTCCTTGCATGCTGTCTGCCCCCTCCTTGCATGCTGTCTGCCCCCTCCTTGCATGCTGTCTGCCCCCTCCTTGCATGCTGTCTGCCCCCTCCTTGCATGCTGTCTGCCCCCTCCTTGCATGCTGTCTGCCCCCTCCGTGCATGCTGTCTGCCCCCTCCGTGCATCCCCTCTGCCCCCTCCGTGCATCCCCTCTGCCCCCTCCGTGCATCCCCTCTGCCCCCTCCGTGCATCCCCTCTGCCCCCTCCGTGCATCCCCTCTGCCCCCTCCGTGCCCCCTCCGTGCATCCCCTCTGCCGCCTCCGTGCATCCTTTCTGCCCCCTCCGTGCATCCCTCCTCCTTGCATCCCTCCTCCTTGCATCCCTCCTCCTTGCATCCCTCCTCCTTGCATCCCTCCTCCTTGCATCCCTCCTCCTTGCATCCCTCCTCCTTGCATCCCTCCTCCTTGCATCCCTCCTCCTTGCATCCCTCCTCCTTGCATCCCTCCTCCTTGCATCCCTCCTCCCTGCAACCCTCCTCACCGCTCCTTTCTTCTCTTCTGCTCCCTCCTTGCTTCTCTTCTGCCCCCTCCTTGCTTCTCTTCTGCCCCCTCCTTGCATCTGTCTCCTTGCACCCCTTCTACAGTCTCCTTCATCCCTATTGCCGCCGCCTTGCATCCCTTCTGCCGCCGCCTTGCATCCCTCTTCTGCCGCCGCCTTGCATCCCTTCTGCTGCCGCCGCCTTGCATCCCTTCTGCTGCCGCCGCCTTGCATCCCTTCTGCTGCCGCCGCCTTGCATCCCGTCTGCCGCCGCCGCCTTGCATCCCGTCTGCCGCCTCCGCCTTGCATCCCGTCTGCCGCCTTGCATCCCGTCTGCCGCCTTGCATCCCGCCTGCCGCCTTGCATCCCGCCTGCCGCCTTGCATCCCGCCTGCCGCCTTGCATCCCGCCTGCCGCCTTGCATCCCGCCTGCCGCCTTGCATCCCGCCTGCCGCCTTGCATCCCGCCTGCCGCCTTGCATCCCGCCTGCCGCCTTGCATCCCGCCTGCCGCTGCCGCCTTGCATCCCGCCTGCCGCCGCCTCGCATCCCGCCTGCCGCCGCCGCCGCCTCGCATGCCGCCGCCGCCTCGCATCCCGCCTGCCGCCGCCGCCTCGCATCCCGCCTGCCGCCGCCGCCTCGCATCCCGCCTGCCGCCGCCTCGCATCCCGCCTGCCGCCTCCTTGCATCCCTTCTGCCGCCTCCTCGCATCCCTCCTCCCCGCATCCCTCCTCCCCGCTCCTTGCTTCTCTTCTGCCACCTCCTTGCATCTGTCTCCTTGCATCCCTATTGCCGCCGCCTTGCATCCTTATTGCCGCCGCCTTGCATCCTTATTGCCGCCGCCTTGCATCCCTATTGCCGCCGCCTTGCATCCCTTCTGCCGCCACCTCGCATCCCTTCTGCCGCCGCCTCGCATCCCGTCTGCCGCCGCCTCGCATCCCGTCTGCCGCCGCCTCGCATCCCGTCTGCCGCCTCCTCGCATCCCTTCTGCCGCCTCCTCGCATCCCTTCTGCCGCCTCCTCGCATCCCTTCTGCCGCCTCCTTGCATCCCTCCTCCCCGCTCCTTGCTTCTCTTCTGCCACCTCCTTGCATCTGTCTCCTTGCATCCCTATTGCCGCCGCCTTGCATCCCTATTGCCGCCGCCTCGCATCCCTTCTGCTGCCACCTCGCATCCCTTCTGCTGCCACCTCGCATCCCTTCTGCTGCCACCTCGCATCCCTATTGCCGCCACCTCGCATCCCTTCTGCCGCCGCCTCGCATCCCTTCTGCCGCCGCCTCGCATCCCTTCTGCCGCCCCCTTGCTTTCGGTCTCCTTGGATCTCTTCTGCCGTCTCCTTGCACTTCTTCTGCCCCCAACTTTGCAGCCCTTCTACCCCCACCTTTGCATCCCCACCTTTGCATCCCTTCTACCCCCGCCTTTGCATCCCTTCTACCCCCGCCTTTGCATCCCTTCTGCTCCCGCCTTTGCATCCCTTCTGCCCCCGCCTTTGCATCCCTTCTGCCGCCTCCTTGCTTGTTGTCTCCTTGCAGCCCTTCTGCCGTCACCTTGCAGCCCTTCTGCCGTCTCCTTGCACTTTTTCTGCCCCCACCTTTGCATCCCTTCTACCCCCACCTTTGCATCCCCACCTTTGCATCCCTTCTGCCCACGCCTTTGCATCTCTTCTGCCGACGCCTTTGCATCTCTTCTGCCGTCTCCTTTGGATCTCTTCTGCCGCATCCTTGCATCCCTTCTGCCACCTTCTTGCTTCCTGTCTCCTTACATCCCTTCTGCCGTCTCCTTACATCCCTTCTGCCGTCTTTTTGCATCCCTTCTGCTGCCTCTTTGCATCCCTTCTGCCGCCTCTTTGCATCCCTTCTGCCGCCTCTTTGCATCCCTTCTGCCGCCTCTTTGCATCCCTTCTGCCACCTCTTTGCATCCCTTCTGCCGCCTCTTTGCATCCCTTCTGCCGCCTCTTTGCATCCCTTCTGCCGCCTCTTTGCATCCCTTCTGCCGCCTCTTTGCATCCCTTCTGCCGCCTCTTTGCATCCCTTCTGCCGCCTCTTTGCATCCCTTCTGCCGCATCCTTGCATCCCTTCTGCCGTCTCCTTGCTTCCTGTCACCTCCTTGCTTCCTGTCTCCTTCTTGCTTCCTGTCTCCTTGCAGCCCTTCTGCCGTCTCCTTGCACTTCTTCTGCCCCCAACTTTGCAGCCCTTCTACCCCCACCTTTGCATCCCCACCTTTGCATCCCTTCTGCCCCCGCCTTTGCATCCCTTCTGCCCCCGCCTTTGCATCCCTTCTGCCACCGCCTTTGCATCCCTTCTGCCGCCTCCTTGCTTGTCTCCTTGCAGCCCTTCTGCCGTCTCCTTGCACTTTTTCTGCCCCCACCTTTGCATCCCTTCTACCCCCACCTTTGCATCCCCACCTTTGCATCCCTTCTGCCCCCGCCTTTGCATCTCTTCTGCCGTCTCCTTTGGATCTCTTCTGCCGCATCCTTGCATCCCTTCTGCCACCTTCTTGCTTCCTGTCTCCTTACATCCCTTCTGCCGTCTTTTTGCAGCCCTTCTGCCGCCTCTTTGCATCCCTTCTGCCGCCTCTTTGCATCCCTTCTGCCGCCTCTTTGCATCCCTTCGGCCACCTTCTTGCTTCCTGTCTCCTTGCACCCCTTCTGCCGTCTCCTTGCACTTCTGCTGTCCCCAACTTTGCAGCCCTTCTACCCCCACCTTTGCATCCCCACATTTGAATCCCTTCTGCCACCACCTTTGCATCCCTTCAACCCCCACCTCTGCATCCCCACCTTTGAATACCTTCAGCCCCCACCTTTGAATCCCTTCTGCCCCCTCCTCTGCACCCCTTCTGCCCCCTCCTCTGCATCCCTTCTGCCCCCTCCTCTGCATCCCTTCTGCCCCCTCCTCTGCATCCCTTCTGCCCCCTCCTCTGCATCCCTTCTGCCCCCTCCTCTGCATCCCTTCTGCCCCCTCCTCTGCATCCCTTCTGCCCCCTCCTCTGCATCCCTTCTGCCCCCTCCTCTGCATCCCTTCTGCCCCCTCCTCTGCACCCCTTCTGCCCCCTCCTCTGCACCCCTTCCGTTCCCTCTTCTGCACCCCTTCCGTTCCCTCTTCTGCACCCCTTCCGTTCCCTCTTCTGCACCCCTTCCCTCTTCTGCACCCCTTCTGCCCCCTTCTCTGCACCCCTCTGCTCCCTCCTCTGCACCCCTTCTGCACCCCGTCCGTTCCCTCTTCTGCACCGCGTCTGCTCCCTCTTCTGCACCTCGTCCGCTCCCTCTTCTGCACCTCGTCCGCTCCCTCTTCTGCACCCCGTCCGCTCCCTCTTCTGCACCCATTCCTCCCCCTCCTCTGCACCCCTTCCTCCCCCTCCTCTGCAGCCCTTCCGCCCCCTCCTCTGCTCCCTCCTCTGCACCCCATCTGCACCCCTTCTGCCCCCTCCTTTGCATCACTTCTGCCCTATCCCCTCGCATCCCTTCTGCCCTATCCCTCCAGGCACCGTTATTACTTCCTATCTGCCCCTCCTTGTGACTTTTCTTCCTCCCCTGCCTTGTACTCCTTCTTCCTTTCTCATTAATCAATTCTGCTCACTCCTTGCTTCTCATAAATCCCCTTGTATCCCATCTGCCCACTCTTTGTGGTTCTTCTCTGTGTACCCCCAGTTCCTCCCTCATTTATCCATGCTGTTGACTTTTTACCTTTTTTATAAGTCCCTTTAAATCCCTCATGCCCCCTCTATGTTCCCCTTCTGTACTCTCCATTTATTCCCTTCGGCCTCCTTTGTCCAGTCTCCTCAGCTCTGTGCTCACCAATCCCGTCCTACCACCTCTGTACTCCCCTCCTATGTCTGTCTCCTTCTAACCCGACAATTACACATTTACTCTACTTCATGCTTTACCTGAGATTAAGAAGGTACCAAACAATGTAACCAATCAGCATCACTCCCTTACCCCCCCCCCCCAAACAAGTCCAAATAGAGCCGGCACCATTACTGCCACTTTCTTTGCAGCAATAGCTGTGGTCTTAGCTGAATTCTGCCACATTAATTGTGCTGTATTGCAGTTGTCTCACCCTTCTAAATCCCCTTCAGAACATGACCTATAATCTTGTTTCTGTTCAGTTCCCCTTGTCTTTCCAATTCCCCATTAATTCTGTTTCTGTTCAGCTTCTACAAACAAGAACATAAAATGCTAGTTTACATAAAAAACATTTATCAAAATATCAATACAGGGATAAGAATAAGTTATCCAAAAAACCCCACAACATATAATTGCCTTCAGTTGACATTGATAAATAACCGTATCACATGTATCCTACTACTTGCTCAAAAGCCAGGGTGGAATAATTCTTGCCTCCTTGTCCTTAATAGAATTCAGCAGCAATAGCTTCCCTTGCAGAATGTGCAGCAAAAAAATCAAATCTATATCCACTTCTCCTATAAGCCATTGTTACTTGAACATGAAATAACTTGAAAAAGCAAGAGACAAGGCATTTGGCAAAACAGGAACAGTTGGTTTAATTAAACAGTGCGGACAGGAGATCAGTTACAGGCATGGGGTCTGTTTACAATTGATCTAAAATAGGTTTTTATACAATTCATTGAATGCCATAAAATAGTTCCGGTGATCCTTTTTTTGGTAAGAAATGTGAACCGCTGTCTTCGGAGTCATTAAATAATTAATGTATTCTATGTGGAATCTAGGTGGGCCTCTACCTTGCGTGGACACAATGCGGCCGGAGGGTAACGTGTCTAGATGTCCGGCATGGGGACTGCGTGATCAATGTGTGTTCTGTGCCCTGATTGGCTATGTGAACCTAACGAGAAAGCCATCAACAGCCAAGTCGCCACATTCATCTAAGAGCACAACATCCTCGACTCCTCCCATTCCGACTTCAGAAAAAAACACAGCACGGAAACCGCCCTCCTCGCCGCAACAAACGACATCCGCACCCTTCTGGACAAAGGAGAAACAGCAGCCCTCAACCTCGTCGACCCCTCAGCGGTGTTCGACACACTCTCACCGCACCCTAATACGCAGACTCCACGACGCAGGGATTCTAGACCAGGCCCTCGACTGGATCCGCTCCTTCCTCTCCGGCGGAACGCAGCGGGTCAGATTCCCCCCTTTCCTCTCGGGCCCTACACCAACCACCTGCGGAGTCCCCAGGGGTCATCCCTCAGCCCTACGCTCTTCAACGTCCACATGGCTCCGCTCGCCCCCATCGTCAGACCCTACGGACTCAATATTGTGTCATACGCAGACGACGCCCAACTCATCTCCCTATCCAACAAGCCGAACACTGCGAGACACCATGTTCGAGAAGGCATGGAAGCCGTCGCAAAATGGATGAAAAACAGCTGCCTTCAACTGAACACCAACAAAACAGAAGTACTCATCATGGGCCCACACCCTGACTTCTGGAACAACGCTTGGTGGCTCCCCGCCCTCGGAAGTCCACCCACCCCCATGGACCACGCACGCAACCTGGGAATCATCCTGGAGTCTGAGCTCAAAATGGACCGCCAGATCAACGCCGTTTCGTCCTCCTGCTTCCACGCCCTCTGCCTCCTACGCAAGACCTTCAAATGGATCCCCCTCGAACACAGAAAGAACGCCACTCACGACCTGGTCACCAGCAGACTCGACCACGGCAATGCACTTTATGCTGGGATAAACAAAAACCTCACACGCAAGCTACAGAACATCCAGAACGCCGCCACAAGACTGGTCCTCAACCTGCCAAGACACTGCCCCATCTCCCAGCACCTGCGCACACTCCTCTGGCTCCCCATTGAAGCTAGAGTCACCTCCAAAATATCACCCACGCTCACAAGGCCCTCCACGACACCGGACCAGCATACTTGAACAGCCAACTCAAATTCCACGAACCCCAAAGGACCCTCCGATCAGCCCAGCTCTCCTACGCCGTGGTCCCCCGCACCAGAAAGACCAGATCAGGCGGCCGCTCCTTCCTCGCGGCCAGAGCCAGGAATGCCCTCCCTCTACACCCCAGACAGACATCTCTCCCCATCTTCACAAGAAACCTCAAAACCTGGCTCTTCAACAGACCCCCTCCTTGATGGACTGGAACCTGCGAAATCCCCCTCCCCCAGCGCCTTGAGACCCTCACAGGTGAGTAGTAGCGCTTAACACATGCGTTATTGATTGATTGATTGAACTTTATGGTGTTTTGGGAATGCTCGTACTACTCTGGCCATCTGTGCTTTATTGGGGCAAATCTCCCTGGACCATTGTGTTGCTGCGCCTATCTTTGGGATTGATCTGGGGTTTCCTGTTCACGCGTTGTCTGCCTGCTACTATCCACCTGTCAATCAGTGACCTTGGGCATGTGTCTCAGTGCCTGCCTGAATGCGTATTTCTGATTCGAGGTTGACGTGGAGTTCATAACGGGCAAATTTATCAATAAAGATGCAACTTTGTTTTTAAACATGAATGTATTGTTGTTCACATTGATATCGACTTTCTCAATATTAACATTCCCCCCCCCCCCCCGTTGAATTTTCAACTACACTATCTAACCCATACTTCATGACAGTTACTTTATAGGGGGCCTGTTGTTCTTCCGTTTTGACAATTACTTGTTACTTGCTTTCTACCCAATTTGAAAACTACTTTTTACAGCCAAAAATCCCCAATTGCACAGAACCACATCAAAACTGGCAACAACGATGATCATAGACCGCAAAGCCAACAGAGGAGCCTGGAGAAGTTTGCAAACTACTACTGCTCAGGGGCACCTCCCTCCTCAAGCATGCCTCTTTGTAAACTGTGCAGTGCTTAGATGGCAGGAGTCTGTGTCCCATTATCCAGGTAATTCCCTGGGATAAACATGCAGCTGGACTCAAATCTTGGCACAGACCCCTCCCTCCATCTCGGTAATTGCGCTTAACACATACCGATACTGCATCACCATGAGGCGGATTGCTCTCAGTTCCTTCTTGTTTGAATTGAAGCTGAGCTCAGTACTGTTCATTTTAAGAATTTCCCACCTAGTTATCTGTAGCCAGTGGGCATTAGTTTTTACGTCTGCACGGTGAAGAAGGGTATGGACTCTCCCGCCAATACTTGTGTGTTTGAGAACAGTCTGATTTCTTCTGAAATGTCCTTGTACTGAGCCCAGCCAATGTAATCTACAGTTCTTTTTTTCATGTGCCTAATGTAGCAAGGTTTTCTTTTTCCTTAGCGGGTGGGGTACACATCCGATAGTTCTTCTCTGGGAAGGACCAGGGTCGAGGTGTGTATGGTGACCAAGGAATAGAGTCAGCGCTATCCTAGGACGAGCTGGGTGTAGGCAAATTCGCCGCACTGCCAGTATAATATCCATCAGTGTGGAGGTGCCCCATTGCATATCTTTAATGTGCAGCATTGTGGCGCAGTTTTCATTTGTGCCCAGTGGAAGCCTTCCTTTACCTCTGAATTACAAGGAATGCAGTAAGTTTCCATACAATTAGGGGTTGCACCTTCCCTTCTAGCCAAGTGTATCCGCCCACCTCGGTATCTCAGATTTCCGGACAAGGGGCGTCTATGCTTTTGTTCAACCCTCCCTTATGAGACCTATTTCCCTTCTTATCGAGCTGGACAGTCCTACACAGAAACTCCATGTCTGGGGTCTTTTTGTTGTTAAAGAAGACTCCCCCAGATATGCTAAGTGCCACCCTTGGACCACAAATGGAGGCAGGAGCGGAGCTATTTGTGCATTAGGTTGGGAGTTTCACTACCTCCAATAATCTCTTTTCTGGAAGTCTCGGGGCCAAACAGTATAGTACCGTATGGTGCCCTTCCTGCACATTCTGTCTAGGTCAGTTTGAATATCGTTTGACTTGGTGTAAAGGTATAGAGCCATTAGGTTGGTCTCGTATCGGGTCCGATTCACTACCACTCTGTGGGGGTCTACCTTGTTGGGTTGGATTTTGGCTCTTACTTACATAGCTGTAAATGGAGAAGGCATTTTGCTTTTTCAGGGGCCACCTCTTGGTGGCTCTCTGTTTGCGCCTACTAGGGTATTTGTGAACAGATTCAATCAATCAATCATGGCATTTATAGAGCGCACAACATATCCGCGAGGGTCTCAAGGCGCTGGGGGGGGAGGGGGTCTGCTACTGTTCGAAGAGCCAGGTCTTGAGAAGTCTTCTGAAGGTCAGAAGGTCTTCGGTCTGCCGCAGGCGGATGGGGAGGGTGTTCCATGCCTTGGCGGCGAGGTGGGAGAATGATCTGCTGCCGGCGTTCACTCTTCGGATGCGGTGGACGGTGGCAAGGGTGCGGTCTGCGGAGCGGAGCTGGCGGGTGGTGGTGTAGAGGCTGAGTCAGCTGTTGAGGTACGTCGGTCCGGTGTTGTGGAGTGCCTTGTGTGCGTGGGTGAGGAGTTTGAAGGTTATCCTCTTGTTGACAGGGAGCCACTGTAGGTCTCTCAGGTGGGGTGTGATGTGGCTGCGGCGAGGGATGTCGAGGATCAGGCATGCGGAGGCGTTCTGGATGCGTTGGAGCCGTTTCAGGAGTTTGGCCGGGGCTCCTGCATAGAGTGCGTTTCCGTTGTCCAGTCTACTGCTGACGAGGGCCTGGGTGACCGTCCTTCTTGTTTCGGTGGGGAGCTACTTGAAGATCCTGCGAAGCATGCGGAGGGTGTTGAAGCAGGAAGGGGAGACAGCGTTGACCTGCTTCGTCATGGAGAGAACTGTGCTCGTGGTGCGGTGGGTCTGTAGATGAGGGTTCCTCTGAGGATCGTGTTGGGATCGGTGTGGATCTGGAAGTGCAGGTGTTCGGCGGTTCTGAGGGTGTCGTCTGTGTTGGTTGAGACTCTGAGAGAGTTCCTGTGGGCGATGGCGATTCCTCCTCCTCCTACTCCAGTGGTGCGGTCCCTGCGGGTGATCTTATAGCCTTCTGGGATGGCTATGACAATGTCGGGTGCCGAGGAGGGGTTCAGCCAGGTCTCCGTCAGGAAGGCGACGTCTGGGGTGTTGGAGTCCAGTAGGTCCCAGAGTTCCATGGCATGTTTGCGTGCGGAGCCGGTGTTGAGAAGGATGCATCTGAGGTGGTTGGGTTCTTTGCTAGGTGGGTTGGCGGGACGGATGCTGGTGAAGCTGCAGTTCCGGCAGGAGAAGGGTCCTTGGGTGCGCTTCGGGGCGGCCAAGCAGCAGGTGCGTGATAGTCCGGCGTTGAGTGCGTGGAGGGTGCTGGAATTGTAGCGGAGACAGGCGTCGTGGCGTTTGCGGGGGCCAGGGGTCCTGGCGCTGGGCGCGGTCCAGGCGCGGACGGGCGCAGACAGGCTTGCCTTAGGCCGCGGCTGCCATATATGGGGCTGCCATATATGGGGAGGAGGAGGCGGGAGGTAGGGGCAGCGAATGGACAGTCAGGGGGGGCGGGGATGCAGCGGTGGGAAGGGGAGCGGTGGACGGCACAGAGGGAAAGGGCACAGATCACGAGGGTCACAACTGAGATAACTGGCACAGATCACGGGGGTCACAAAAGATAAAACGGGCACAGATCACGGGGTTACAACAGAGATATGGGTACAGATCACGGGGGTCATGACGGAGACAACGGGTACAGATCACAGAACTTACCTCAGCAGCGGCAGCTGGGGCAGGGACAGGACGCACAGGCGGTGCTGTGCGGAGGGGGAGCGACCTACCTAACAAGGTCAAGGGTCTCTAGCCTCACCGCGCAGCGGCCGCCATATATGGGGATGAGGGAGGGAGGGAGGAGCAGCTGGGAGGCGGGAGGTAGGGGCAGCGAATGTACAGTCAGGGGGGCGGGGACGCGGCGGCGTAAACGGGATCGGTGGACGGCACGGAGAGAAAGGGCACAGATCACGGGGGTCACAACGGAGATAACGGGCACAGATCACGGGGGTCACAAAAGGTAAAACGGGCACAGATCACAGGGGTCACAACAGAGATAACGGGCACAGATCACGGGGGTCACAAAAGGTAAAACGGGCACGGATCACAGGGGTCACAAAAGATAAAACGGGCACAGATCACGGGGTTCACAACGGAGATACGGGCACAGATCACGGGGTTCACAACGGAGATACGGGCACAAATCACGGGGTCACGACGGAGACAACGGGCACAGATCACAGAAGTGCAATAATACATAACTTGTTATTGAAAATTGTAGGTCTTGGTATGGATCGAAGGGTAGGTGCCTGTGGTCCTCCGGTGATTGGGTTTTCTCGTTGAAACAGTTCAATCAAAAAGTTTTTTGTTTTAAAAAAAAAAAAATTAAATTACATTTCCACAAAAGTTATACAATACAAAGCAAACGACATATCATTACAGTGGTGTGAAACAGCCATATACATAGCGGAAATGCGAAACATATGCACTTTGTCAAATTACCTACATAATGATATACGAGCTGCCCAGTGTTAGCAAGGAGACCACAACTAATGTGTTTCGACTTTTATGCCGGTGCTACTAGTCCAAACCAGCACTCCGGGAGGGCGCCTCTCCCACATGCAATCATTATCTACCCCGAACCCCAGTAAGGCCTTACAGTTACATAACTCAGTCAGGGGGATTTCCATGCACCATGACGACCTCGGCGCCCACGACTGGGATAGAATCAGTAGATTGCGCCCGGGACCAGTCCAGAAACGGCTCCCAAATATCACTGGGCCTCGATGCAGGCGGCATAAGCTCCCAGTACACCGCCAATTGGGATTGGCCATATGTGACTTCCCTCAGCCATTCTTTTATAGTGGGTTTCCTACGCTTCCCCCAACCAATAGCTATCTGTCTTTTAGCAAATAACGAAAGCAGTGCGTGTAGCTTACGCTTTTTAATGTGCGTGTGACAAATCCCAACAAGCCCATTACCGGAGATGGGGGCACCTGGATGTCCAGGATCTGATTAATGGTTTCGAAAACATTTGTCCAGTACACAGCTATGTCCGGACATTCCCAAGCCATGTGGAGGAACGAGGCCGCAGGCGCCCCGCAGCGCCAGCAGCAGTCAGTGTCCCTTAATCCCATCCTCTGTAAGCTAATGGGTGTCCTATAGTATCGGTGTAAAAACTTTAAATGAATTAGTCAGAGTTTGTAGTTGGGTGAGAACTCAGTCATTTGGGCGCAGCAGTAGGCCCATTCAATGTCCGACAAGGGTGTGGGTAGTTCGGCGTCCCATTTAGGGCGAGCTCCAGAGGTAGCCGCGGGGGCATCTGTCTGCATGCGTGTGCACAGCCGGGTGATCAATTTGCGTGGTGATGGCGTAGTCAGCAGATTCTCCAGGGCATTTAACATTGGTGGCTGGGATGGGAAGCTTGCGTGCAGTTCACGGTATGCCGCTCGAAGTTTGTGATGGAAAAATATTTCCCCGAAGGGTACCCTCTCACCTTCCACAGCTTTTGGGTAGTCCCTGAATACCCCCCCTGGGTATAGGTCTGCAAAGGTATGGAGTTTCATTGCGTGTGCAATTTTATTATTGATCTCGTCCCGCATGTTAGGCAGGAGTGGGTTCTGCGCAACTGGGATCGAGGGAGCGTACAGTATTGGTATGTTTGCTCTTCTACGCAGTCCCTCCCATGCCCATCTGAGCGTTTCGGTAGTATCCAACCCATCTATGGGGCGTTTGTATCTCTGATATACTGCCACACGCAACGGCACCGGTGCAGCCGCATCCTCTTCGACTGCAACATGCGGCTGAAAAGGTGTCTGGTGGACCCAATATTGTAATAATTGCGCTTGCATACAACTTCATATCTGGGGCACCAAGCCCACCCTGCCCAGTTGATAATGTCAACAAGTCCCACGACACCCTAGCCTGACTTCCCGCCCACACCAACGAGATCAACAACTACCGCAGCGTATGGAAGAATGACTGAGTGAGTATAAGTGGCAAGTTCATGAGTAGATATAAAAATTTAGGCAGGATAACCATTTTGGTCAGTGCAACCCTGCCAGCCAGCGACAATGGGAGCCCTCTCCACAACGCTACTTTGTCTTCCAACCAATTCACAGCCCTGCCAAAGTTTAGGTTCCAAAGCTCTTGCATATCTCGGCTAATCCAGATACCTAAATATTTCACTGTGTCATTCTCCCACTGCAACGGAAATTCCGAGGTGACCGCCTTGGTGTTGTCTGTGAGGGGAAAAATCACCGACTTATTCCAGTTAATAGATAATCCGGACAGGCCACCAAATTTGATAAACTCCCTCAGTACCACATCCAGGTTTCGTTCCGGGTTCGAGATGTACAGTGAGACGTCGTCTGCGTAAAGCGATATTAGCAGACTGCGAGCGCTAAAGCCGATCCCCTTATTAGTGTGATGTTGTCTAATCCGCGCAGCCAGAGGCTCCATCGCTATTGCGAATAATAATGGGGACAGCGGGCACCCCTGTCATGTGCCTCGTGTAATTGGAAGAGGGTCTGAAATAAGATCATTTACACGCACCCGGGCCGATGGTCTAGTGTACAACAGCTTTATCCACCGGAGGAACAGCGGGCCAAAGCCCATCCTTTCCAGGATTCTAAATAAGTAAGGCCATTCGAGCGTGTCGAACGCCTTAGTGGCATCCAAAAAAACCATCGCCGCCTGCACATCCGGATGGAGGTAGTGTATCACTGAAAATACCGTACGAAGGTTGTGGGAGGTGGATCTGCCGGGAATAAACCCCGATTGATCCGGCAAAGTAATCATGGGAAGCATAGGCTGCAGCCTATTAGCTATCAATTTAGCCAGTATTTTAACATCTACATTTATAAGTAATAATGGCCTGTATGAGTCCAGCTCATTATCGGGTTCGCCCGGCTTCAATAAAGTGATTATAATGGCTGCACGCATAGATGGAGGCAGTATCCCTGTCTCGTGTGCTTCCTCATAAACTGCCAGGAGTCTGGGAGCAAGTTCCTCCACATATGCTTTGTAGAATGCTGCGGTTAGCCCGTCCGAACCCGGTGCCTTGTCCAGGGGCAAGCTCGTAATAACACTAGTCACGTCTTCTATTGTAAATGGAAAGTGCATGTATTCCCTGTGTCGGTCATTAAACCACGTCAGGGCCACGGAATCTAGGAATTCCTGCATGCCCTCCGGGCATTCTACGAGCTTAGCTTTATATATATAACTGCGTATAGAGCGAGGAGAACGCCTCCAAGATGGCAGGGGAACATCTTATCTTGCTGCCATCTGCGTTGGTAAGTTCGGGAATAAAGGCCGTGGCCCGCCGGGTTCTAAGCAAGCCTGCGAGCGTGCGCCCTTGTCTGTCCCCCTCGCCATATCTGCATGCTTCAGCATATTTCCCTAAGAATTTTATTCCCCTGTGAGCTTCCTCTTCGTATTCTAACAGTTTACTTTTTAGATCCGCAAGCAGGGCAACGTCTCCCCCATTTTGTATGCGGGTCTCCAACTCTTATCTGGGACTCAATATTGCCCAAGGTGGTTCTTATAGCTTTTAAGACTCCCGCCTGTCTGGAGATACATTTTCCCCTGATAACCACTTTAAAAGCCTCCCATAGGACAGCTTCCGTGCCCACAGACCCAGCGTTCAACGCAAAATATTCAGCTATATCTGTGCGTATTTCTTTCTTAAATGACTCGTCCAGGAGCGCCCTTGGGGGAAGCCTCCAGGTGAATTCCCCTCATGTAGTATTGGGAAGGGATCGCGTCAGAAGGCAAGGGGAGTGGTCTGAGACTGTTCTCGACAGGTGCCTGACCCAGATTACCCAACTGGCCATATCTCTTGACAATAACCAATAGTCTAGTCGAGACCAAGCGCGGCGGTGCTCCGAGAAGCATGTACCCTCCCTAAGCAAAGGATTCCGTAATCGCCAAATGTCCACCATGTCACCATCCTCTAGCAGGGCATTTAGGACCATACTGGCCGCAGTGTGGTGCGTCCTACCCGCGCCTTGTCTATCCAGATCATCACGAAGTATGGCATTGAAATCCCCGCCCCAGAGTATTGTGGCGCAACCCGTGGCCCTGACTTTTGCTCAAACTTCCTGGAAGAACTCTGGCGAATCGACATTTGGTCCATACAGCACCACCAATGTGAGTATCGTACCTCCCAAGTATCCCATGAGTATAATGTATCGACCATCAGCGCCCTTGTAGACCTCACGCTCCCTCCAGTCTAACCCACGTTTGAAAAGAACTGCCACCCCTCTAGCGTAGTTAGAGTATACTGAGGCGTATGAGGACCCCCACCTTTTGTGTCTGAGTTTCGCAGATGTTGGGGTACTGAGATGAGTCTCCTGCAGTAGGCATGTGTCAATGTTGTTTCTTGCAAGATAGGCATGTACCGTGCGGGACTTCCTACCGTCATTAAGGCCACGTATGTTCCAGGTCAGACAATTAATGGTAGTCTCGTGCATTGTATGTCAGTCAAATATGTTTCATCAAGGCATCCCCTCGTAAAATGGAGTGTTTCGCAATTTCGTGCGTCAAACCCACCGTGACGAGGCCACACACCACCAATACAAATGAAAATAAACCCCACCCACCCACCCACCCACATCAGCTCCCCAACTAGGTTGAAGCAAACCCCCCCCTTGAAAAACATCCAATAGAAAACACACGGGAAACTTCCCATGGGGACGAGTGAGTGCCAAGCGGTAACCCCTACCTTCGAAGGGTGGCCAAGAGACTGCAAGGGGTGGACTTTGCATTGTGACTCAGCAGGAACATCCCAATAGCTCAAATATAATTATCTCATCCCACCTTCACTTGCGGTTACAATCAAAGACATCCCTCCTATAATCTGCAGTGCGACCAGAGTATGTGTGCGATGCTATAACCAAGTCACATTCAATCAAACCCAAAGATTATCCCTTCAATGAGCTCTAAACGGACTGTATAGAATAAAATTAGAAAACCAACAATGTTCAAGGCAATCCAGAGTCTACGTGTCGTTCCCCATCTCTCAAGCCAACAACAAACCCCCCCCCAGCAAGGACACAGCCTAGACAGGAGAGCCATGGGTGAGTTAGATCACGTATTTCAGTCATTGTTCAGTTAGCTGGTTTTCAGTAGCACCGCTGGGTCGAGGGCTGGATTTTTTCGAATTTCCTCCCACATGCTTGGCAAACTTCAGAGCAGACTTGGCGTTGGTAAAAAAGTGAACAGAGCCATCATGAGACACTTTCAGTTTGGCAGGGTAGAGTAGGGAATAGGGGATCTGTGATTTCATGAAAGCTGCTGTGCCGGCAAAAATTCCCGTCTGGCCGAAATCCGGGTAGAATGCCACTTGGTTCCCATGATATTGTATGGACCCTATTTCGCGAGCCTGGCGCAGTATAACAGCCCGATCCTGGTAATTTAAGATCCTTACCAACATGGGTCGCGGCGGCGCCCCCACTGGTGGCCAAGGCCCTAGAGTGCGGTGTGCCCTTTCCACCGCAAACTGAGGTGATAAGTGCGTAGCAAACAAGTCCCGCAAAAGGTCAGAGATGTACACTTCCATCTTCGTGATCGCTGTGGTCTCCGGAACCCCCGTGACGCCTATGTTTTCGCGCCGATCTGGCCTCCAAATCCTCGTTCTTTGCCCTGATCACCCCTAGAAGTCTGTCCATTTGCGACAACTGGTCTTTGGTCTCTACCTGAAAGTCATGGAAGTCGGACTGTTTATTTTCAAGAACATCCAACCGGTGCTCGTGTACTCCCACCTGGGTCGTCACAGATTCCATCTGGGACGTCAGGTTGTTCAGCTTCGCGTCTATAGTGCGCAGGCTAGAGCGCATTTCTAGCATGAGGGATCGCATGTCTTCACCGTGCTCTTCCTGCCGTCCCTCCGTTGCTTCCCCGGAAGCCGTTTCCGCATCTGATTCCAGTTGTCTAGTCGACTTGCGCTGCTCAAAGGTGAGCCTGGGCTGCTTGGCGTCCTGCTTGCCCATGGCGCTCGGCGGCTCAGGTGTCCTCAGGCAGCAGCAAGGTTATGGCTCCCCCCTCTGCACCACAGATTCCGCAATATATGCTTGGGCTGCTCTACCTTCTGTGAAGTTTGGCAGGAAGAAGGATCAAGCCAACTCGGTGGGCCCGTGACGTCCACGTTTGACCCCACCACACGCTCCAAAGAGATCTAGCGATAGAGTCCAGACAGGTAAGTACAAGGTGCCGCTATTTACCACCAAGATTGTGCAGGCGATAGCCAGTAGCCGGAGGAGCCGTGGATCCCTTCCGCGTGCATCAGTGGGAATCCTCCATGCCGCCCCCGATGAGGAGAGATCCAGCCTGCCATGACATGTATGCTCCCACGGCTGGACCGCCACCTCCTAAAGTGCCCGGCAGGCCGCAACTCAGGGGCAGTGACGCCTCGCACCGGAGCCCCCCACAGCAGCTCACCTTGTGGTTGTGGATCACCGCTCCCCTGCCTCAGCCAATTTGTCACCCTCGCGCCCGCTGCTCAAGACAACGTCTGTGCCGGTGAAATTGGCGGTAGTCCTCGGCAGCAGGTTTCCAGGCCGCCGACGTGCACCCGGGCCAGGAAGGCCACCCCTCTGTACGTCCGCGCTGCTTCCGCCCTCAGGCCCGAGCACAGACCCCGGCCTCAGGTGCTCGCGGCGTCCGCGTCTCAGCTCCACAGCGCACCACACGCGTGCCGCCTACCACTTCACGGGGCTAGTTTGTCTGCTCTGGAGCGTCGATCTTGCCAAATCCTCCACCGCTGCAGGCCTCAGGTGTTCCGACGTCAGAAGATCAGCTGGAACGTAAGTCCATTTCCATTTTATGCACGGATCACTGAACGGATTCTGTCTCGGCCGGCGGAGCTTGCTAAAGGAGCAGCCATTCCGCAGCCCGGCCAGCCACGCCCCCCAGTTCAATCAAAAAGTTCACGGTGCAGCTCGTATTTTTGATTTGCACACGTGAGATCCGCGTTGGGATGTTGATGTGGCACATGAAAAGGTAGTGCACTCGGTGGTTCGATTGTAGAACTGGTGGATAAGAGCTTGGTTCATTTGTTAATTCAGAAAAACATTGCATGTGCACCGTCGTTAATGATTTTTTTGGGGGTTACTGTAATTCCCTTTAGGGGTATGTTCTCCACACTCCAATTACGCCATTTTTAGTGGGGCACCGGAAGGTAGCCCCCAAACGAGGTATCTTTTGTGGTAGTTAATACTTAAAGATGGCTTATTCTTATTCAGGTGCGTTAATCTATTTTAAGAGACGTTGCGCCCCACCCCACTGCATTTTTCTTAGTAACTTACAGGATGTTTGGATTAATGCGAAATGTTTATGGATTGGTCTTGTGATCATAGGGATGGATTGTATAGTTTTCAGGTTTCGCCTGACCCAGCGCATGCGCTGGTCTGGCGAGACTTTTTGTGAGGGCTCAAAGTGCTACCACTGTAGCCTAGAGCTACAGTGCATGTGCGCGGGCGCGCGCGCCTCACTTTCGCGGCCGCACGGCCGCTTTGATGTGCTCCGTGAGCCAGTTTTTTTATTTTCCTGTTTATTAAGTCTGTGTAGTAATGGTGGCACCCGTGTGCCGCCATTACTACAGAGCAGTAATAAACAGAAACAAGCATTGGCATAGTCAATAGGTCTCGCTTTTGGGACCTTATAAGTATTTAGTTATGCAAATGTTGCATGGCTAAACTCTTATAATGTCCCAAAAGCGAGACCTATTGGCTATGCCAATGCTTGTTTATCTGGGGTTTCATGGATGCAACCAGATTTTAGATACCTTGTCTCTCCTGGTGTGTGTATGGGGGTGACATTTATGCGGGTTGCTTTCAACCTACACGTGTGCAGTACTGTGTGAGGCGAGGTTGTCGCTTTTAAGTGTTGTTGATGGTTCCAATGTGCCAGGAGGTCAATTGTGTGCTCCTCTCCATTCTCGACATGCGGAGTGCAGTGTGCACCTCCCCTGTGGTGCCAGATACCTCGACAATACCTTTCTCTAGAGTCTTCCTTTTGGGCTAACTTTGGGTTCTTTTTGTTAGTTTTTGGGCTCTTCCCTAGATACCGTGTGATCTGCTATCCCACTTATCATGAGATTGAGGGCTTTGGAAAGTTGCTCTGTTGCACCCACCTACCGCTGATCATGCTGTCTAGTGGTGTCCGAGGTCGGGGCTTACTGCTTTCTCCGGATGGTGTATGTAAGGCCTGGTGCGTTGGCTAATCGCTAGGTCTGATATGGAGGTAAGCGCATTCCGCGTCATACTCTCGCCTGAAGCTGTGATGGACTTTGCGGACTGCCTTCTCCCAGGCACACCCCTCCTCTCCCTCAGACCACATTTTTTCAGTGTTTTCATGTAAGCAGTTCCTGGCGTTTGGCTAGGTACTTCTAACTAGCAGGCATGCTCCTGTTGCTATTTTGGAGGGGTATGGCAATGCGACCAGACTTTGAACATTTGAAAAACCAGAAGGAAGAAAAAGAGAACACAGCAAGGATCATAAGATCCTGGGGAGCCCGGGACAAATCAAAGAACCCTTGCCAAACTTTGCCTAAGAATGATGATTGGACCGGGACTGCTATGCAGTTCTGGGACATCTGGCAAACCTCTGGAGCTGAACTAACGCTGTGAGGGCACTTCACAACTTATTGGTTCTTGTGCGTGTGCTGTGGAGTTTGAGATCTTCAGAACCCCAGGCTTATGGGAATCCTGGCTCCCGTCACTTGAAGACAGCTGTGTTTTAGAACTGAAAGAGGGCCTCCGTTTGACCAGAGGCTTCTGATTTTTGGGGGGTGCTGTTGTGGTTTTAAGCCACAAAGGAACATTTGATCCTGGGCCGGATGCCCCAGAATAGGGACCTTTCGATTTTGTGATTGGAACTGGTCCCCATTGAATTTAGAAGCAGGGACCTGGGTGCCTATTTCTTAATTACTTTGTCTGGGAGCCGCTCACCCCCTAGTCAGACTGTCTTCCCCCTAGGTTGTAGCTAGCCAGCCATCCCACCCTGGGGGATCAGCAGCCCAGTGCGGCTTGGCTCCCTTAATGGAAAACTTTAGTGAGGATACCCAATCAATTGAACACATATACAGCATCCCTGAGTAAAAGTTTGTATTACCAACATTGTCACGTTAGTCCTTCTTTTGCTTTTTTTTTTTTAACAAAAGATTTTATTGGTTTTCAAGGTACCATATGGGCAAGCGCAGCGAGCATCAAGCATGTAAGAAAACAATATACATTTTCAAGGCACCATTTATCGCCCCCAATTCAGTCTGCGAAACAGCAGACCCTAATCCCCCTCCCCTTCCCCAACCACGCACCATACATCATTATTACATTATCATGTAATAGTATTGCAATCTTGCCCCTTTTTATCTCTACACAACACCATTGTGTTATATCTGTGAATTGCTCACAACCAACCTGTCTATTGGATCACGGCCCATCTTGCCCAGATCTTTTTGTGTTTTTGCGGACATCCCCTGGCCGGAAATACTGCAACTTCAGCGGACAGGCACCTATCCATTGCTTTCTTCCAGGTGCCAATACTGGGTGGGTGTGTTGCCTTCCAGTGTTGTGCAATGTCGCGTTTCGCTAGTGTAAGCCCTAGGAACAATAAATGCCTTTTTATATTTGTCCCCCGATGTCTTCGGTACTGTGTAGGAGTATCAAACGGGGTTCTGCAGGAATGCTCCATGCCAGCACCCGCCCAAGCAGAATCTTATGCCCGACCAGAAGTGTCGCAGAGCCACATAGGTCCACACCGTGTGGAGAAACAACCCTTCCTCAGAATCACAACGTAGGCACATAGGGGACTGAACAGCCCCCATCTTGTAAAGAAGTAAACGTGTATAGTAGACCCTGTGGAGATATTTGAACTGGATCAGACGGTAGTGGGCAGAGACCGCAGAGTATCTGGGGCTAGCCAGTGCCCGGCCCAGTCATTGTCCGTCAGTATAGGCACATCCGCCTCCCACACCGCCCGGGTCCGGTATAAAGTGGTCTTGGAGTGTGTAGTCAACGTTTGATAAATTTGACGGATCTTGTGGGCTCCCAATTCCCCCATGAGCAGCCGGCCCTCCAGCGGGTGGAACTCCGGGAGATTTGTGATGTTCCGTATCAAAGGGGATATAGCGTGTCGAAGTTGCAAATATCTGTGAAATTGCGTTTTGTGGAGGTCGAAATCGGCCTGTAGTTGCTGAAAGGATTGAAGTATGGATCCCCGCATAATGTCCCCTAACACAGAAATCCCAATGTCATCACACCTGCGAAAACCCGCCAAAGCTGCGACTGGCCGGAGGTGTGTGCCGCGCCACAGAGGCGTAGCCTCGGTGAGCTTGCCACACCATTCCATCTGTCGGACCACTCGCCGCCAAATCTGAATGGCCATCCTACAGGCCGGAGGGAGTTCTGTCAGAGGCGAGGAACTATACAAAAAGTGAAGTAACGGGGTTTCGGCCATGAAGAGGCATTCCACAGCGTAAGCTGGGTCTGATTGCGAGCTGTACCACCAGTCATTTATCACCAGGAGATGCGAAGCCTGGTAATACGCCTGCACATCTGCCGCTGCTATCCCCCGCAGTAGGTAGATTGAATACAGGTCGAAAGTGCCACCCGGACCGCTCCACCTCCCCAGAGAAACCTATTGAGTAGAGCATTAATTTGACGAAACCAGGACGGGGTGATTGGAAAGGGATAGTTTTGCAGCCTATATAGCAGGCGAGGCAAAGATACCATTTTTAAAATTGCCGATCTGCCATACAACGAGAGAGGGAGTTGGGAATACACCGTTGTCTCATCCCGAACCGTAGGCAGTAACGGTGAAATGTTCCGCGACAAAGCCTCGAGGGGGCATCGTGTAATAACTACCCAGAGGTACCGGGAGACGGACTCCGCAACCACCAGCCGCGAGGCCCACGCCTGAGACCGCTGGTCCCCGCAAATCGGAAACAAAATGGATTTGGAAGGGTTAGCACAGACCCATGGATCCGACATGAAAAACAAGGCATCATCAGCGTAAAGCGCTATCCTATCTGAGCACTCCGGAGACCAGTACAAACCCCGTAAGCCAGAGTCCAGGCGGACCCACGCTGCCAGGGGCTCAATAGCCAGTGCGAATAGCAATGGGGAAAGCAGACAACCATGCCGTGTGCCCCTCCTAATGGGGAAGGGGGCTGAGCAATGGCTAGCCACTCGGACTGATGCAGTGAGATCCGTACAAAGCCATTGCACGTAGGCCCGGTATTGGGGGCCCAAGTTGACCGCCTCCAAAAGATTAAAAAGGTACGTCCAACTTAATGAATCGAACGCCTTGTCGATATGGCCAGCAGAACAGCTGTAGGACGTTCCAGACGGTGAGCCTCCACCACCGTGTTATGGACTCGTCTGATATTATGTCTGGTGGAGCGCTGTGACATGAAGCCCAGCTGGTCTGGGTGTACCAACTCCTGTATACAGGTATGGAGGCGGTCCGTCAGGATTTTCCCCAACAGTTTGGGCTCGAAATTTAGCATAGAAATGGGGCGATAGGATCCCGGGTTGTCCGGTGGGCGGCCTGGTTTTAGAAACACTACAACTTCTGCGTGTCTCAAATCCGGAGGGAGAATACGCTGCTCCGAGGCGTCGTGAATCACCTAAAGTAAATGAGGCCCCACAATCTCTAGATGAGGCTGCAGAAAATCACATGGGAACCCGTTCGGGCCCGGCGCACGGCCAGGGTGGACGCTGGAGAGAGCCGACCGCAGTTTCTCCAACGAAATAGTCTCCTCCAGTGCCTCGTGCTGTTCGTCCGATAAGTGGCGGGGAGGGATATCCACTAGAAAGGCATCTACGAGGGGTTCGGAAATAACCTCCCGTGCTTCATATAATGCTGCGTAAAAATCAGCAAAGGCCTGAACAACCTCCTCGGGGGGGATGTACATGTAACCCCTGCGGGGGACTGCAAAAGGGGTACCTGCGTCTGCGCCACCCTAGCCTGGCAGAGCCTATGGAGCATTTGGCTAGACTTATCACCCCATTGCTAAATCCTATGCTGGGTGGCCAGCCAGGCCTCCTTGGCACAGTATGTGTGGGCTTGATGGAGCATTTGTTGCACATGCAAAAGATTCCTACGGGCCGTAGGGTCTGAGCCGCCCACCATAAGGGATTGGAGTTCTTCCTGTCTGGCCTCCAAGTCGCATACCTGGGCCAAGCGGCGACGCTTTTCGCCGGTGCGGTAGCTTATGTCTGCACCCCGAATCGAGGGCTTAAACGCTTCCCACAAAACAACTGGGGACTGGCATTACCCAGCATTGTATTGGAAGTAATCGGTAATCGCCTGACTCAGCATCTCTCTGTATGCCTCGTCCCGGAGCAGCCAGGGGGAAATGCGCCACCTATAGGGGGCCCTGTTAGTGGACAGACGCAATCTAAGTTGGATCGGCGAATGGACCGACAGGCCTTGGGGCTGAATGGATGTATGTGCCACCCTGTGCATATAACTATGTGGAAGGAATAAGTAATCCAGTCGAAAAAGAGGGGTGAGCCGAAGACTCATATGAAAACCCAGCGTCTGTCGGGTGTAAGGCAAGCCACGTGTCCACCCATCCCAGAGTATGTGCAAGTATATTCAGTTTGGATGTAACAGGGGGTGTATCAAGTTGTCGGGCTCGCCACCTATCTAGTGGACCCATAGTATCATTCCAATCACCCCCAATACCACAAGGCCACCCGGGAGATCCCCTCACAGCTGCGTTAGTTTATCTATAAACGTCTGACCAAGAGGCGGAGGGGCGTACACGCTACCCAGTGTAATCTGTTCACCGGCCAAAGTACCCGAGACCAGTGTATCGACCCCCTGGGTCTAGCCAATGACTTGTGATTTGGAGAGGCACCCTACGATGGATGAGAATGGCAGTACCCCTTGCACCCCGTGTAAAGCCAGAATGATATAACGTGGAGTATCCGTATCGGGCGAGGCAAGGGGCCTTCGTGCCCAGGAGATGCGTTTCCTGGAACAATAATACGTCAGCTGCATACCACTTCGCCTGGTGAAGCACTGCCCCTCGTTTGATTTTACTAAGCAAGCCCTGCACATTCCCGGCGAGAATGTTGAGTTCCCCTGTAGGTATGTTACCTGTCGAGTGAGCCATCCCTAGGCAGCCAACAAAACAACAGCAACTGATGCGTGTAGGGTGTAGCAATGTGATGTGTGCATGGTGCGGAAACATTCAATAAAAAACAAACCAACTGATGCTGTTCCCCGTCCCCCCTCCACCCCTAACCCCCATGCTGCCTGCAACACGGAGTATCTGTCGCGGTGGAAACCCATCCCAGGCTCCCAACAGGATAATCCAAGCGGTCCCTCCAATGGATCCCCCCACCCAACTTAACCAACGTAACCCCAAATGTCCAGGGCGAGCCTCGTTCCAATCCCTCCAAGGCCTGCAATAAAGACCCCCCTTTTTAGAGCCCAATCAAGATAGTTTTTGACCACCGCCTCTAGACATTTCCCACCCCAAGGAGGAAACCTAAAGAAAACAAAATACTGTGTCCCGATGCAGTTCAGCTTCCGGAACCTGTCGGCTCCGGGGCGCACCAATTGGAGCAGGAACGGTTTCGCCGGGAAGTCGCAGCTTTGCCCTGCCATCCACTCCGATGCGAGCTCTGGGAAGAATCAGAGTCCACCGGAGGTGGCGAGTGAGGTTTCAGTATATGTCTCATCAGTCCACACAAAGACTTCCTCCGGGGTATTAAAGAAATATGTCTTTTCATTGAATATCACCTTCATGCGGGCCGGAAACAACAATGCATAGTTTAGATTCAGTTCCCGTAGTCGTCTCTTGGCAGCCACAAAAGACTGCCGCTGTTGCTGCACCAACTTAGTGTAATCGGGAAAGACCATGATGGAGTGGGAGTCAAAGACCATTTTATCCTCATGAAGGCGGGCATATCGAAGTACAGCGTCCCGGTCAGCGTAATTAAGGAGTCGGGCTATCACCGGTCTCGGACGTTCCCCAGGTGGCGGCTTCTAGCCAGAGCACGATGGACCCTCTCAACCATGAAACAGGAGGACATGTCTTCCGGGGGCAGCAGCACCCGCAGCCAGTCTGATATGAACTTGTCCATGGAGGTCCCCTCGCAGCCCTCCGGAAAACCCACCAGGCGCAGATTATTGCGGCGGGCCCGCCCCTCTGCATCTTTGACCCGTGCCGCTACGATTGCTTGGTCGTTTGTCCACCTTCTGCTGCAGTCCAGTGACGGAGTCCTCGACGGTTGAGACCCTGGTCTCCTCTTCTGTAATGCGGTCGACCGCCTTCCGCAGATCCTGGCAAAGGAAAGACACCTCTGTGCCCACGACCCCGATCTGGGCCTCGAGGGCCGTCCGTGATTGTGTGATTGCTTCCATCAATTTTGCCGCATCCGATGATAGGCCTTCAGCGGACTGCCCCCCCCTCCACCCCCCCAGGAGGGTTAGTAGTAGTGGTAAAGCGGTCCATAGTATGCTGCTTGGGGGCCGCCGCACCCTGCTTATCCCTGCCCATGGGCACCGGAAGGCGACCAGGTGGCTGATGCAGCAAGCAACAGTAGATGACAGCAGGTACAGACAAGGGCAGCCTGAGCCAGACTCCAGCACAGGACAGCACCACAGCCCAAGACACGCACTGTAGACTTTCGCGCTGGGACCCACCTGCACCAGCGGTCACTGTGTGGAGGACGTTTCGCAGAAGCAGCTTCTTTTGCTTTTAGTACATTTAATTTCAGGGATGTGGGTGAATGGGTGAAATTTACTGTAGGGGTTTATCTTACTGCACATTTGGACTCTGTTTGTGCCAAGGCATTACCTCCCTGCCAAGGCTGTGGCGCTGATCCCTTTTGGGCTGAGTTACCTGTTTATGGTTGCTGTTGCCACGCGTTAGTCAGACTCCCTAATCCCTGTTGCGGTGGCTGAATAGTTCCCTGCGTCTGAATGTGAGGTGCACTCGGGTTTCCCTGGGCTTGGTTACGTGGATGAGGGTTGTATGGCGGCTGGCCCTTCAATCTCTGCTTATAGTATGCTGTCTGCCAGGTGGCGCATCCTGTGGCAATAGTGACATTTCCTATGATCTGGTTGCTTCCAACCTCCCCGGCCTCTTCTCCTATGGCTAGGTTGAAACCATCTGCAGGCGTGTGGAATTTAATAAAATATCTACTTGTCCACTGGGCATATTGCTTCATAAATCTACTTGTCCTAAACAAAATCCACTTGTCCCTTTGGTGCCATGTAGTGCGGCGACAAATGATGGCAGCAAACTCATCGTATAAGAGCTCTGATCTAGCCTCTCTGATCATGCCTGGGCTCTGTCAAGACTTCAGGCTTGCAGAGAAGCTAGGATCCACGGGGGCGGAGATGTACCTCTACTCTCCTCTAAGGTCGAGCCAGACCGAGTATTGTTTATCACTAGTATCAACTACGACCTTCTGGGAGAGAAGAGACCAGAAATGGACCACGAGGGGATGACAGTTAGTGGGATAGGGTTGTGCACAGTAATGCTACACAATACTTTCCCCTCAGCACTGCATAAACAGAAAATAATAAAAAAAAAAAAAGAAAATTAACCAGCATTAATTAAATAGTATCAGAAAATGTATTTTAGCGCTCAGTAAATTATTGATTAAATATCTGATGCTTAGGTTATGCACCACCACATACTCACATATTTAGCTGATAGTTGTGACCGTGAAGATTCAGGCTAGCAGCAGTAATAATGTCTTTAATTCTCAAAAAAATAGAAGTCTATTCTGGTAATGTTGAAGTTTTGAGTATGAGCAACTCTCTGCGTGAAAAGTAAATCCATAGGCATCCGTCTGCCTGTTTAGGCAAAAATAGCTTTGAGGTTCTATCACCCTGCATCACTGACAGGCGTGTGGTAGAGAGAGTGTGACTCATTTAAAAGTCAATGCTTTGTTTAGGCTCATAATTTTATCACAAACAAAGAAGCAGCGGTAGGCATCCTTGATCTGCAGCATTACACTATGCTGTAATCATAGCAGAGGCACCCCCACGTAGTCGCCCCACACGAATCCCAATAAATTTAGACCACACCAAATTTGTGTTTTATGGAAGAATTGAGGCCGCAGTTTATTATGCATTTTCAACTTACAAGCAATCCTTTACACACCATTAACTTATCAGTCGAGTCTGTGTCTTTAACCCATAAGCTCTGCACTGTGCCTTACATTCAGTGCAGCTCCCTTTGCCCTGGTGACCTATCACCTGGGGATGCAACCCTTCCCTTTCACTCGCGCAAGCTTCTGGTTCCAGCCCGAGCGGGTAACCTTTTACTTCCGGTTGCCACACACTCCCTTGGGTAAGCGTCTGCTTCCAACCCAACCGGGTGACCTTTCACTTCCGGTGTCCACCGATTTCCTTCCGGATAAGCGTTCGTTCCCACCCGAGCAGGTGACTATTCACTTCTGGTGTGTCTAAACGTTTTGTTACCTGGGCAAGTCTACGTGCTTCCTGCCCGCCAGACCCTGGTTGACTGTTCCCCCACCCATCTCTGCGAAGGTGACCCGGTAACCGGTACCCAACTTCTTCCATGCCACAGGCTCTGCCCTTAGTTGTGTAATTAATTGTTTGCTTCCGGTTCACGTGAACAAAGGCCCTTGGGGAGCTTGCTAGTACCCCCTGGGTCCTGACTGTCCCGTTTGCTATCTGTACCCCTCTTCCCAACCAGGTTTATTCCTGTTGGATCGCTTTGTAAGTACCGCCATGCCTCGCTAGGAGCTATCGCTGCCAGTGAGGCCCCCCCCCCCCCGCCATACCTGCGTCCCTAATTCTTTAGAACTACCAACAGCCCCTTGCATTCAATGCTGCTAGCATATTCTGTAGCAGGACATCTGTTCCAGTATCCAATAGGTACATCCCATCTGCACTGTAATAGTGCGGCTGCCGCAAGTTAATCAGGGTGTGCCTCATGCCGCCTAAACCTGCCCCCATAGAAATTTGGCCATGAGGCTGTTTAGCCTCCTCCTTGACAACTCTATGCCCGTTTGGGAGCGTGCACCAGCCCATACCCTTCTGGGAATGATCTCGGACCATACAACTTCCGTGTTATCCATGCTCCTGGCTAAAGTGGTGAGATCCTTCTTTAACATGTGAAGTAGCTTACCCCGCCCTATCACTGGAAGGTAATTTCCCCATAGATGAATTACTAAAACGTCTGGGTCCTTTGTGTAGGTGCGGAACTCTTCAATGACGCTCCCCAATTCTCTCCAGTGCAACCCTGGCTTTCCAAACCATCGCACCCTTGCATATTGAAACGGGAACGCCGCATTCCACCTAATGTTGCGGGCTCTGTTAGCAGCCATGGACACATAAGAGTGCCCGATGACCCTCACGGTTTTGCACTCTGTGGAGTAGAGCAGAACCACAGAAAGGTTGAGTATGAGTCTTCAATCAGCCTTTTATTATACATGTAACTTGTTGTACATAAGTGTAATAATGACCCCTACAACAAAATACCCGCCACACCTGTCCCTTAATCATTTATCTGTTGAGTGTTTGGGCGAATGTAAACCCGAAACCTGTTGGATTGCCATCTTCCTATTAGTTTTATTGCGTTTGCTGACATCCCCTCCTGGAAGGCTGTGGTGGCTGCCCCAATGGGAAAGGAATGTGTAGTATATTGATGTACCCTGCCAGCAGCTTAACTGGGCAATACGGGCTGTGCCCCTCCATCTTATTCAGTGTAATGCACTGCCCCCTTCCCCCTTGATCCGTCTGCGAGCGTCTCACCCGTAAGTATACATTGTGTGTGCGCCTAAGCATATGTCCCTAACCAACAGGGCCCTGCTGCTTTTATCCCCTTTTGCTCTGGCTACTAGTTCGCTAATGCGAAAAGCCCCAAAAAAGGCCAGTGAAAAGGTTACCCGAAACAGCGTACTTTCGAATTCAGAGTGGCAAACCAAAGGGAGGTGGTCCATTAGAATGTTTAGTGTGTTAAAATCGATCGGGGACCTTGTGATCCTGTTTTTTTGCTTTCCCCTTTGGCCCAACCTTTCAAGGCTTTATTGAAAGTGGGATCCTCAAAACCCTTAGCTTTGAATGATACGCTATCGCTGATAGGTGCTCCAGAATCCATGACCTAGATTTACCGGCTCCCCTGGCCCACACCACAAACTGTTTGACCCGCATCACCAGTTGCTGAAAATTGTCTGCAAGCTCGGAAACATCAGCTGTAAAGTTCCGAAACGTGTCCACACAACGCCGATACCGCTGTCTTGTTCCCACCGCTAGATCCTCTTCAGCCATACGCTGTAGTTGACCTTCTAATGCATTAGTTTCCAGTATTCCTCTTTGAAGGGCGTCATTTCCTGCTGCGCCTCTGGCCATTCCGCCCGGAACCTTTCCCACTGCAAGCGAGAGAGAGTATCAGCCGCCTTGTTCTGAACCCCTTGCACATGCTTCGCTGTTATCTGGATATTATACTGGAGACACCTGCTCACCAGATGCCGTAATAAGCCTAATACTACGGGATATGACGCCGCCTGATTATCAATTGCATGGACAGCTGCCATATTGTCTGACCGGATGACCAATTTCTTGTTAGCCAAGGTATCCGACCAGAGTGACAATGCCATTAGAATGGGAAAGAGTTCTAATGCTGTGATATTGTTTGTGAGGCCACATTGTCGGCAAGCAGGTGGCCACTGTTTGGCACACCACGCGCAACCCAATATTGCCCCAAAACCCCCTTCCTAGAGACATCTGTGTAAAGTGCGACCTCTCATTTGCTGTCCATAGCGATGGCCATATTCTAACTCCATTGAAACCTTTTAGAAAAGACAACCACATCTGCAAGTCTTGTTTCAGCCCCCTATTCAACCTTACAAAGTGATGTTTCTGAGTAATGCCCGCTGTAGTCCCTGCCAGCCTTCTTGAAAAAATTCGCCCCACCTGAATGACCCTGGATGCAAAATTGAGCTTACCCATTAACTCTTGGATATCCTTTAATGTTGCCTTCTGTTTTGCCAATACCTTTTCAATAGCTGCTGCAAAGTCCTGTACCTTTTCCACTGGGAGGCGTGACACTCCTTCCATGGAATCCAATTCTATTCACCAAAAAGTTAGCTTAGTTGTGAGGCCTTCCGTTTTTTCTGCTGCCAATGGTACTCCCAAGCCCTGCGACGTGACCGTGAAGGCTGCCAATGCCTGGGCACACTCGGATGAGTTTGCCTTGCCTACAAACAAGAAGTCATCCAGATAATGGAGCTTGCCACCTACCGGCTGGACCTTGTTTGTTGCCCACACTAAAAAGGAACTAAATGCCTCAAAATATGCACATGAAACTGAACTTCCCATGGGCATGCATCTGTCGTAGTACAGCTTTCCTCTGAACTGGAACCCCAGCAAATGAAAGCTGTCAGGATGCACTGGTAACAGCCTGAAAGCTGATTCAACATGTGCTTTCGCCATGAGGGCTCCCGTTCCCGCCTCCCTGACTAACTCGATGGCTTCATAAAATGTAGCATAGGAGACCAAACACATATCCTGGCTCAGTTGCCTTTGGGATAAGAGAAGTGGTAGATCATTCGGTATTTACGTGCTTCCTTTTAGGAACAATACCTAGTGGCGAGATTATAACATTGTTTAGGGGGTGGTGTCCAATGGGCCTGCTATTCTTCCTAGCGGCTGCTCTTTTTTGTATCTTTTCTGCCACTGTTTCCGGCAGTTCCTCCGCGGAGCGAAGGTTTCTGGATGACCTGCCTGCTAACGGGCCACTGTAAGGTATTTTAAACCCTTCTTTGAAACCCCAAAAGTAGTTCCCTCTCCTCTTCCTTTGGGTAATGATTCAAAAGTGTTGCCAACAATTCAAAGTTTATTGGGGATAGGCCTTTTGTTACCAGGCCCAGACTATGGCTGACCCATGAAAGCGGCGCCTGGTGTAATTCTAGCGTGGGCTTTGCATGAAAAAAACGGGATGGTCTCCACTGCACCGTGAGCACCCATGCCGAAATTTGCATTGCACCCCCCAGGTGCAGTTGCCTGCATTGAACAGGCGTCAGGTATTCTACCTCGGTTTACGCTGCAGCAGCTGCTTGAATCCGTCTGCCCCCTTCGGTGCTCGAAATGCCTGCGGCTGCGCCTGGAGCGGCTGCTGGGGACTCCCCATGATCCATCCTTGGCCTGGAACTGATCCTGGGGTAGTTTGGGTGGTCACCATGCCACCCTGACCTTGCTCCCCTTGCCACCCTTATGTAATCTGCACCAAGCCAGCTGGGAACCCCACTGCCGTCAAGGGATGATGACCCCTGCCCCCGCTGAATTGTGAACTCGATTGCCCGTTGCTGCCCTATAGTAGCTGCCCCCAACCTGCATGGCGGAAATTGGAAAACCAATGCCTGACGGCTGGCTAGCCCCCCCCTGTGTGAACTGTGGAATGCCGCTGCCCGCGTCCCAAGCAGTGGGACATCAGCAGGGCAGCATGTTAGTGGCCGCCCGTCGGAGCCTTCCCCTTTGCTGCCTCGCGCGCGAGGCTACGCCCACTAAGGTAATACTCCCTTTAGTTGGAGCGGGAGGCGGGCCTTTGGGGGGCGGGGGGCGCGGCTTGCCCCCCCTACTTAGGAGGCCCCCTCGCCCAGTTCCTCCTCTGTTTCCTGCCGCTCCAGCCTGGACACGCGATTTCGCCGCCGCCAGGGTCGTCGTCGGGATCGTCGTCGTCGTCGCCAGTCATTACGGTATGTCCATGCTCTTGCCTCCCCCCCGGCCCCGTCCCTGGGTTAAGCCCGGGTAGTACAGGGGCCTTGTGGTCGGATACCACGGGGGGGGGCGGAGATGGTCGTGTGTGGTCGGAAGCGGCAGGGTGGCGGTCCGTTGCGGGACAGGGGCAGATGTAGCGACGCAGCAGGGTTAGGGGCGGGTTACGAACGCCTTAGGACGGTCGCCTATCCTGGCGTCGGGTTTGTCAGGAGCCCGTTGTTGTCGGCTAAAACTTGGTGGGAGCGTGAGCCGCTGTGTGGAGCAGCTAACGGCACCTATCTGCAGCCCGCCCCCCTGATCTCAGCAGACCCCACACACCGAAGGCATGCGCGAGGCCATGAAGAGCACATATCATCATGTCAGCGTGTGCAGGTTCACTTCGGGACGATCGATACTCTTCTCCGATATCTCTTGCCCGATACAGGTTAGAACATTATGAATAGTTACTCTCCTTTGCAAGCAAGAAAACAGGTCCAGGAGCACAATTTTCATGACTCTGCTTGCCAGCGGCAGGGCCCCCTTTGGGAATAGGAGTTGGCCTAACAGCTAGGGCGCTCAACTGCGAACCTGGGGAACTAGGTTTCGAGTCTTGGCAATGACTCCGAACAGCCTGTGATTCTCGGCAAATCACTTAACCTCCCCGCTCCTCTTCCTGATTGCCAGATGAAAGGGGGAGTGCTCGGAAGAAGTCGATCAGCATAGATAGTGCGTAAAAAGCATTCCGCCTCCATGTCGAGCAATTTTCCACCCCCATTTATCAAGGAGCAGTGAGGAGCCGGGCAGCGTCCGAATACCTCATCCTAGGCGGGGGGGGGAGGGGGGGGTGGAGACTGGAAACGCACGGAACAGACATCATTATTCCCGGTGAAAGTGAGCAGTTGATAGGGAAAAGCACCAAGGAACTTGCCCCCTTTGTTTAAAAGGTTTCGCTATGCGGGTGTTCGGAGCTCAAGTATTCCGTTAGCTTTGGAAAAAGCTCTCTATGGCGCACAGTGGGTTAGATGGCGTTCGAATGTCCTGTCCGACTGATGCCGGTCGCTCCTCCTGGTCTTGCGTCGGGTTTCGAGTACCGGTGGACGGAGCTCTGGGAGAGCTCAGGCTTTGCATGTATGAAGGCCCCGGGTCGGCTCTCGGCATCTCCAGATTTCTGCTTGCTTGGTTTGGTTGGGATGTGGACCCGTTTCATTTGTCGGGCGTAGTTATGGACTTTGCCCGATTACTGGTGGGCCCCTGGTGGTGCGGGGGAAATGGCGCGAATGGGTTGTGTACGTCTGCTGGCCCAAGTACCTGAGTATGTAATGTAGATACGGGCCATGTACAGAGCCCCGTGGCCGAGCCCACACCCGGTGTTTCTGGGCAAATCACTTAAACCCCCCGTGCCGCAATGCGTAATGTAAATACGATGCTATGTACAGCACCCCTGGATCTGCGTGACGAGATCCCGTGGGCGGTGTGGTCCGCTGGCTGCACCGCCGACCCGGTGCAGGGAACCAGGGTTCGAGCCTCGTTGCCCAGTCAGCTTGGAGCCTTTTCCTTCCGCAGCATCGGCTTCCGGTCTCCGGGTTTTTGTTTTCCACGAGAGAGCGAGAGAGAAGGACTGTCCCAGGACAGGGACAGAGAAGACCGCTCTCGGAACAGAGAGACTGCAAAGACACGATAAAAGCGTTTTGCGAAAGTTAGGCAAGCTATGGAAGAGCACCAAACAGGACCTTTTAGATGCTGGTCTAGTCTCAGAAATACGGCAGGAATCTTGAGAAGGTGTGAGGGTCTGTTACACCGCTGTAGCTCGCAGTTCAGAGTCTGAGGCCCACAGCAGCCCCAGAGAATGTCTCAATACAGCGCAGGTTACTTGGAGTTTGGAAATCGCTCCACTGTATTTGTTTCACAAAGTGGGCGTAATTAGTCATTTTATGACACGTTTTCAAATATCCATCGGTTTTGGACACAGTTCTGAAACGAAGGGGCATATTTACAAGCAACTTCTAATGAGTTCATAGTGTCGCGCTAATGACAAAAGGCCCTGCGAAATTTTATTGTCACAGTATAATTCGGGTAATTAAGCGTTAGGCGTGTTCGCTGCAAAATCAGAGTGCAGGGCCCAGGACACAACACGAGCTGCCAGAATTCAAGCAGCTGTTGTGTGCAGTTGGCAGCTGTTAGACCGCGTAATCCAACCGGAGCTCCTCTGCAGACCCTCTTGGTGGGCACGCATCCTCAAGTTTAAAAATCAAACTTCGACACAGGAGAATCCATCGCTGCGACAAGGCGCCGTGACGCGGTCCAACACAGGACTGGCGCGACGATGTCCAGCTGCCCATGTGCTTGAGCTGCAGCAATGCACTTCGCGGTCACTGTGCCCCAATAACTGTGTTTTGAGAGGACCAAGGCACTGGAAGCTAAGGCGAAGTGTCTAGGAGCACACAATTGGGTAACACCTGGGATTGGAACTCGCGCCCCTGGGTTCCAAATTAAGCTTTTCACCCACCGGGTCACACAGGCAATCTCGACCCACTTCTCCATTTTCAATACTTTTATCGCCCACACGTCCCGTGCAGGAGGGGCTTCTGCACAGTCGTTGCACCTCCCTGGCACTGAATAAATCGGCAGCGCCCAGCTTTGTCCTTCCCTGCACCCGGGGAGCGCTAACCTTCCCCGGGCCGCTCCCAGCTCTACAACAGCCCGCCAGGCGCACCCCGGGACCAGGAAGTCATTTTCAGTTGGCCACTGCATAGTCTGAAAGGTGGAATTCGGGGTCCTTCGTATACTCGGTGCTCCCTGCCTCCTAGAACAAAGTGTGCATCACTGTGTACTTTGTTTCAGTCATGGCACCGGATGCTGCATTTCTTTCCACGGCAATTCCAGGCCGCACATAAATGTCAAGATAACTCGTGTGATTCGTTATCTTCCTGGAGATAGGTCAAGAATTTGTATAGTGGCGGTTTTGACTTCGGTGTGGTTAGTGCAGAGGGTTAAAAATGCCCGCTGCAAAGAGCGTGTGCCAAGTAGATTCCAGAGTGCGTATGATGTAAATAGGTCAGCAGGTTACTGTTTCAAAGGAGGCATCCTTTTGTTACTTGCAATGTATGTCTTAAAGCCCTTAATGGTCAACAGTGAGCTACGAACGCTCATCCTAGAGCTGCATTCACACCACTAAGCATACATTATTACAATTTTGATTAGTGTTGCAAAGAGGGTTAATTTGGCCAGAGATCGACTACGCTTGTGCTTCTCCACACTAAGCAACCTTAAACTATCTGCCTGCCAGTAGGGATGACATGAGTCTCCTACGCATTGAGTCCTTTGGCTCAGGTAACCTTTCCTATACACTGATTCATATGCATATGATTGATTGGCTAGGCGGTATTTGTGTGAGATGCAAAGTTCTCGGACACCCTACACTGGTAGGAGTGGCGCTATATATAACTAATTAAATGCATCTGAGAGTGTGGTTATGGAAACTTGGTCAACTGTTGAAGGGGGCTAGTGAGGGAATCTGTGGTGGGGGCGGCATTGGGGGGGCGCCAACAACATTCTTGCACAGGGCACCACCATCGCCAAGGCATCGCTGTTTACCGCGAGAGTGCGTGAGTTCTACAACACTTTTAGTGGCGTGCTATGTTACATTAATCATAACCAGCATAGCGCAGGATACAAACCAAATTAATTCCGGCAACTAAGAATAATTTTTAGGGATACCCAATGAAACTTGTTTATCGGGCAGTAAATCACAGATTTCAAACTTTACCTACTGAAACTTATGCTTCCCTGCACAACTAGCTAGTGCTTGGCCCATTGCTATATGCTGGAGAGAACCAGGCCCGAAGTCTCAGCGCCTTACTTATTAGCATTGCAGTGATTCGGGGAGAATCACTTATTCTCCCCGTGCCCAATAAGAAAAGAGTGTGTCCCTGGTGTAGCGTCATTTGGTGCGCAGGTAAAGCGCACTAACACTGATACCTTTCTGGTCGTGCAGCACTACCATAAACTGACAATTTAACTTGCAGGCTGTTTCATTCCCGAAAGCAGCAAACTGGATGCCACCAGCACTATTCACACTATCGCCCCCAAGCTTTCCTTCCATACCTGGCTTCATGTTGACCATGCATGGCTTTGATATTTCTAACGTACCCTTTGCCAGCCACTCGCGATTTTAATAAGGAAGTAGGCCTGGCTGATGGTGATTAAAATAGTCACATGAGAAAATATTGGTTAAATGTTTGAATTCGGAATACTGATTTATTATTGTGTAGTTCCACGCTTAGGTCAAGTGATGCTGCTGCCTTTCATCTTTGGGCTTGCTATTCGGAAGCAGCTGGTGTAATTTTTGTCATCAACTCACACTCACAGTGGCAGCTTAGTCCATACAGACAAGTCAGCAGCCTGAGCTGTTTTGGGACAAGCTGAAGGCCGGGGTCTGGGTGTCTGATATAACACCTTGAAGGTAGTTATTAGTACTAGTTCCTCGCTTACGTGAAGAGATGTGGCTGCCTTTCCTATTTAGCCTTGCTAGTCGGAAACAGCTGGTGTAAGGTTTTCTGCAACCCAGTCATAGTGGCAGCTTAGTCTATACAGGACGTAAGTGCATGGTGTGCTGGGAAACTAAGGAGCGGGTCCATTTAGTAAGCACAAGGAGCACAGGGGGCGTTTCGCGCTCCAAAAGGACAGCTGAAACAACCAAGTTAGTTCAGTGCTAGGCTACATTCGGTAGGCCAATTCCAGGCGTAAAGCATTAAGCCAGACAGCCCGGGGAATTCGGCAGGCGTACGATTAGCTAGGAATTTGTTCAGACTGAGGGAGAGTATATCGACCACAATTAATTGTGGAACAAAAAAAAAACAAAAAAAAAAAAAAAAAAAAACTTTAAAAAGCAATGCTGTAGATTTACGGAGAAGGCTGTGGGGATAGGCTTCAGTGATAAGGCCATGACTTTTCTGGACGTGGCATTCTTCTTCGACTGTGTCGAACTGGGAAAGGAAGTAAGGCGGGCTTTAGACCTCTTTCTTCTACCTGCGTTGGCACGTCGTGTTAGGAGTGATTGTCAAAGGTTTTGCCTTCAGCCAGTCTAGGTTATCACCCATCCACTCCAAGCTAAAGTGTTCCTGGTGATATTGGGGCCGCATTTACACAGCTCAGTATTTGGCCCCTGGGGTTGTCAGTGTCGTGAATTACTAAATTTCACTGAACGGGAGGTGTGGCCGGGTTTTAGACTAGCAGAAGTTTGGGAGTGCAAGCCTCCACCTAGGGGTGGCTGGCTGAATTTGATGAACTACTTCAAACGTTTCACAGCACTGCACGTGGGAGAGTGTCAATGACCTGTGCATGCTTCAACCAGACACCCCAGAATGAGTGTTAACTACCTGAGCATACTTCAACCAGACACCCGTGAATGGCATGCCCTCGTCTGCATGGTAATAATTAAGAGAGCTGCTCTCCACAGACATTTGACAGGTTAATGGGCAAGGCTAGCGGAAAAGCCAGGTGTATTGTCATCATTTAAGGCGGACGTGACCCAGGTATTGGCAAAATAGTGACACTGCCAACTATGAAGATATGAACGAAATCATAACTGGGGCCCACAACAGATCATTTGATGAAATAAGAAGTTTCATCTTCAAGCCACGATGTCTGTGCATCGAATTACCTATAGCACAGCAACACCGGTATAACAAGGACCGTAGGCAAACTTATTAACCCCTTTCAGCAGCAGTAAAGTCCAAAAGCTAGCAAGAGTAGAATGCTGAAAACGAGGAGATTTTGCTGAGATATGGATCATTTGTAGTAAACAATGGGATAATAAGATGTGAAAGGAAGGGAATTGAGATACCCGCGATGTCAGCTTGTGTTTATATACATGGGTAAAGTGGTTAACTCACACGTACCTTCACCCTGCTTATTGTGCTGTAGCTCTTGGGAACACAATTTCAAGCCAGGAAGGCACCTAATATGGCCAATTGAGCCAGGGAGGAACGAAATCATAACTGGGGCTCACAACAAATTAATTTATAGCAATGAGTAGTTTCCTTTTCAAGCCATGATGTCGGTGCCACGACTTACCTACAACACTGCAACACCGGTGTAACACGGACTGTAGGCAAAGATATTAACTCCTTTCAGCAGCAATAGAGTCCAAGCTAGCTGCTATCCAACAAGCAAGGAATTGGATACGCTGTCCCAGTGGAGAGTAAGAAAAGAGTGGGAGAACAGCGGGACTAGTATAAGACTCCAGCGTCCAATTTAAGGTACCTTAATTTGCAAGTAGAGAGGCCAAAACCGGGAGATGTTGCTAAGATATGGGCCGGTTTGTAGTTAACAATAGACTAATACGATGTGAAAGGAAGCAAATTTAGGTAACAGTGATGTCAGCTTGTGTTTATATATGTAGGTGAAGTGGTTAACTCACACGTTACCTTCACCCTGCTTATGGTGCTGTAGCTGTTGGGAACATAGTTGGCCAATTAAAAAAAAAAAAAAAAAAAAAATCTTAAGGGGATGGCAGGTCCATAAGCGCCTATTTCACCAATGCCTTGCACCGATGCCATATTTCCAGCCCGAAAATCAGATTTAGGTGTTAACCTTCTCGCCCAGCCTTTCCTTGGAGCCAGGGAGGGGGGGAAACGTTCACAAATTTGGGTCCTCGAGCTGAGCGTTGTACCTTCGGCAGCTCAGTCAGCTATATCGGCTTTATCCGGAGTCATGAAAGAAGAATACGTCCATTTAGCAGTTACATAGAAATCTTCTGTCCTGCTAAAGATATCATGCAATCCCCCGCAGCAGCAGCTGCTTTTCAGGTACCATGACGCTATCTATACATCACCTTTGTAGACAAAGCGGAAATCAACACCGTAGTGCTAGGATATGAAGGGAAGCGATGGATTGACGAATTCAGCTATGGTTTAGTTCTGACTCCATATGTAGGTGCTAGATCTTCCCATAATTACGATAGGAAGATCTGCAGTGGCATCGCTTATAAGGCTAGTAACTCCAGTCACGCCTAAGCTGAGCGGCATTGGGGCCAAGAGTCATTCGTGGTTAGTCTGCCCTGGGCTTCTGAGTAATGTTGCAACTTAATGCCGTATATTTACGGTTTCAGAACAGGACCCATTATTTAGCCCGCTACAAGCTGGCTCGCAGGGGTGGGTAACTATAAACAGCGAAGGGAGGAAGGGGGGCTCTGGCAGCGACGGTAGCCTCCCCAGAGCTGTGGCGGAGTTACAGGGCGATCTGGATGCAGACAGGTACAGTAAGGGTACCTCTGCGACAGGCGGTACAGTAAGGGTACCCCTGTCCGGCACAGTAAGGGTGCCCGAGCCAAGGTCCAGGAGCCGAAGGGGGTTCTGGGAAGACCGCGACGGCGCCCCGTTAGTCCTTCGGGCGGTTGGGGGGCCTGACCAACCGGGGGTGTGCCACAACACGCTCCGCCCCTGTCAGAAGGGGCGGGAGTAGGAGACAGATCACGTGACCCAGTGGATGATCTGTAAATAATTATGTGCCACACTGCCGGGCATCGACCCACCGTGTGTGCTGGCTCACCAGGCGGGCGGAGCAGCAAGGGGCTGCCTGCCCTGGATCGCCCGTAAGATAACCCAATTTTATTATCATACTATGTTGTATGAAATAAACCTGCAGCAGTTCTTCACCCACAAATAAAGTGTCAGTGTAATCATTGGGTGACGTCTGTGTATGCGTGTTGACTGAAGCGGATGACGGTGTGGTCACTATGCCGCTGCCCACGTCCCAAGCAGTGGGACATCAGCAGGGCAGCATGTTAGTGGCCGCCCGTCGGAGCCTTCCCCTTTGCTGCCTCGCGCGCGAGGCTACGCCCACTAAGGTAATACTCCCTTTAGTTGGAGCGGGAGGCGGGCCTTTGGGGGGCGGGGGGCGCGGCTTGCCCCCCCTACTTAGGAGGCCCCCTCGCCCAGTTCCTCCTCTGTTTCCTGCCGCTCCAGCCTGGACACGCGATTTCCCACCCTTTCCACTTACCCCACGTGTCAGGCACAGCGCGTTATTTGGAATGTTTTTAATGTTTTCTTTTTGCGTTGCAGGCGGAGTTACAGGGCGATCTGGATGCAGACGGGTACAGTAAGGGTACCTCTGCGACAGGCGGTACAGTAAGGGTACCCCTGTCCGGCACAGTAAGGGTGCCCGAGCCAAGGTCCAGGAGCCGAAGGGGGTTCTGGGAAGACCGCGACGGCGCCCCGTTAGTCCTTCGGGCGGTTGGGGGGCCTGACCAACCGGGGGTGTGCCACAACACGCTCCGCCCCTGTCAGAAGGGGCGGGAGTAGGAGACAGATCACGTGACCCAGTGGATGATCTGTAAATAATTATGTGCCACACTGCCGGGCATCGACCCACCGTGTGTGCTGGCTCACCAGGCGGGCGGAGCAGCAAGGGGCTGCCTGCCCTGGATCGCCCGTAAGATAACCCAATTTTATTATCATACTATGTTGTATGAAATAAACCTGCAGCAGTTCTTCACCCACAAATAAAGTGTCAGTGTAATCATTGGGTGACGTCTGTGTATGCGTGTTGACTGAAGCGGATGACGGTGTGGTCACTAAGAGAAAGAGAGCCCTGTGCCAGACGCCCACCCTTAAATACCCGCCCCCTCCCTGCCCAATTCCTAAACCTAGATTTACGGCTGAGTTGGCCCCGCAGTAATATCTGCTGGTCCAGCTCCTTCCCCGTCTCCCTTCCCTTATCTGCACCCAATCGTGTACATTGGCACTCGGCTCTGCTCCCCGGGGGTGGCCTCCACTAAGACCCCCGGTCCAGCCACTATCCCCCTCCCCCTGGGGAGTGGGGGGCCGAACCAAGGGGCAGAGAACAGCTGCTCCGGGGTTTGTTAAAATGAACAAGGAGGGGCAGGAAGCCTCCGCATTCCGCGCATTTGTCTCAAATCAAGAAGGAATCTGGGTTTAAACCGCTCGGAGCGGCCCGCGCTCATGAGCTGGGGCTGGGCGCGATGAACCTCCGTGAAAGGGAGGCGTTTCACATGACTCCGGCAATCTGGCTCTGTGAGCTGAAGTGATCCAGACCAAGGTCACTCAGAAACACGTGTGTGGTTTTACAAAGGTTGCACAAGTCTTAGAAACGTCGTTCCTCCAAAGGCTTTCACAGTGAGGCCGGAAGTGAAAATGATGAAATCCAGGTCAGGGGGCGCGGCCCAAGGCGGATAACGAGTCAGCCAAGCACTGGAAATAGAGAAGCCCTTCTTTGATCTCAAGCCAGTCACAGGATGATAATATTTAGGTGTGGTTTTGTGGCAGCACATAAACAAGGTCACTGGATTACTTAAAAAGGGTGCATTGTGGGAGTTGTAGTTGGAAGTGTTCTTACCCAATTTAGGGCTCAGGAAGCTTGATGTCTAACAGGCTCATACCATAGTAGTGTTTGCAGATGTACATACTGGGGCTGAAGGTAGCGACACACAATAGCTTCAGGGTTAGAATGCCCTACTAACTTGCACGTTTGAGGGTTTTTAACAACTATTCTCTAATCTTGTCCCATACTGAGAAATGTTGGAAGTTTACCCCAGACGCAAACCTTCTTCCAGAGTTGGGAAAAAAGTGGTTTGAGGGAAAGTGAACTTGCAAACACTCAGATTTTCGCATGAGCAAATCTACACATGCACATTTGCTCAAAGGCAGTTCCCAAATATTTTCTAGGAATACTATTTCTTGTGTTACTTCTGTAAATTCTTGGGAATTCACAAAAGCTGTACAGCTGCACTTAATGCAAGGACATATACCATGTGCACTTATGAGACTTTCTTTAATAATTGGGTCCCTAATTTGGTCTAGCGTTGACCACGGCCTATTGCGTTTATTACAATTCTGTCTCTCTCCCTGGATCGGCTGGCTTCACTGTGACTGACAGCATTCTGCTCTTTCACAAGTAGCATATCGGCACACTAAGTCGTTTTGTTCAGTGCCAGTCCCTACTGTGGCAGTGTGTGCTTTTTGAGACCAAAAACTATTTTTGCATCTTCCCATGTTTATTATAATGGTGAGGGGCCGGCAGCTCCCACACCAATAAGGTTTTACAAAAACCATGTCAAAACAATTCACACATTGACAAAACTAAAAAGCTGACCGCAAATTTCAGACCTACTGGTTTTCCCAATGCTTATTTAGTTTTGTTTCCCATAATCTTATTGAACCCTGTTACACTGATTTCCATTATGAATATTCTTTGGAAACACTTGCATGCATCAACACATGTTACTAAATGATGCTGCAAAAGACATGGTACCTGAACTTTTACAGTATTTAAGCAAAATGTTTTTTTTCCTGCTTTCATTTTTTGTGAACATTTTATTTCAAAAGCAAAAAATCATCAATCTTGCTTTTAAACTTCTGCAAATATTTGCATCAAATCAGAGCATTCTGGGAGCACTATACATAGCCTCATATTGCTAAACTTTGAAAACATGTTTACACATTTTGATACTGGAACCACCGTCAGTAGTGGAGTCGGAGCTTACAACATTTACTCTGAGTGCTCATCCTAATAATAAAGGCTTTCAATTAATGAACCATAAATACAAGTTTGAACAGCATTAACACATGGACACAAATATTACCTTAACTGCTGCCCGTGCCCTTCCCTGATCCATAATGTGGTGCTGTAAACTAGCAGCCAACGGGTGCTGCAGGGGAACCGGCCTACTTGTCCCTAGGACAAAAACACGAGAACTTGTTGCCCTTGACCCCAGACAATATGTCCTGGGCATCGGGGCTATAGAAATTCCACATCCCTGCACCTGACGTTTTGCTGTGGAGCTGCCTCCAAGGCTGGTGCCATTTTCACACTTGTGGCCAATGTGGTCTCCTTGAGGGTGGTCTTTCAATTTGTGTTGGACCAATTCAGGAGTGCCTCTCTGGGCTTGCACCTGTTTGGGGATTGTCCTTACGGGTCACTGAGTGGGTGTGTGTGTGTGTGTCTGCCCATCTTCTACTCCGCTTTTCACCCCATGCAGTTGGTGGGGACATTTCCTTGCAGTGGTTTTCTGTCTCCTTTACATGCTGCTGTTTTAGGTCTCGCCTGAGCCAGCGCATGCGCTGCTCTGGCGAGACATTTAGTAAGCGGCTTCTCGAAGTGCTACCAAAGCGGCCACCAGCTTGCGCACAAGCGCGCCTGCCACGCTCCGCCTCTCCAATAACTGCTGCGTGCGCATCCCTTGCGTGCTTTGCACAGAGCGCGTCATCATGATCACTTTCGCATTCACCGTGATCGCGATGACTTTTGCTTTCACAGACGCGCGGCGTTACTTTTACGGCCGCGCGGCCAATGCTTGTTCCCCATTTCCCACGTGTCTCTGGGCACTTTCATTTCCCTCCTCTCCCAGTTTTGTTCTCTTGTCTCCTATACCGCTACTCCCTTCCCTGCAGTTTCTGCTCTTTCATGCTTCGCCCATTGCCATCCTCTTTTTCCCTCCCCTCTCGTCTCTGCTCCTATCGTTACTTCCCTGGTGTCCAGTCTTCTCTACTCTCCTCCCTTTCAATTTCCAGCGACCTCGTCTTCTACCCTTCTTATTTCTCCTACCTCTTTGAGTCCCCTTAGTATATGTTCACACACGCCTGCCATTTATAAACGTCGTACCATCTTTCTCTGCTCCCACTGTTTCCCTAAACTCGTACTTTATATTGTCTCCACAGCCTCCCTGTATCTGTTCCCCTCCCTTTCACTTCCCCTTACCTCCGTTCACCTATCTTGCCCTCCTCTGACACTCCCGTTTGCCTTCTCATATTGCTTCTTCCCCAAATGTCTTTGCTCCACGCTCTTAATTCATGTGTTTTTGTTTTCTCTCCCCCCTGTCTTGCTCCCAATCACTACCGTCTCTACTCTTCGTTGTGGCGAGGGCCCTTGCTCACAGGGGCCCATGCATTAGGACTGGCCCACTGACAAACACCAAGCGTGCTTTCTGCTTTCTACCGTACTCTGACCTAGAGCGAGCCAAGGCTCTTTATTTATCACGTCGGGCTGCGTGCTATGTCATCTGGACGTCATGTGGCCAGGTGGCTCACTACACCCGTCTTTTCTCCCACCTCTTTACCCCGCCTGTCTGTTCTCCTTGCACTCCTCTCTTCCATCTCGGCTTCCAGCCTGCTCTACCCTCCCCGATGACGGCTCCTCCTGTTCGCTCCATCCTGCCTGCGCTCATCTCCCTGCTGCCATTATTCCTCCATACTCTTGGCACCTCTCCTCTTCCTCCGCCTGTCTGCTTCTGCTTCCCGCTCTTCCTCCCTCTATTTCACTTCCTCGCGGGCTCCCCCCTTCCAGCTGGGAGCCCTTTGGTACAATTTGCTGTCTCCTCGGGAGACATATGCTGTTGTACTTCCACAGAGGGACAGCTTGTTGGAAGCTGCAGGGAGCTCTCAACATGGGAGGGAGGTGCGATTGCCTGCTTTCTTCTTTTTGGCTTCTTAATTTTACTTAGAATCTCCCGTTCCCTTGCCTCGGGGTTAGAACTTGAAAGGCACAGATGTAGAAAGGAAGCCGTGCAATTTTTGCACTTTGTCAAATATTTTCTCTCTTGTTTTCTGGAAGAAAAAAAAAGTCTGTTGACTTTCCAACATTAATTTTCAAATGAAATGTAGGCTAAAAGGCTCACAAGCAATTTAATGATGTAGAACTGAAGCTAGAGACGTGTCCCATGCCTGTTCATGTCTGCTAGTACCACCTCCGCACTGGTAGTCTTCCAGCTACAAAGACAACTTTACCAACTTCTTAACAACGCTGAAAGGCCACATTATTGGCAAATGCTACGCAGTACAAAACCGCATAAGATAACACAGTGTGTCACTGTGTAGGGGTGTCTAAATTAAGCATCCCCGTTAGGGTTCTTTCATTAGTCAATATAAATGTCTTCTAAACCACCTTCTTCTGCTCTTAATGAAACCTAAGCCCATCTCCTTATGCTAGTGCGTCTATTGGGACCAATACAAACTGCAATCGTCCTTCCCAACCCTCTCACTCATACGCCACAAAGATTAGATACTATTGTGAATTCCTGTAGTAACATTTTGGACATAGCACACCCTAGTCTGGTATTATTGCAATATTCATATAGTAATATAAGTGATGGGTCATGCTATGATACAGAAACACTGCTGCAGTTGCATCATAGTTGAATTTAGGTAACAATTCACACTCCCGACAAGGCAACGAAGCACATATGCAAACCGCACACTACCCCATGAGGGAGTTCACTTGGGAAAGTCTTGAAATTGTCTGTGTGGGAAGCATTTTGGTGTGATGGTGCTCGTATCTTGTGTTAGGTTGCTGTATCTACGGATGTAATCGGAGGAGGAGGTGTTGATACCGCTGGTCTTTGTAGATCCACCTGTAAACAAGACTTGTCCATAAACTGTGCTATTGCTTGAAATCATGAACTCCACTTCCGACGCCCTTCGAAACAACTGCAACAATTTTTGGGGAATCTATATGAGCATCCATACTCCCACTGGAATATGCAAGCGCAAGTCGAAGCCATCCCCACCCTAGTGCTCGAACGACCTTGATAACAACAAACAATCCATCTGCAAACAGGAAAGAAAATGGAGGAAAAACAGAACTGTAAGTCCCTCCGTGTAACATGCAGACGCCCCGTCACACCAGCCACTGCCGTTCTATACCAACAATATCGATGAAGGCTCCAACTGAAGCAGAACACCTGATAGGCCTGCCTATTCCTCACTCCACAGATAGATAAGATAGAAACGTTATTGTTTCAAGTTATTTAAAACCATCACAAGATAAAGAAGCATTGGCATAGCCAATAGGTCTCGCTTTTGGGACCCTATAAGTATTTAGTTATGCAGCACAATATCCTTGGTGCAACAACATCAACTGTTGCATGGCTAAAAACTTATACGGTCCCAAAAGGAAGACCTATTGGCTATGCCCATGCTTGTTTAATGATAGCTATGCGTGTGAGTATTGTATTTGACAGCGGAATGGGGCCCTTGGGCATGGTGAGTGCACCACATAGCACTAGTCGGCCTCGTTTTCACCTCTTCCATGTGCGCAGAGGTGCCATGGTGGTGGCAAAGGCTGAGCGCAGTGTTTCAAAAGGCATCGGGGATCCTGCTATTACGGCCATTGCCGCCACATGCCTTGCCCTCATTTCTTGTTCTGTCCCGGGGACCCGGCTGGCGTGTATGTAGTGTAATCACGACTCTCTAACTCCTCGCATATCCTATTGGCTATAAAGATTTTTTTCTGTCTTTTTAGCTGTCTCAACCAGGAGGCAGCGCATGCAGTGTGCCCACTGTTGAACAAGTTCACACATATCCAAGAATGTTCTCATGTATTCCAAGACCGCTTCAGTGAAGGTGTTCTGGTTGGTCAGGAGTGTCTTCGCTTGCATGCTTGTGATGTGGGGGTGTTTTGGTGCCAGGGGTCCCAAGGTGGCAGCTCCTGGGGAGGAGCAGCCCATTGTCCCGTCATCGGAAACCTGGATGGTCGTTTTAAGTTTGGTCTGCAAATCCTGTCCTAATAGATTACTTGGGATTGAAGGAGAATATAATAATTGTCCTCTCACGCGAGTCCCTCTTCCCTCTAGTTAGAGGGGTTTCGTGCAGGGGATCCTTGACACCGTTCCTGAGAACCTTTGAATGACGGTAGTGTCTTTCGATAAAGGGACCATCCCTTCCCTGAGTAGATCTTTCCACCCCTGTGTCTATTACAAAGTTGTATGGTGCATTGTTCATGACTATCATGACTACTGGTTCTTCCTTTGCTTGGCCCGTGGTTGACTATACTAGGCATGTGTAGTTATGTGCTGCTTCTGCCTCGAGCATCGGCTCCTGTCTTCCTCTTTTGGTTCTGTAGGCTAAACCTTCTGTTGCAAGCAGAGGCAATACATTTACGACCTTAAACACATTGCCCTCCTGGATCCGCTTCCTGTTCAGGACACCAACTTATCCATAGAATACAAAGGATATCTTTTATGTGTAGCACTGAATGAGTCTGTCTGAAGAATGCAGCTTATTTCGGAAGTCCTAACATTTACCAGCGACCACGGAAATTCTTCATACTGTAAGGTGAAGTTGATCAGTTTCCACTAATGGATGGAGACAGTCAAGGGAATGTCTCAGAATCTCAAAGAGTTAAATTAGAATTGTCGGACTCCATGACATTGCTAGGGGAACTGGAAGCCAAGGCTGTGCTTTCTAAACTGGAGTCACCACCAGCAAATCTGCCAGCTGCAATGTCACTCTCAATAATCATGAACCAAGGGAAAGCATATTACTGGTTTCTGCTCTAATCCTCCTGAAAGACATCGGGTGCCCGTGCTTCTGTGCCAGGCCTCCACCTAAAGAATGTAGGGAGATGTCTGTTCAGACAAGATGCAGGCAGGTCTGTCTCGCCTTAAACTCGCATCCTCATTACTGATCTGAACATTCAACGTCCAGCCGCCGGCATCTCTCGGGTATCCGTAATTCCAGTCTTTTTCCACAGTCGTCTGGGACATATTGCATTCTGTCAGCAACAATGGATTCTGGAAGCAGAATGCCAGAAATCTTTTGCAATCACTGTCAGCATCCGGGACCTCATGACACCCAGCTTGTTTATACACTGGAGATCTGCAAATTTGTCCATTCTCGAAAAGAGACAACTTTCCAGCTTCTGCAGCGACAGAGACTTGATTGCGGAGAAGGCAGCCATGAGTTCCAGAGAAGTGATGTGGAATTCTGGCTCTTCTCACGAAAAGCATTGCTCTCCTGTAGAAAGGGACCTGCATCAGGCGCCCCATCTGCTGGCATCTGATTTAGTGAATGCCTCCGGCTGTGACCAGACGGTGGTTCTCCCATTCCAAGCCTCCACGCTCTACAGCCACTGAAGCTTTTTACTTATGGCTTGCTTGGGTTAGGCAATCACATCTGAGTAGATTAGACCCATGCAAGGTGATGAATTTTTTATCTGTGAAGTGTTTTAGTAAAGCGTATCTTGAAATATCGCCTGGATTGAAAATGGTTTTAGTCCCAGGTTTCAAACCAAGAGACGCAGAGAATTCCTCTTAGGACGGCCTTCTGTTCCCTCTTGATGACTTTTAACTTTGTTGTTGCTAGTCAAAGACAGGTCTATCCGAGTCAGGTTGAGTTATGATTTTTCTTGATTGATTATGAATCCTAATTCTTGTTAGAGGCAGACTCCACCGTAAACGAGTTCTCAGTTCCTTATGGTCTTGTTACATGCGAATCATGCAGTCCACAAAGTGGTGCAGGGCTCGAAAAATCATAAAACTTTTACTAGAACTGCAGGTCTAGTAACTTGAATAATCTACTCTGCCTAACTGTAATGCACTTGACCTGTAAACTGGTCTTTAGTTGTGTGATCCTAGGCAAATATTTTGTCTTATGCAGCTGCCTTTTTCTACATTATCACTTAAGAGAGCCCCTTTCCAGTATGCAAGTTCAATATTTCTGATGTACAAAAAAAACTCTTTTTATTTCCTCGACTAAACTTTTACTCCTTGTATAATCAGTATCAAGCTCACATATAGGGTACACATGATCCCGGGCTTGCCTTTTCGTTAATAGCATTGTCATCTGGGCAGGAGCTGGTATGTTTCCCAGTTCATGTTTAAAAACTCACTTTTCATAAACCTATTATTAAACCATAATTTGGTAGTGCACTATCATTTACAAATGGCACATTTTCCATTGAAATGGCCATAAAACTTTCTCACTAACATAGTTTTACTGATAAAACTATATAGTGCATAAACAATATTTGGAAATCGGGTTTCAGCAAAAACATTTGATTTGCCATCATTAAATAAAGTGTTCTTATTTGTTTTGCTACTATAAAAATCTTTTTTTCACCACTGAATTAAAAAAAGTCTTCATACCTAGTAAAATATATTTGGAATGTTTGAACAGTTCACTTGTTAGCTATTTCAGTGTTGTGTTAGAAAAAAGCCTGAAATCTTCCAACCTTTCATTTCATATGCCTTGTGGAGCAAGATTGTAACAGTTCACTTTATAAAATCCTCTACCTTCAGTCCAGAAACAATGGTAAATGTAGGAAGGCAAACTGACTTTTGACCTCCGCCTCTGAAGGCAGAGCAAACGTGACACGATAACAGGATTTAAAGGCATCTTTATTGCTCGTACAAATTGTGCGCAAGCAGAAGACCTGTTGCCAGTGCTCCAGAACAGGCGAGCAGGCCCTAAAAATAGCTCGTCATGATTACATCTGGCTCCCCATTGCAAGTGGATTTTTTGAGTCCTGTGATGGACACGCCTTTGGTCCTAAGTAACTCCACCACTGCTTTTATTATCTTGGTGAAGCACCAAGGATCTGAGAACGATTGGTGAAACCTTGGATTTGATGGGAAAATGTAAATGGACAAATATCCATCTTTGAGGTCCATATGAATGTTCGAGTCTCTCCATTTCAGGCAGTCTTTCCAAAGATCCAGGCCTTCCATCTTGAAATGACCAGAAAGGTGTTGCTGTGGAGCATGGCTGGAGGGTATGTAGAACCTTCGCACGGTAGCTCCTTTACCTCTCTGTCTCTAATTGTTTGTTTTTGTCGGGGAGAAAAAACGGATCTTGGAGTGGCAGATTGTCCTGGAGTTCAAAAGTATTCCAAATGAACACACTTGTACAGGTTCCAGATATCCCAGATCCTAGGACCGAGTGCACCACTTGTGAACAAACTTAGTCTGCCCCTAACTTTATATGTGAAAAAGTGGTTGTGGTTACTTGTAAGTCCATATGCTGTATGGAAATTCCAAGTGTTTCTAACATCACTTCTGCCATATCTAGTGCTTCCACCTCTAGTCCTAGACTAGAAGAAGGTGTTTGCTTGTAGCTGGTTTAGCCAGCTCCGCCTTTTGTGCTCCTTCGATACTCTTTCAGAAGACTTGAACATATTCTCAGCCTCAACGAGTGCCCCTGGCCTTGCTCAGCCCTTCCAAAAAGACTACACTTAAATACCTTTCTCAGTGACCAGTGTGATTTATTTAGTGCAGTGGATGTACTGACAAATGTGCCCAAGTATTTAATGAGTGGTTCTCTAAGGAGAAGTCCTTCCACCACCGGACCTGCTTCAACAGGGGCATATTCAGCTAATTTAGGCTAGCTTGAGAGCTGTATGGAGCCGGTCTGTTCTTGTGATATGGCACGGTTTGCATTGCAGAGGCGGCATGTGGTCCATTGTGCCCAACCAGCCAGTGTGTATGGGTCAAATGCTGTGCCCTCATCTTTCACTTAGTAAAGAGCTGTCTGGTTTCGAAAGGCTTCTTGAGGACATATTGAACATTTCTTTAGGAATGCCTTCTGCCCATTACTTACCATCGGCTTTGTGGTTTGTAACTCATATTTACTTGGTTTCTGTCTTCTGGCTTTTGTGTTTTTTCGACTGTCTTGCCTGCCTTTGTCCCTCCTGTGAAGCATGGCCCTTTACCACCTCTTTGACTGGTCCTTGTATTCTTACACGAGGGTTCTCATTGTGGGAACTTCTTTCCTCCCTTTCTCGTGAGGCACTCCAGTAAATTTCATGCGTTTTCAGTTGTCTCCTGTGTGCGAACTCACAGCAGGATTTCTTTAAATTTGTACCTGCCTCCAGTCTTTCTGCTTGACTGATTTTACTTATCGTTGCCGCTACCATATGCCGGTGAGGAACAATGCTCCGTCTACAATCTTGTTTCTTGTGGTCCATGCTCTTTACTAATAGCATAACTTAAACAATCCATCCTCTTCCTCAATTGTGTGCCCATGTCATAGGCACAGGGAGGGAAGGGGGTGCAGAAACACCCCCCAAAAAAACATGCTGGAGTTCAGAAGTGAATGAGCAATAAGCAGGCCTTTAATCTGGCCACATTTGCTGTGCATTTAAAGATGGAGGTCGAATGTCAGGCTCTGTCTCCCAGGAAGCTTGGGGTTTACCTTCTCTGACTGCAAAGTGAAAGGATTCATGTGATCATATTGCTGGTTATGGGATTGTAAAAAGGCAGCAGGATGTTGTTTTTCTAGCTCATAACAGAACCTAAATGCCTGTAAATCAATTGTATAAATATTTCATAATCTATCAGAATTTGGAAGGCAGAAATGAAGCACATTTGTGGTAATTCTGAAGTATGGTAGAAACACATATTTCAATTTCATTTGATATTTGTAAAGCTCAAACGTTTGCCGAAAGGCGTCGAGGCGCTGCCTAAGACTGGAAGTATGACAAAGCTGCAAATTTAGGAGAAAAATAGTCAAATACAGGGGAAAAAACCCAGGACTTTAAACCCTTCCTAAAATTGAGAAGGGCGGTAGTCATGGTCAATTTCAGAGGTAGACGATTCCAGTTTAAGGCCGAACAATGGACCAGGCTCCTTCCTCCCTCAGGTGATGCCACTTCCACATATTGTTTTTGTGCTATATAGCTGTTTCAGTAAAACGGTAAGGCTGTGCAAATGTAATGGTCATTTCTATAGAAAATGTGTTTGCTGTAATAGCAGTGCGCTAACACACACTGCATATTTCACTCTGCGTCACTTAACTTCTCTCTACACCACGCCACTCCACTCTACGACACTCTATGGCATGAGACTCTATGCCACTTCACTTTACACCACCCTACTGCATTTCACTTTACGCCACTCTGTTCTACTTCACTCTACACCACTCTACTCCACTCTATGCCACGCCACTTTACAACACGCTCTCCACTCTACGACACACAACTCCACTCTACGACACGCACCTCCACTCTATGCCACTGCACTTTGTTTACAACATTGCTAAGCTAGACCTATTGGCTTTGACCATGCTCGTTAAACTTTCAGTAATGTGGCCCAACAGGTCAAGTAATTTATCTTGACAGGCTTTTCAAGACCTATCAATGCCTTTCTTCTGATCTTTGGTGAATTTTACCACGAGTCATCATGTTCAGGTCGACATCTGGGATCAGCACCTCATTCCCTTGCAGAGAGGGCCTTGGGCGTCCTACTCGGAGTCTGTTTCAGGCTTTCTTTAGGAAAAGCTTTGTGAAGGCCGGATTGGACATAGGTGCCAATGCCAGCATCCAAGGCCGCTCATCGGGAGAAAGGCTGAGCAAGTCAGACTGAGCCTTTCTCAAAAGCGGAGTCTGTTGACTACAGCCTTCTGCACTTTGAAGTCTCCTGTGTTTACCACCCCTGGTACGTGGGTGCCCGGACCTCCTGGAAATCTGACATCCTGGAAGTATCCAGGTCTGTCCCTGAATCCTTTCCAGCCCAGAAATTCTCTGATTGAGGCTCTGTGGAGCATTATTTATGGTTGCGAGGAAGTCCAATTTTAACTTGTCTGTGTCATCGAAATGTCCACCTTGTTCAGACTTGCGTTTCATATTCTGGAACCCTCCCTCCTGAAAGGTCACTTTGGGTGTCATTTCTGTCTTTTTGGGGCATATACCCCTTTAGTTGCCTAGTAAAGGGTTTGAAGGCTGAGGATAATGTATTAAGGATAACTTGCGCAACTGTGTTACCTTTGGCCTTGGTGAGGCCGTCCTCAAAATACATATCCACTGGAAACGGTCTATTAGGTGCCATGATCATTCACTTGATGTTGGTAATTTGTGATGTAACTAACAGACCCCCTTTAAGTATATGTGGGGTTCGCTCACTGTGGTAATATGCAGAAGTTACGCAGGTCATGCAATCTAAATAAGGTAGAGGGAAGGGGCAAGCTCCTACGGGGAGTACCTGTGTTTACAATAATGGCAACCCCACCTATCTCTGAGGACTGGAGCATCAGGGGAGGAAAGCCTCAAATAAATGTTTGAAATTTCCCCAAAACTTTGGAAAAATCCTGATTTCTCTTAATTGTTGCTGCTACTCGAGTGCTCGGGCACTAGAGTAGCTGGTTGACTGGTCTCTGCCAGTGAATGTACAACAGTGCCCATGGAATGGTATAAGAGGTCAGTTGGCGTGTCAGCTCCCCTGAGGTGCTTGGCGTATCGTCTGGTTTGGGGTCCGCCAAACGTAGGGGGACAGTGCAAGATCTGAGACGCCAACAGGAGAGGGGTGCCTATGTTAGCGTCAGAGATCGCTAACCACTTGAGGTTGGGCCACAACAACGGAAGTTGAAATGCAAATGAGTTAAACGGCAGCAATAGTCAAGATATACATCTGCAGAAAATAAACACAAATTGCTGTAGCATTTGAGTCTCAGTTACAGCAAATAGAGCAAGCACTTTTCATCCTTGCGTAGGCAGGTCAGATGGTGGCAGCACTAGCTGATATTTCAACAGTTGTGTAGGCCTCCTTCACACAATTTCACATCGTATGTTAATTACAATTGGCACATATGTGACCTTTGCTCTGGGCGCTCTACAGAAAGATCAGGGGTTGGATGAGCAGGTAGTCTGAAGTCCTTAATGTCCCAATGTTTATCTTCTGTGGCCCGTGATTTTGATCCTCAATCCACTATTCAACGACAGAAGCCCTTTGTGTCTGAAGCTCCCAAATCGACCACTTTTATCAGACTTAATTTAAGGATAACTAAAAAATGTACGTTGAATTAGGGAAGCATTTGGGCTCATCATTTCTTCTAAGTCCTGGTAATTTGCTTTTTGTACTGGTTTTCCGCATCAGTAATTTTGAATACATTTTCTTTTAAAACGTAAGCTGTGCATTGAAATTATTTTGCCATTTATCATATCTTTGTGGTTATGCAAATACTACCTTCCCACTTAAGTAGTAACAAGCCATCTTGAAATAGTCAAAGAGCCTTACAAAAGGAGTGCTGAAAACATACTGTGAATCTGCTGTGTGATCCAATATCTTCAATTATTCGCAGAGGTTCTATTGTGCATCCTTAATAGTTTGTACACATCAGTTTATAATTTCTGTATGATCCTCTCTGCTGATTCAATGAACGTGGGCCAGTTAATTCTTGAATTAAGTTTCACAAAGTGGAGAAAAGAGAGTACAAAAGTAGTATCCTGGATGTTTGAACGTATCCACAAATTCACTATTATGTAAATGTGTCTGCAAACCCTTGCACACTTAGCACTGGTGGGCAACTCCAGTATCACATCTCTAGTGACACCTGCTGCCAAATTCAAAATCGCAAATGGGGAATCGCTGCGCGCGGGAAAGGAGGAGCCAGCCCTTTTTCTTTGTATGTGGGACAACTAGAGTGGCCTTGATCTATTGTGTGCGATGACTCTCTCAGATGTACTGACTTTGTGACGTCATGGGGTGTAGTACTCTACGAGCAAACAGAGAATTGTGGAAGCAAAATCTGGAACGTATGGATGAAACCTAATTTGGGCACCGCTCACAATACTCTGCCAACCTAAGGTCATTCAACCCTTTGAAACATAATGAAATCATTCCTAGGTTTGAGTATAGAGTCTTGTGCAGTGATATGTCAGTGAGACTGCACTGCATACATTTTAAGTTTAGCCACTTAATACATAGTATGTAATTCGGACATGCACAACTTCTAGCTTAAAGTATACGTTAATCCTTTGTATCTCAATGACCTTGTATGTTTATTAAAGATATCTTAGCCGTCAGCTAATGGCCTCTCTGATGATAGAAGTTAATCCTCTGTACCCCAAAAAACCTTGTTGCCTGTGTATTAAACATGCCCTAGCAGATGGCTAATGGTGCCTCTGATACTATAAGCTTTTCCTCTGTATCCCAGTGAACCTCATTGCATGTGTATTAGAGCAGTATGGAGCCCTAGCAGATGACTAATGGTCCCTCTGATGATAGAAGTTAATCCTGTGTGTCTCAATGAACCTCTTTGCATGTGTATGGCTAATGGTGCCTCTGATGATATACGTTAATCCTCTGTATCCCAGTGAACCTCTTTGCATGTGTATGGCTAATGGCCCCTGTTGGAAGGCGGACCCCGAGGAGTCGGTGAGACCACCAAGGGGGGGCCCTCTCACTGCACGAAGTAGCCGAGCGCTGCCGAGAAGTCTCCTGAGAGATCCTTCTCCTATCCCGTACTAGCACAGTAACACCACCACACCGGACTCAAGGAGGTTGTCTCAAGACAAGCAATTCTTTATCATCAATAAAAAGGTTACGAGTTCAATATTTACACGAAGGGATCGAGGGATCCACCAAAAGTCTCAATGTCTCTTTGGAAGGGTAGGGGTAGCGGGTCAGTCTTTGGCAGGAGTGCGGTACGAGGGTACCTGGGGCCCAGTTCTTATCCTCAAGCTGGAGGACCTCCGATCTCGGAGGGGTCGAGCCGCGACGGCGTCAGCAGGGCTCTGGCGTACAGTTCGTGGAGAGCCGCGATTCAATCAGCAGGGCTCTCAAGATGGTTTCTGCTCAGCTCGAGCCGCGACGTCGTCAGCAGGGCTCCGAGGAAGGTTTCAGCGAGGTTGGGCCGCGACAGCGTCAGCAGGGCTCCGATGTTGTTCAGAAAGGGTTCACAAGAAGGAGCCGCGACGCAGTCAGCAGGGCTCGTGATGGTTCCGACAAGAGTTCTTCTCCGTAGGGTCAGCCGCGATTCAATCAGCAGGGCTCTCGACTCCGGGATACAACTGCCGAGCTGTGGTGGGGTCGCCCCAGATATAGGTCTGGAGCCCTTTGATGTCCGGACCTATGCGCCCGAGGGGGCGGAGTGGCCGGGTGGAGGGGGCCAGACGCCCAGCAGGAGAGGCGCCAGGCCCATGGGAGTTTGCAGGGTGATCACACCTCGAGAGGGGAGGACAGTTGGGGGTCCCATCGATACTGTCCTCCGCCGGGGCGATGAATGGTTCCTGCGGCACCCCCTGGTCAGTTCGTGGTGCCTCGATGTCGGGGCTTCGCTGGGGTCGAGGCTGGGTTGAGCGGGGTCGCGCCGGCTGGGGCACGGTGTGACGTGGATGCCAACAAGATGGCGGAGCCACGAGGAGTATGCGACCACGTGCAGCTCCGGGTGAAGGGCCTTGGTGCAGTCCAGACGGGTGGCCCGTGACGGCCGGGGCGGGGAACGGCCACAATCCAGGGGGTTAAGGACCACGCCACGAGGCCAGGTCCAACAGGCGTCCCCCCCAGCCGAAGGCATGGAGAGTCACCCATCTCCTTGGGGATTCTCCTCGTCAAGGCGGAAGAAGCGGGACAGGCCGTCGGCGTTGGCGTGGTCATTGCCGGGCCGGTGTTCGACGTCAAAGTCCATCCCTTGTAGCGAGATGGACCATCGCAGCAGCTTGGGGTTCTCGCCCCGCATTCGCATTAACCATTGCAAGGGCCGGTGGTCGGTCTGGACCCGGAAGTGGGCGCCAAAGAGGTAGGGCCGGAGCTTCTTGAGGGCCCACACCACAGCGAAGGCCTCGCGCTCAATAGTGCTCCAGCGTTGCTCCCGCGGCAGTAGTCGCCGGCTGATGAAGGCCACTGGTCTGTCGAGCCCCCTTTCGTCAGTTTGGGAGAGGACGGCCCCGATCCCATACTCGGAGGCGTCCGTCTGTACCACGAACTCCTTCTGGTAGTCCAGGGCTTGCAGCACCGGAGCAGTACACATGGCCGTTTTGAGGGTGTCGAAGGCTGTTTGGCAGCGGGGTGTCCAGTGTACCTTCTTGGGCTGTTTTTTGGACGTTAACTCTGTGAGGGGGCCAACAATGCTCCCATAGTCCCGGATAAACCGCCGGTAGTATCCGGTGAGGCCCAGGAAGGCCCGGACAGCGGTCTGGGTAGTGGGGGGTTCCCAGGTCTGGATGGCATCTATCTTCGCTTGGAGGGGGGCCACCTGCCCGCTCCCCACTTGATGGCCCAGGTAGGTCACGGATCCGTGGCCGATTTGGCATTTGCTGGCCTTGATTGTGAGCCCGGCCCGCTGGAGGGCGGCCAGGACGGCCTCCAGGTGGAGGAGGTGCTCGGCCCAGTGGTTGCTGTACACGGCAATGTCATCTAAGTAGGCCGCGCTGAAGGCCTCAAGCCCGGCCAAAACCTTGTTCACCAGTCTTTGGAAGGTGGCCGGGGCGTTCTTCATTCCGAAGGGCATCACCCGAAAGTGGTAATGCCCATCCGGAGTCGAAAAGGCGGATCTTTCTTGGGCGCCGGGGGTGAGCTGGATTTGCCAGTACCCGGCGGTGAGGTCCAGCGTGCTCAAGTAGCGAGCGGCCCCTAGGCGGTCGATCAGTTCGTCGGCCCGGGGTATCGGGTGTGCGTCCGTCTTGGTTACTACATTCAGGGCTCGGTAGTCCACGCAGAATCGCAACTCCGGGGGGTGACCGGGAGCTGCGGCCTTGGGCACCAGGACGACAGGGCTGGCCCACGGGCTGTCGGAAGGCTCGATGACCCCCAGGGCCAGCATCTTTGCTACTTCGGCCTGGATGCAGGCCCGCACTCGGTCAGGCACCCGGTAGGCTCTGTGTCGTATGGGGGGGTTCTCCCCGGTGTCGACGTCGTGGACGCACCAGTGGGTCACCCCCGGGGAGAGAGAGAAGAGGGCTGCGTAGTCCCGCAGTAATCGCTGGCAGTCGTTGCGCTGCTCCGGGGTCAGGGACGAGGCGAGTTGGACCCCTTCGATCGATCCATCGTGAATGTCGGATTGCAAGAGGTCGGGCAAGGGCTCGGAGTCGTCCTCGCCCCCCTCGTCGGTCGCCAGCAGCAGGCTCAGTTCGGTCCGGGCGAAGTGGGGTTTTAGCCTGTTCCCATGTAGGACCCGGAGGGGGTTCCGGGGTGACTCCAGATCGACCAGGTAGGTGACGGGACTTTTCTTCTCCACCACCTTGAAGGGCCCGGTCCATTTGTCCTGGAGGGCGCCGGGTTCGACCGGGGCCATGACCCATACTTTCTGACCTGGCTCGAATTCTACCGTAGAAGTGTTGCGATCGTACCACCGCTTCATGTCCTCCTGGCTGGCCTCGAGGTTGGCTTTGGCTATGGCTCGGAACTTGCGGGTCTGGTTTCGGAGGGTCAGGAGGTATCGGTAGACGTCAGGAGGGGCGCCTCGGGGCTTCATCTCCCAGCCCTCCTTGACCAGGCTGAGTGGTCCGCGGACCGGGTGTCCATACAATAGTTCAAACGGGCTGAACCCCAGGGACTTCTGCGGGACCTCCCGATAGGCAAACAGGAGGCAGGGCAGCAGGACATCCCATTTCCGCCTGAGGGGTTCTTCCAGGCCCTGGATCATCCCTTTCAATGTTCGGTTGAACCGCTCAACCAGTCCGTTCCCCTGAGGGTGATATGGGGTCGTGAACTTGTATGTGACCCCGCATTGTTGCCACAGGGACCGCATGTACCTGGAGATAAAGTTCGTGCCACGGTCGCTCACCACTTCGCTGGGGAATCCCACTCGGGAGAAGATCCCCATCAAGGCCCGGCCTACCACAGGGGCCGTTATAGTTCTGAGCGGGACCGCCTCCGGGTACCTGGTGGCGTGGTCCACGAGGACCAGGATGAAGCGGTGGCCCAGGGCGGTTTGGGGGTCCAGGGGTCCCACAATGTCGATTCCGACTCGTTCAAACGGGGTGCTGACGGCGGGAAAGGGCTGGAGGGGGGCCTTGACCCGACCCCCCGTCTTTCCGCTGGCTTGGCAGGTCTGGCAGGACCGGCAGTGGTTGTCCACATCTCTCCGCATCCGGGGCCAGTAGAAGTGGGTCACCAGACGACTGTACGTTTTGTCTTGCCCCAAGTGTCCGGCGAGGGGCACATCATGGGCCAGGTTGAGAAGGAACTCCCGGAAGCGGAGGGGGACCACCAACACGCGGCCGGCCCCGAGTTCTGCCACTTTCTGTTCACTGTACAACAGGCCCTCGGCCCAGTAGATCCAGTGGGTGCCGGTCTGGTCACCGTTGGCTTGCGCGGTCGCCTGCTGTCGGACCCCTTCGAGAGAGGGACAGGACTGTTGCTCTTGCTGGAACTGCTCTCGGGTGGGGCCCCCTTCATGTTGCCATTGCGTCAGTTCTGGTAGGGCGTTCGGAGAAGCCATCTCTTCGGGGGAGGATTCGCTGGGCCCGGGGTCGGTGTCCGCCTCCTCCTCGCTGCTGGCGGGAGGGGGTGTGAGCCCCTCGGGTCGGGCAGTCCCGGAGGTCGAGGATGAGCGGGGGGCCTGGGCGGTCATGGACCGGGTGATGGCGCAGGCCCAATCAGCCAGTCCCAACATTCGGAGGTGCTCTCGTCGTTCTACTTGAGCCCAGGGGGAACTCTCCAAGTCGTTCCCCAGGAGGCAGTCGACCGGGGCGTCGTCGCGCACTGTCACCTTCAGCAGGCCCGTCACCCCTCCCCACTCGAAGGGGACCAGGGCCATCTGGCATAGGCTTTCACTGTTGTCGGCCGTCCGCACAGGGCACAGCACATTCGGTAGAATCTGTTCAGGGGTCACCAGGTGGCAGCGGACAGCGGTGATACTGGCGCCGGTGTCGCGAAGGGCTTCGGCCCGTTGTCCGTTGACCGTGACCTGCTGCCGGTACTTCTGGGTGTTGGTTGGGATGGGGGTGCAGGGTACCATCTCTCGGCTACCCAGGCAGACCAGGGACATGGCTGCCGGCTCCCACTCAGTGTTTTCTCGGTCGAGGGCCTCTTCTTTCTCCTCTCCCCCCAAGGCGGCGGCTGTCAGCTGCCGGGGCGGGGGCCCGCCGGCCCCGTTTCTTCGGTTCAGGGGGCAGGCCGGGTCGCTGGCAAAGTGTCCGGTTTGTTGGCAGCCATAGCAGGTCACTGGTGGCCGTGGTCCGGGTCGGGCCGGGCCCACCCTTTGCGCTAGGCTCGGGGAGAGATGTGGCTGCGGTGGCCCTCGAGGGGGGCTCCTGGGGGCCCCAGCGGGAGGGTCTCGGTTCCTGTTCGGCCCTCCCCCCCCACCGCGCTGGCGTGGGGGTCCGTTGGGGTTCCTCTGGTACTCCCCCATTGAGCTCCGGGGGACCCGGGAGTTGACCCATCGATCGGCCTCGACGGCAAGTTTTCGCGGGTCGGTCATTTTGCTGTCGAGGAGGTGCTGTCTCAGTTCCACGAAGCAATTGTTGGAAAGATGTTCCCAGACGATGAGGTCGACCAGTTGCCCGTAGGTGGTTACTTTGCTGCCTTTGATCCACCCTTCTAGGGCCCGACTGAAAAAGTCCACATATTCCACCCATGTGGTACCCGGGATTTTCTTGCAGTCTCGGAACCGCTGGCGGTACATCTCCGCTGTTAGCCCGTAGCGGGTGAGCAGGGCCTCCTTCATGTGATCGTAGGAGGTCATCACCTCCTCCGGTAGCTGGAGCAGCGTGTCCCGCCCTTCACTCAGGAATCGCCCCCACAGGCCTGCGCCCCAGTCTTTTCGGGGCACTCGATGGGAGGTCATGGCCACCTCGTAGGCCTTGAACCATTGTTGGATATCGTCATTCTTGTAATACTCCTTGACGACCTCCTTCGGGATATGCACCTTGGCCTCGGGGGGCGGTAGAGTGTCTCTAGTACTGGGGGTGTTGGTCCCTCCGTTCTTGGCCTTGATCTCGAGCTCCTTGAGACTGCGCTCGTGCTCAAGAGTTAGTTTCTTTTCCTCCAACTCCCGGTGTCGTCTCTTCTCTTCTATTTCTTCTTGAAGGCGTAGCTGCTCGAGGGCCAGTTTCTTTTCTGCCAGCTGGAGTTTGCCGTCCAGTCGCAGTCGGGCGAGCTCTAGCTCGTGGCTCCGGACCTTTTCCCGCTCTCGTATTTCTTCCTCGGAGAAGCCGGTTTCTAGGCTCTTTCTTCCTCCGGTTGCCGGGGTCAGTGCGGTTGCTGTGGTCTCCGTCAGGGGCAAGGGCCCTTCTTCCTGGGAGGGGCCTGCCCCAGCCTCCAACCATGCCCTCAGAGCTTTCTGCATCTCTTCCTTGGTACCGAGGCTGGTGGTTGCAATGCCTTTGTCTCTGCAGAACTGTTTTAATTCTTTGTGCGTATATTCTTCCAGCCGTTCGGGCTGGAACTCCATTGTCGCGTTGTTTTCCTGGCTGCTCATGATGCTAATCGTTTGGATGGGTAGCTAGTGGGTACTGGCTGGTACGTACTGCGTTCGGCTCGGATCCCGTCGCTGGCCACCAAATGTTGGAAGGCGGACCCCGAGGAGTCGGTGAGACCACCAAGGGGGGGCCCTCTCACTGCACGAAGTAGCCGAGCGCTGCCGAGAAGTCTCCTGAGAGATCCTTCTCCTATCCCGTACTAGCACAGTAACACCACCACACCGGACTCAAGGAGGTTGTCTCAAGACAAGCAATTCTTTATCATCAATAAAAAGGTTACGAGTTCAATATTTACACGAAGGGATCGAGGGATCCACCAAAAGTCTCAATGTCTCTTTGGAAGGGTAGGGGTAGCGGGTCAGTCTTTGGCAGGAGTGCGGTACGAGGGTACCTGGGGCCCAGTTCTTATCCTCAAGCTGGAGGACCTCCGATCTCGGAGGGGTCGAGCCGCGACGGCGTCAGCAGGGCTCTGGCGTACAGTTCGTGGAGAGCCGCGATTCAATCAGCAGGGCTCTCAAGATGGTTTCTGCTCAGCTCGAGCCGCGACGTCGTCAGCAGGGCTCCGAGGAAGGTTTCAGCGAGGTTGGGCCGCGACAGCGTCAGCAGGGCTCCGATGTTCCAGGTGGTTCAGAAAGGGTTCACAAGAAGGAGCCGCGACGCAGTCAGCAGGGCTCGTGATGGTTCCGACAAGAGTTCTTCTCCGTAGGGTCAGCCGCGATTCAATCAGCAGGGCTCTCGACTCCGGGATACAACTGCCGAGCTGTGGTGGGGTCGCCCCAGATATAGGTCTGGAGCCCTTTGATGTCCGGACCTATGCGCCCGAGGGGGCGGAGTGGCCGGGTGGAGGGGGCCAGACGCCCAGCAGGAGAGGCGCCAGGCCCATGGGAGTTTGCAGGGTGATCACACCTCGAGAGGGGAGGACAGTTGGGGGTCCCATCGATACTGTCCTCCGCCGGGGCGATGAATGGTTCCTGCGGCACCCCCTGGCCAGTTCGTGGTGCCTCGATGTCGGGGCTTCGCTGGGGTCGAGGCTGGGTTGAGCGGGGTCGCGCCGGCTGGGGCACGGTGTGACGTGGATGCCAACAAGATGGCGGAGCCACGAGGAGTATGCGACCACGTGCAGCTCCGGGTGAAGGGCCTTGGTGCAGTCCAGACGGGTGGCCCGTGACGGCCGGGGCGGGGAACGGCCACAATCCAGGGGGTTAAGGACCACGCCACGAGGCCAGGTCCAACAGCCCCTCTGATGATATACGTTAATCCTCTGTATCCCAGTGAACCTCTTTGCATGTGTTTGGCTAATGGCGCCTCTGATGATATACGTTAATCCTCTGTATCTCAATGAACCTCTTTGCATGTGTATGGCTAATGGTGCCTCTGATGATATACGTTAATCCTGTGTATCTCAATGAACCTCTTTGCATGTGTATGGCTAATGGTGCCTCTGATGATATACGTTGATCCGCTGTATCTCAATGAACCTCCTTGCATGTGTATGGCTAATGGCCCCTCTGATGATATATGTTAATCCTCTGTATCCCAGTGAACCTCTTTGCATGTGTTTGGCTAATGGCCCCTCTGATGATATACGTTAATCCTCTGTATCCCAGTGAACCTCTTTGCATGTGTATGCTAATGGCGCCTCTGATGATATACGTTAACCCTCTGTATCTCAATGAACCTCTTTGCATGTGTATGCTAATGGCCCCTCTGATGATATACGTTAATCCTCTGTATCTCAATAAACCTCTTTGCATGTGTATGGCAAATGGCCCCTCTGATGATATACGTTAATCCTCTGTATCCCAGTGAACCTCTTTGCATGTGTTTGGCTAATGGCCCCTCTGATGATATACGTTAATCCTCTGTATCCCAGTGAACCTCTTTGCATGTGTTTGGCTAATGGCGCCTCTGATGATATACGTTAATCCTCTGTATCTCAATGAACCTCTTTGCATGTGTATGGCTAATGGCGCCTCTGATGATATACGTTAATCCTCTGTATCTCAATGAACCTCTTTGCATGTGTATGGCTAATGGTGCCTCTGATGATATACGTTAATCCTCTGTATCTCAATGAACCTCTTTGCATGTGTATGGCTAATGGGCCCTCTGATGATATACGTTAATCCTCTGTATCTCAATGAACCTCTTTGCATGTGTTTGGCTAATGGGCCCTCTGATGATATACGTTAATCCTCTGTATCTCAATGAACCTCTTTGCATTTGTATGGCTAATGGTCTCTCTGATGATATACATTAATCCTCTGTATCTCAATGAACCTCTTTGCATGTGTATGGCTAATGGTCCCTCTGATGATATACGTTACTCCTCTGTATCTCAATGAACCTCGTTGCACGTGTATTAAAGATGTCCGAGCCAACAGCTAATGGAGCCTCTGATAGCTGCGTGTGGCATCCAAGCGAGCAGGGAAAGTAATGATGGCGGTGAGAGTTGATGTGTGGCCTTTAACTCATTCAGTTGTCTCCACTTTGTGACAGGCACCCATTTTCTGGACGTGAAGTACCCCTCTCCAATGGTTCTGGATTTTTGGTCTCCAAGGATGGACTCATTGTGACCAACGCACATGTGGTGGCCAACAAAAGAAGAGTGCGTGTGAAGCTGGCCAATGGGGAGATGTACGATGCTGTTGTACGCGATGTGGACCAGGTGGCAGACATAGCTACCATTAAAATCAATGCCAAGGTAAGCAAGAGCTGGCGTTATTGACTCTGCGTTTACTCACCAAAGTTATATGTAAGAACATTATTGGTGCTCAACTGACCCTTTTGTTCCCCCCCCCCCCTCACGGCCCCACAAAAAAGGGACCCCTCTCTCCATGCAAAGTGTTGGTGGAAGGAGTTTAGTTTTATATATACGTAATGTATGAGATGGGTGTGAGAAGAAAACCAATTCAGAAACTAGGTTTATTCGTTTATTATTGGATTATTGCATTTTACAAAGCATAGTCTGCAATAGCACAGCAGGTGTTCCATTTTAGCTAACATAAAAAGTAGAATGCAGTCATATACAAGGAAAAAGCAACAAAAATGAACACTAACCCACAAACCCCTCTTCGTATTCAGGCGTGCTACTACCTCACCTGTTGGTAAGTTGCTTATACCATCTATATTAAGTACAGTGCGGATTATAGTGGTCTGTGGGTTGACCGTTCACACATTAAAGCAGTAGGACCCTCCGATCCTTGGGGATTCGCAGCCTCAATAGATAACGTTGGCAGCATGACGAGCGAATCGAGGGCGCAGCAGTGATGCCATTTTCATTAGTTGTCCAGCTCAGGGGCCACCTCCCTCAGGCTCCCCTGTTTCTTTTCCAATCAGATATTGCTGGTATAATCCCCAGAAGCCCTTGGGGCGACACTGTGGTGGATGTAGCTCACTATATCCGTCAGAGTGTGTATTACAATAAAGCATATCTGCATTCCATTCTATCCGCATTCCATTCTATCCGCATTCCATTCTATCCGCATTCCATACATTCCATTCCGTGATGAGTGGTATTGGACCCTTCGCCCAGCGCAGCCACTCTACACCTGGCAAGCAACAATCCCATCGCTACCAGCTTCCTGCGGTCTCCCGGTCATAGCCAAACCGTGCGCCCAGTGGGTTGGGCACCAAGAGCTGTCCTGTGATCTCGCTCAGTACCGAAAAGACCTTCTCCCAAAAAGCCAGAACACCAGGACACAGCCAGGCTACTTGAAAGAACCCAGCCTCTTGCTCCGCACACCTGTCGCAGTGTCTCGTTGCCCATACCGATGCAGTCTATTAGGAGTGTAGTACACCTTCTAAAATCTCCTGAGGCGGAAGCCGGGAGACGTCCACTTTTAAAAATTGTATTTTCACTTGTGTGTCACCCTTTAGTCCTGTATTTTAACTGGGCACTTACCCGGCTGTTAGCTCCTTCAGCGGGTCAGAGACGCGCCTGAACAGCGACTCCTTCGCTGCACCGACCCAACGCTAGAAAATACAACATCGGCGAGGAAGTGAGGCAACGCCCACATTGAGGCCACGCCCACCCGCCACAGTACTTAAGCGCTGGCATCAGCGCCAACTAACCAGAACTGCTAAAATCTCCTGAGGCGGAAGCCGGGAGACGTCCACTTTTAAAAATTGTATTTTCACTTGTGTGTCACCCTTTAGTCCTGTATTTTAACTGGGCACTTACCCGGCTGTTAGCTCCTTCAGCGGGTCAGAGACGCGCCTGAACAGCGACTCCTTCGCTGCACCGACCTAACGCTAGAAAATACAACATCGGCGAGGAAGTGAGGCAACGCCCACATTGAGGCCACGCCCACCCGCCACAGTACTTAAGCGCTGGCATCAGCGCCAACTAACCAGAACTGCTAAAATCTCCTGAGGCGGAAGCCGGGAGACGTCCACTTTTAAAAATTGTATTTTCACTTGTGTGTCACCCTTTAGTCCTGTATTTTAACTGGGCACTTACCCGGCTGTTAGCTCCTTCAGCGGGTCAGAGACGCGCCTGAACAGCGACTCCTTCGCTGCACCGACCTAACGCTAGAAAATACAACATCGGCGAGGAAGTGAGGCAACGCCCACATTGAGGCCACGCCCACCCGCCACAGTACTTAAGCGCTGGCATCAGCGCCAACTAACCAGAACTGCTAAAATCTCCTGAGGCGGAAGCCGGGAGACGTCCACTTTTAAAAATTGTATTTTCACTTGTGTGTCACCCTTTAGTCCTGTATTTTAACTGGGCACTTACCCGGCTGTTAGCTCCTTCAGCGGGTCAGAGACGCGCCTGAACAGCGACTCCTTCGCTGCACCGACCTAACGCTAGAAAATACAACATCGGCGAGGAAGTGAGGCAACGCCCACATTGAGGCCACGCCCCTTTTCCTACCCATTAAAATGTGCAACCACAGGACGCGCAGCGGACGAGCGCAGCGGACGAGCGCAGCGGGAGCGCCGTTTGCGCGCCGAAGGCGCGCCTAAGGCAAGCCCGTCTGCGCCCGTCCGCGCACGACCGGGCCTAGGGCCAGACTCCATGCCGGTCCCTCCAACTACAAAGTTGAGTTACTCCCGCAAGGAGCTACTCAGCCTCAGACCCCGAAAAACTAGCGCATGCCACGTCCTGCAAGATCCTAATACCCCCTACGTCAGCTGCACCATTTGCAAACCGACGAAGCTACACCTCCCTAAATCCCCGATCCCACCGCCGGTCATCAAAATGGCGACAATTAATTGCAGATCGCTTCCGAAGCATGCTCTGCATATAAATCACCTGATTGACGATCTAGACCTGGACATACTCTTCTTGACAGAAACGTGGATCACGGGGGATTCCAATTCCGATATGGTATTGGCTCTCCCCCCCGGCTTTCTCATCTTGTCCCAACCACGCCCTTTAGGAAGAGGAGGTGGAATTGCTATCATTTTCAGGGACCACCTAGCCGGCCGTATTAACACTATGACAACCCCGGACTCAGAGAGCTGTCTCTTCACCTTTCAGCTTACTCCGACCAGTTCCCTCTCAGGTCTTCTGGTGTACCGGCCTCCCGGCCACTTCGCCCCCTTCGCAGCTTCCCTTTTGGAAATTGTTTCCTCTTCAGCCCACCTCTCATCAAACTTTCTACTAACAGGCGACCTCAACATTCACTTTGACGACCCGTTGGACACAGGCGCCGCTGATCTTATCTGCGACCTGGCTTCCCATGGCCTTCTTCTTGCCAACTCAGGCCCAACACATGTCAAAGGACACCTCCTTGACCCAGTGTTTTCAAACATCCCCTCCCTCCAATTTACCAACTCCCAACCTCTCCCATGGACGGACCATTTTGTTATCACCTTCAACATTCCTGGGGCTATCAAGAATCCCCAGAAAGCCCCCACCTTCTCCAAGGACAGATCGTGGGCCAAACTCTCAACAGGGGACTGGGCTACAGCTCTGGACTCTTCTACCCCGAGCCTTTCGGCTGACCCGTCCGAGGCTGACACCCAAGTAAGAGGCTGGCTCTCCTCCTCCCTTGATAGCCTCATTCCCCTAAAAAATCGGGAGATCAAAAACAGGTCAATAGGTCATGCCCCGTGGTACACCCCGGAACTCCGTGACCTCCGCAAAGAATGTAAAAAAGCGGAAAGATTGTGGAGAAAAGACTGGCTACATAGTAATAAAGACATCTATAATATAGCAGTAAGACGCTATAAATCGGCCATCAAACTAGCCAAGTCGACCTTTTACGACAATAGAATTAAAAACGCGGCCAATTCCACTAAGGAATCCTTCCTGATAGTTAAGGAACTACTTAACATTCCCTCAGCTCCCGCAGCCTCTCCCCCCCCCGCCGGGCAGATGTAAGGACTTAGCCTCATTTTTTGACTCCAAAATCACGCGGATCTTGGAATCCCTCCCCCTAATCAGCCCCCCCACCCCGGTGGAGTTAGACGCCCACTCTACCAGCCCGAGGCTGTCCTCCTTTAGAGAAATCTCCCTCGATGAGGTCACTACCACGCTGGCTAAAATGAGAAGTGGATCCCCCCTGGACCCAGCACCCGTCAGATTCTTAAAAACTGTTTCTCCCAGCATCTCACCTACCATTAGGGATCTGATAAGCACATCTCGGGCCCAAGGCATAGTGCCCTCCTCCTGGAAGGGCGCAGTCGTCAAGGCCCTGCTGAAAAAATCCAACCTAAACCCGGACGATTTGGCCAACTATAGACCCATTTCGCTCCTTCCCTGTTTCAGCAAGGTGGTGGAGAAATTGGTCAATGTGCAACTCTCCCAATTCCTCGAGACGAATAAAATACTACGTCAGTCACAAACCAGATTTCGGCCAGGCCACGGCACAGACACCGCACTCCTCTCCGTCATCGAGGAGACTAGGTGTATCCTGGACTCAGGAGGATCAGTGGCAGTGATCCTCCTGGACCTCAGTGCCGCATTCGACACAGTGGACCACCGTGTCCTCCTCCACCGCCTGGCCAAGGCAGGAATTGTGGGAGCAGCACATGCCTGGATCCAATCCTTCCTCACGGGACGTTCATTTCAGGTGTGGGACGCTAACTCCCGATCAGACCCCCTCCCGCTCACGCGGGGTGTGCCCCAGGGGTCCTCGCTCAGTCCCACCCTGTTTAATGTCTACATGGCCCCGCTGGAGGATGTGGTTACCCGCTATGGGATAAAAATAGTCAACTATGCCGACGACACACAACTCGTCGTCTCCCTGTCCCAGTTGGACAAGAACCCTGAAATCCTACTCAACTGCCTGCAAGACATACATATCTGGATGTGCGAATCCTCACTGAAGCTGAACGGGGCAAAAACGGAAATCATGCTGCTGGGCAACAAATGGTCTTCTGTCCCTCCCTCAGCCTGGCCAGACTCCTTCGGTGACATCCCCACGCCCAAGACAGAAATTAAAACACTGGGCTTCTGGTTGGAGCAGGACCTTTCCATGAAGACCCAGGCAGTCAAGACCGCAGGGACATGCTTTGGTCTTCTCCGCTCAATTCGGAAGATCCTCCCCCTCCTGCCCCCCCTGTCCAGGAAACTTCTGGTGCAGGGGCTCATATTAGCACGCTTGGACTACGGCAACGCCGCATTCCTCGGGGCTCCTGAAACCACCCTGACCAAACTTCAGCGTGTACAAAATGCCGCGGCGAGACTCATTCTCAACCTTCCCCCCAGAGCCCACACCACACCGGCCCTCAAATCTCTTCACTGGCTTCCGGTCCGCCAGCGAGTGGAGTTTAAGGCCATGTGCATCACGCACAAACTCATCAATGGGGTGGGACCCGCCACCCTCAAAGATATGATTACACCCTATAAAGCCCACAGAAACCTCCGCTCGGACAGCGAACATCTGGCCACAGTCCCAAGATTCAAGAAGTCGCGCACTGGTGGACGCCGCTTCTCGGTTAAGGCCTCCTCCACGTGGAACGCACTTCCTCGTCTGCTGCGTCTGGAACCCAGCCACACACTTTTCCGCAAAAAACTCAAAACCCTCCTCTTCCCCAAATAGTTCCGGGTTTTCGCCCGTCCTGGATTTTACAGTACTATAGCGCGGGGATGCCTTCGGGTCACCAGGCGCTCTACAAATCTCAAAATAAATAAATAAATAAATATACTTAAAATGCATTAAACAATGTCTGCCATTCAGGGACACCCGCCTCGCAGCAGAATGACCAGCACTTATCGGGGTCAATCAGGCCGGGGATAGGGCATAGGGGCATTTATGTGACTGTGCCCTAAAAGAGCATGTCTGCCTGAAAGCTTTCGGCAGGGCCTGCTCTGGTTTTAGAAACCAGGGCATAGGGGCATTTATGTGACTGTGCCCTAAGAGAGCATGCCTGCCTGGAAGCTTTCGGCATGGCCTGCTCGGGGTTCAGAAACCAGGGCATAGGGGCATTTATGTGACTGTGCCCTAAGAGAGCATACCTGCCCCGAAGCTTTCGGCAGGGCCTGCTCGGGGTTCAGAAACCAGGGCATAGGGGCATTTATGTGACTGTCCCCTAAGAGAGCATGCCTGCCCCGAAGCTTTCGGCAGGGCCTGCTCGGGGTTCAGAAACCAGGGCATAGGGGCATTTATGTGACTGTGCCCTAAGAGAGCATGCCTGCCCCGAAGCTTTCGGCAGGGCCTGCTCGGGGTTCAGAAACCAGGGCACAGGGGCATTTATGTGACTGTGCCCTAAGAGAGCATGCCTTCCCGGAAGCTTTTGGCAGGGCCTGCTTGGGTTTTAGAAACCAGGGCATAGGGGCATTTATGTGACTGTGCCCTAAGAGAGCATGCCTGCCCCGAAGCTTTCGGCAGGGCCTGCTCGGGGTTCAGAAACCAGGGCATAGGGGCATTTATGTGACTGTGCCCTAAGAGAGCATGCCTGCCTGGAAGCTTTCAGCAGGACCTGCTCTGGTTTTAGAAACCAGGGCATAGGGGCATTTATGTGACTGTGCCCTAAGAGAGCATGCCTGCCTGGAAGCTTTCGGCAGGACCTGCTCGGGGTTCAGAAACCATGCCATAGGGGCATTTATGTGACTGTGCCTAAGAAAGCATGCCTGCCTGGAAGCTATCGGCAGGGCCTGCACGGGTTTCAGAAACCAGGGCATAGGGGCATTTATGTGACTGTGCCCTAAAAGAGCATGTCTGCCTGGAAGGTATCGGCAGGGGCTGCTTGGGTTTCAGAAACCAGGGCATAGGGGCATTTATGTGACTGTGCCCAAGACAACATGCCTGCCTGGAAGCTTTCGGCAGGGCCTCCTCGGGTTTCAGAAACTAGGTTATAGGGGTATTTATGTGACTGTACCCAGAAGAGCATGCCTGTTTGGAAGCTTTCAGCAGGACTTGCTCTGGTTGTAGAAACCAGTAGGGGTGGGCGGAATTTGCGTAATTGCGTTACGCAAATCTCCGCGAAACGGTAAAAAATCTCTGCGAACACGGAGAAATTCCGCGAACACGCGGAATTGCTTGTTCGCGATGCTTTTTTCCTGTTCGCAATTGCTGTTTGCGTGCTCGAGGAGAAATATCTCGCGAACATGCATTTTGAGAACGCGAACAAGCAAAAATTTCGCGAATTTGCGGAAAGCAGACTTTTGAGCAATTTCGCGTTCTCCGCGGAACGCGAAATTCCGCGAGCGGAACGGAATTTGCCGCCCAGGCCTAGAAACCAGGGCATAGGGTCATTTATGTGATTCTGCCGAAGAGAGCAAACATCATCGGGGGTAAAACATGTATGAGGGAGGGGAAATAAGAAGCAACATTCCGTCGGGTCCTGTGCGTCTGTCGCTGACATCACAAATACACGCCCTCCAGCCTTCCTAGCTCCTCCGCCCTGCAACACATAGGGAGCTAGGAACATAGCAGCGCTTCCTTAAATGTCACTTTGGACCCAATCCGGCCTTGCCATCGTCTCTGCATTCCAAAGACAAGCAGTGCGGCAGATGCTGATCTACCTGACACCTGGTCAGCGTCCAGGAAAAGCATTGGCAAAGTCAACCAGGCGTAGCTTAAGGACCTACTGCACTTTACAGAGTTTATGAAAGCGCTTCAGAGCAGCCAGATAGCAGAAGGGTGGTATAACAAGCATTTGCAATGCAATAGGTCTCGCATTTACGAGAGTTTGCGCTATTGACATTTAAAAACACCTCCGGACAATGCCGAAACCACTCGACCCCCACATGAGATGTGCAAAACAAGACGTTCTATTGATCTTCAGTGAAGTGATAATCACGAGAAAGAGGAACAAAGGGGTAATAGATCATGAACAGGCCTATTGGTACTAATAACAATCTTTTGTGGGCCTATGATCTTGATTTGCCAGCTGTATTTGGAGACGAAGATTGCTTTACTGAAGCTTCTCCTTGTTTTGCTCTGATATTTAATATGAATTACTACATTTTACATTTAGCAGAAAGTGCATTATCATCATTAACAATTTCTAATGTTTTATTGTGTCATCAACCTATTAGCCTATCCAATCTTAAATGGTGTATGTTTGTGTATATCTGCATTAACCCTCAGAGCTGAAGTTTTAAACTGTCATCATTATCATCAGCTAGAATCCGTCTTTGAGTTCATTTTTGAGGCAAGATTATTGTACAGGGAGAGCTTCTTTCCACAGGGCCCGACGTTGTTTATTTGGTTGAGTTCTGCTCTGTTCTACACAGAGGCCACTATTCTAAGTTGAAAGGAGCAGTATCTCTGGCAGGGACACCACTTTTCCCAGTTGTAACTGGTATGGTGTTTCTGCAGCCAGATACCCCAGGTGTAGAGACTTGGCTCATCTTTACCGGCTGGTAAAACCACATGCGGCTCAGGCTCCAAGCACAGTCCGAGCCTTGGCCCCCAGGCTCTGCCCTACCCTCTCCTAGGGCACAGGGGACCAAATAAATCTACAGCCTGCTAGACAGAGCCTCTCCTGCCCTCTGACGTTCCCACAACCAGGCCAACCCACTCCCCCTTACCTCCCGCTTTTAGAGGTGGTAAATACGGATACTAGGCCTATGCTGTAATAACAAGAAGCAGGTTTTTGGTATTTTTTTCTATAGGTTTTGTGTTCAAGAAGCTTTCTTTTTAACTGTTCCTATAAAATACCACTTGGAAGGAAATGTTGCTGATGGCTGTAAAACCAATAACTTTATTATTCCATCAACGTCCCATAGTAGCGACTTTATTAACGCATATGTTGCTCGGAAATGTGATTTACCATAATTAATGACACAATTTGTAATGGAGTGAAGAATGCCCTCGCATGAATAGAATGGGTTGGTAATACTTGCGGGAAGGTAGCGAATAAATATTATATAGTTAGCAACACGTACAACAATTAGTTCCTCAAACAATCTAAAAATAATTTGTCTTTTAAATGTCTCCCTTCATAAAGGAATATGAAGCTTTTCAAAGGAAAAACGAACTTAAATTGCACTACCAGCAGTATCCGTATTTGGGCTACTTTTGAGTTGGTTTTGGGCTAGAGAGCGTTCCAAAAATCTTACAAACGCTGCACGCCCCACTTCCAGCTTAGCAAAAACATGTAAGAGTTTGGATAATGGCGATGCGTGCGATACGTAGCGCAGTACCTAGTGATGTTTTCCCGTTCGTGTTTAGTTTTTTACGCGAGAACAAGCTGCTGAGCGTCGCCCGGGAGTTTACTAAGACTACAGGCGTGGTGAGTAAATGATTGACCATCTGAAGCAGAAATGTTCCTCAGTGAACGCAGAGCCTCCGTGGTGATTTAGTACAGCTAATTTAGTCGGTAGGGTAGAAATAGGGGTTATTTTGGATGATCGGCTACCTCTTTTTGAGGGGTGGGACTCTAGTATATGTCGGATTCAGTTTCAACATTTTGCGAGTCCGTCATTTCAGTGATAACGCTAAGATAGCAGTGTCTACATAACATCTCTTTATAATATGTCACCAAATTTGCTGTTTGTTTCTCAATATTAATAGTACTTTTTTAAGGATTCTATTTATTATTTTAAATGTGAAAGTCACAGGAAAAAAACACTGGGACGCTGCCAGCTCGGTCCATGTCATAACACTTTGATTGTTTGGCAGAAGGAATGGGACAAGTCCTAAAACAAGCTAGGGCTCTGATTTAGAATGATTATACTGCCCTGGGGCAGGTTAGCTGCCCGGAGTCCTCTTTCCGATCATCAGCGCCTGCAGCTAAAGTGCCTTACGCAGCCCGGTGGACATTGAATCGCGCCATGCGCGCACTGTGTTCACGCGGGGACAGGAGATGTGCATGTGTACGGAGTGCACATCTCCTGTCCGGGCGCACATGATTTGTCTCCCTTCGCGCCTCAAGGCGAAGCAACACATGCGCTGCGTTCGCTAGGCGAGACCTAAAAACATAATAAAAAGCGGACTGTGTTTACTCCGAGGGCTTCTGCTCTCGTTGGAAAGAAACCTCATCAGTCAGCAGTGCTACCAGTTTTGAACCGGAGAGAGATCTCTTACTGCTGCTTCTTATGGCTGCTCCTCTGGTGCGCTAACATTTGTTCTTCTACTTGGGGGGGAGAATGTGTTAATGTGTGTTAGTGTGTGTGGTAGTGTGTGCACGTGTGGTTGTGTTATATGCCACTCCACCCGCGAAGTTGGTGGACTTTTGGCTACTCTGTGTTATGCTTGTAAAGCGGTGTTCTGGCCAAATTCTGCCAACCAGCGTGTGGTGGATTTTTTTCTCACGCGTGGCTCGCCAACTGTGATTTGGCGTCCCCTAGCATGATTTTTGGTTGCTAGGAGCGCACCCGGTGAGATTTCTCCAACGCGGGAGGTCGCGACCGTTCACGGTCCGAAGGGTGCTGCTCAAGTAGAAAGTCTACTCCAGCGACAGCAGAATTCACGCGAGAAGCCGCACGCTCTGGCACGCCGCATGCTGCTGTCGGTATTGAGTTTTTCAGCGTGCATCGAGCTCTCGATGCTAAATCTCAGCACAACTACCCTATTTCTGCCCGGAAATTTTGGAATTCTGCAGGGTCTTGCTGAGTTTTTGGTGTAACTTTGCGAGTTCCACCGAGGCCTACCCCTGTGTCTTTTATTTGCTGATTTCCTAAAGCCGGCATTGATGCTCCTGTGAAGTAAGACTTGCCCATGGCTCAGTCATGGCAGCGACAGGTCCTTCTTTTCTTGTGCGCATTGACCTCTGCACTTGTCCCTGTTTGAGTTGGCACTTAGGGTGGTGGTTATGAATTCTTGAGCTACTTTCTATCAGAGCCTCTGGTTCATCATTTGCTTAACACTTGCTTTCCCTCTAAAGTCCCCATAACCTTCCCCTGCTGCGGCTCCGCCCATGGCATGTTTTAATGGGTCCCTTGCTTCCCACACAGCGCCCCCTTCCGACGCTGCCGCTGGGACGCTCCTCGGAGGTGCGGCAGGGTGAGTTTGTCGTCGCCATGGGCAGCCCCTTCGCGCTGCAGAACACCATCACCTCCGGGATCGTGAGCTCGACACGGCGCGGGAGCCAGGAGCTGGGGCTGTCCGGATGTGACTTCCAGTACATCCAGACGGATGCCGCCATCGATGTGAGTACAGCCTGCCAGTCCAGACTGGGCCTCGTTGCAGTTTCATGTCCTACTTGTTTTGGGTAAATGCCTTCAAAGATGAAAGCGTGTGAGCGCCTCGCCATCATTCATGCTGCAGCACGGTTTGTGTTTCTTTGTTTTCAGTAATTACACTCCACATACTGTGACCCCAGTTTTGTCAAGAACCTCTTCTCTTAAAGTAGTGATGTCATCCACACATATAGTGCTGTTTCCTTCGCAGCGAGTGCAGAGCCGTCCTCAGTCTGAGCTCTCTTCAGGTGCCCTGTGCTTGGTCTCCCCTCTCTGAACCTGCACTCACCCCCCCAGCTCGGGGTTATTCGCGCCCCCTGTCGCTGCTGCCGTTTCCTTCCCAGAAACCCAGCGCTGGTTGGTCTATCAGCCACACATACAAGTCATTTTCTACAGTTCTAAAGATGCAACATTTGTTGTATTCTAGACATGGGCGTTGTTGGCAGTGTGTCTGTTGTGGTAGGAAGAAATGTTTCGGGCCTTCTGTTGAGGGAGCAGTGGTTGAATGTAAGGGAATATAGGTTTATTCTGTACAGGATAGAGGATTTTAATTCCACATTAGGTGAGCCCTTCTGGAAGAGATGAACGCCGCTGTCTGTGGTTGGCACTTCTGAAGAGTTTGTGGCAGAGGGGAGTTGGAAGGGATGACCTGTGTCTACTTTAGACAAGTTTGGCGTCATCCTTGGTTTTCAAAAAAACTGTTCTCACTCGTATGGTTAAGAGCTATGGGGACTGTGATAACAGTGTCTGTCTTTCTTTGCAGTTTGGGAATTCGGGTGGACCCCTTGTCAATCTGGTAAGTATCACCACATTTCGGAAGTACTTTGGAGAGATGAGACCCGAGAGTTTCAGTGGCATTGGAGAGAGGGTCTGGCGGGATTCATAGTGTGCGGTCGGTGTTTTCATACATGGGACAGCATGTTTTATTTTAACAGCAGTAGTAATGTGTACTTCATCTCTGGCATGGCTTCATTAATCTATCAAGGTGAGACATGTTTTAAAGCCCTTTCAATCCACCTCTTGTTTGGGTACCTGTCTTATTTGCAACCCTCCATCATCTGCTCACCTATGCAAATCAGTCTTGACCCTGCTGCAATAGGAACAGTCCAGCCTGACGGCCAGACCAGGCCCGGCCCTCCTGGAACTGTAACACGCGCAACCAAAGAGCGGTTTCACCCTAGTTGGGGCTCTTCAGTCGGGTGCAGATCGGCTCCGGTGACAAAGGGAGCGCGAGACACACGTCTGGGCATACCTGTCGCACTTAGAACCCAGGACCGGTTTCACCCTAGTTTGGCTCTTCAGTCGGGTGTAGATCGGTTCCAGTGGCAAAGGGAGCACAGGACCCATGTCTGGGCATACCTGTCGCACTTAGAACCCAGGACCGGTTTCACCCTAGTCGGGGCTCTGCAGTCGGGTGTAGATCGGTTCCAGTGGCAAAGGGAGCACAGGACCCATGTATGGGCATACCTGTCGCACTTAGAATCTAGGACCAGTTTCACCCTAGTTGGGGCTCCTCAGTCGGGTGTAGATTGCTTCCAGTGGCAAAGGGAGCACAAGACCCATATCTGGGCATACCTGTCGCACTTAAAATCTAGGACCAGTTTCACCCTAGTTGGGGCTCTTCAGTCGGGTGTAGATTGCTTCCAGTGGCAAAGGGAGCACAAGACCCATATCTGGGCATACCTGTCGCACTTAAAACCCAGGGCCGGTTTCACCCTAGTTGGGGCTCTTCAGTCGGGTGTAGATTGGTTCCAGTGGCAAAGGGAGCACAGGACCCATGTCTGTGCATACCTGTCGCACTTAGAACCCAGGACCGGTTTCACCCTAGTTGGGGCTCTTCAGTCGGGTGTAGATTGGTGTAAGAGTCTTACCAAAGGATATTTCCGCAGGAGCGCCAGGGAGTCTCAGGAAACGGTCGTCAAGGCCTCAACCTTCCACCATCACCTAGTGCCTCTATCAAACCCTAGAGCACACAGATAACAGGGGAAAGAGGGGAAACAAAACAAGGAAAAAAGGGATAGCACTTCCTGGATCTTCAGACGCCACCTCACCGGCAGGTATTAGGATCTCGAGATTCTGAACAAATGATAAAGAAACAGTGAGGATCGTATCACTAGATTGTGGCACAAATGGTGGAGAGTTAAAACATGAATAAGTACCTATCTAATTAGTTTTGTACAGAAGAGAGATGCACAGGATTGGGTTTCTAGGCAGGATCAGCATTTCATAGGACTCTAATGATGGTCTCACAGGTATTAACTCAGTCAGGAAGCTTATCACCATCAAGAAACTTCTGCTCCTATAAAATATAATACCGATATGAGTACTGAGTTTATATCTAGATTCTACACATCCCCCATATACCCAGACGTTGTTACCATCACATCTTTTGGAGTTGTCCAGCGATGCATCGAGTGGTCATCCAGTTAAAAATAGGAAATCTGCACCAGGTCCCATAAACGACACAGTGTTCAATCCATGGGGGCTGCTTCATCCAGGAAACGGGACGGTAAGGTGAAAAGAACTAGGAGAGTTCACTGTAGGACAGCTGCTCTACTACTGCTCAGGAACGCACCAGGGTACAAGCACTGAGGGCGCCAAACCCGGCCGGCCAACGGGACAAAATCCGGAAGGCGGGCGGAGCAAGTGACCCCTAGCTTCAGCCTCTGAGACCGTATGCAGCAAGCTAGAAAATATGCCAAACAATGTACAAACGGGGGAAAAAGAATACCCGCGAAAACCCAGAGCTCTGGACCAGTAGCAAAAAGCAGCTACGAGTGACAAATCAGGAATACAACGGTCAGGGGGAACTCACAATTCCTCGGACAGACGAAAGGAAGCGGAAATCGGAAGTCCGTAATTCCACAACGGGGCAACACTAGAACGCGAAGCCCCGCTGTAACAGGAAGTCAGGCATTTATACTTGCCTGTCTGCCTCACGCACGCGCAATAGCGTGCCACCATCTTGACTCGGCTCTTGGTATTCTCGGCGTTCTCGGCAACCCTGACAATTGGTTCTAGTGGCAAAGGGAGCCCTAGTTGGGGCTCTTCAGTCGGGTGTAGATTGCTTCCAGTGGCAAAGGGAGCACAGGACCCATGTCTGGGCATACCTGTCGCACTTAGAATCCAGGACCGGTTTCACCCTAGTTGGGGCTCTTCAGTCGGGTGTAGATTGGTTCCAGTGGCAAAGGGAGCACAGGACCCATGTCTGGGCATACCTGTCGCACTTAGAATCCAGGACCGGTTTCACCCTAGTCGGGGCTCTTCAGTCGGGTGTAGATTGCTTCCAGTGGTAAAGGGAGCGCAGGACCCATGTCTGGGCATACCTGTCGCACTTAGAATCCAGGACCGGTTTCACCCTAGTTGGGGCTCTGCAGTCGGGTGTAGATTGCTTCCAGTGGCAAAGGGAGCACAGGACCCATGTCTGGGCACACCTGTCGCACTTAGAACCCAGGACCGGTTTCACCCTAGTTGGGGCTCTTCAGTCGGGTGTATATTGGTTCCAGTGGTAAAGGGAGCACAGGACCCATGTCTGGGCATACCTGTCGCACTTAGAATCCAGGACCGGTTTCACCCTAGTTGGGGCTCTGCAGTCGGGTGTAGATTGCTTCCAGTGGCAAAGGGAGCACAGGACCCATGTCTGGGCATACCTGTTGCACTTAGAACCCAGGACCGGTTTCACCCTAGTTGGGGCTCTGCAGTCGGGTGTAGATTGCTTCCAGTGGCAAAGGGAGCACAGGACCCATGTCTGGGCATACCTGTCGCACTTAGAACCCAGGACCGGTTTCACCCTAGTTGGGGCTCTTCAGTCGGGTGTAGATTGGTTCCAGTGACAAAGGGAGCACAGGACCCAGGAGCGGTTTCACCCCAGCTTTGCATTAATTTCTTCTGCCATCCCTGCAGCTTGACTCCCAGGGAAGAGAGTGCATATCTTCCCTTAGCCTTCCTAATGTGCTCCTCACCCCCCCTCTGTGCTCCGTGTTGTGCTTGCCGTCTTGCTAGTGTGCTTCTCCCTCTCCCACTCCTGTTGCACTCATGCCCATTTACTTTTCCTCACCCCAATCTGTATATTGCTCTCTCTTCGTTTTTTGCTTCCCTCCCTGTGCTATGTGTTGCTTCCCGTGCCCCTGTGTTGTTTCTCTCTCCTCTGTACTATGCTTTGTTTCCACCCCTTGGGCTCCAGGTTGTTGTCTTGCGCCCCTGTTTCTCCTTCTGCACTTGACTTCCAGAGAAGCTGAAGATAATTAGATCTGCTTCGCCGTAGAGGCAATGACGTACACTACTTTTGGCTCAGCTTCACCAGGAATCAAATCCTGCAGCCCGACTGCTGGCACCAAGAGCCCCTGGACCTGCAGTTACGGTCTGGGGTGTTACAGTGGAGGAGGTCAGGCCCTCCGCTTTCTTTCACTACGGTGCACGATTGCAACCTCTGCCGCATATACCCAGATGTGCTCCTGTTCTCCCGGAGGCGCTGCTGAGAGTGTGGCATGGGAGCAAAGCGGTCGCTTCTTCTTACTTCTTTCTGCTCCACAAACTTTACATTTGACTTCAAGGATTCCTGGTTTTAAATCATGTTTAGGTCTCACCAGGGAGACACTTTTACATGTATGTAGACAAAAGCCTGTTGTGGACGGCAGTGGTTTAAGTGGGATGACAAAGGGGGTGATGAGGGAAGTTGTCAAAAAGGAGTCTGGCTTAAGTAATTTAGGGAATGGCTTAAAACGTGTCCTGTGCTTTACATGCTGCCTGACCACTGGAGAGAGGCCAAGGGTTTGATGAGCGTGTCATCTGAACACTGTTATGGTCCGTTGACTCGCACTGGCTTCAGACTGCCCCATTGTGCACAGCCTCCCACAACCAGAACTCACCTGGACACCTAAATGCGACTTGTGTACCTTAGAAGCATTGGAAAACCCATCCTTTTAGAGCTGAGTCCTCGTGGCTTTGCCGATACATAGTTAAGTCTGTTCCTGTTGAAATGCAAAATGTACTAAAGCAAAGAGGGTTCACAAATGTTAACAAATTCAAAGTCTTTCTCTACATACAATATAGAATGTGTATTCAGTAACATATTGCTAAAACCATGGGCAAAGCCAGTAGGTCCCAAAGGTGTAGACGTATTGGCTTTGCCAATGCTTCTTGTCCCCTGCTTTCCATTATGTTTTTGTTCCTGAATAAGTGTGCATAAACAGGGTTACTTGTTACGTTTACTACAGCGTGTTAGTTTAGCTCCCTCGTATGTCTGCCAACTCGGAAAGTAAGATCTGTATTTAAGTTTGAGTTTGAAGTTGTATAGCTTGGCCATTAGACATTTAGAAGTGACCTGTGAACTAGAGGCTATTGTGGCTGTTTCTCTCCACCCCTGCTCAGCTCTGTCTCAGTTGTGGCTGTTCCTCTCCACCCCTGCTCGGCTCAACTCTGTCTCAGTTGTGGCTGTTTCTCTCCACCACAGGTGGGCTCAGCTCTGTCTCAGTTGTGGATGTTTCTCTCCACCCCTGCTCAGCTCTGTCTCAGTTGTGGCTGTTCCTCTCCACCCCTGCTCGGCTCAACTCTGTCTCAGTTGTGGCTGTTTCTCTCCACCACAGGTGGGCTCAGCTCTGTCTCAGTTGTGGATGTTCCTCTCCACCCCTGTTCAGCTCAGCTCTGTCTCAGTTGTGGCTGTTTCTCTCCACTCTTACCCTTCTCAGCTCTGTCTCAGTTGTGGCTGTTCCTCTCCACCCCTGCTCGGCTCAGCTCTGTCTTGGCTGTGGCTGTTCCTCTCCACCCCTGCTCGGCTCAGCTCTGTCTCAGTTGTGACTGTTCCTCTCTACCCCTGGCCGGCTGAGCTCGTCTCAGTTGTGACTGTTCCTCTCCACCCCAAATCAATGTCTGGGCGAACGCGCCGGCGGCGCGCCGGAGGCGCGCCGAAGGCGCGCCAAAGGCAAGCCCGTCTGCGCCCGTCCGCGCTAGACCGTCGCCGGGAGCCACAAACCCTGCCTCATTCAATGCCCAATTGAGTACTCACCTTACCAAGCGCATTACATACTCCAGTTTAGAGTTAAAAAACCTTAAAGATCACATACCCCCCACGCTCATTATTCACCAACCCAATTGTGTATCCAAAAATTCCCCGCTGCCATCGAAGGCCCTACTACTTGCCTACTTTGCGGTTTCCAGAGCATTCCTGCTCCTTCTACTATCGACCTGCCAATAACGAACATTGGGACCAGCTGGAACTGCTTTCTAGCTAATGTTCGCTCATTGCCCAAACACGCAACCAACATCTGGGACCTTATCTCGTCTACCCTCCCAGATATAGGATTTATCACTGAAACATGGCTAAAACCCTCCTCCAGCCCTGCTATCGCCATCGCAATACCGGATGGATACCATCTGCTCAAAGTTGACAGACCACGCAAAACAGGAGGTGGCATAGCCATCATATATAAAGATCCGATAAAAGCAACCATGCTTGATCAATATACCAGCAATAAAATTGAAATCCTAACCTTTAGATTGGACATCCATTCTCAGCTAAGCTGGAAAGGAGCACTAGTATATCGTCCTCCAGGTCCCATTTCTGACTCTATTCACCATCTCCTCAATACATATAGCTAACCTTTTAAAGACCGCAGACAACACTCCCAAAGTCCTTTTTCAAGTACTCAACTCCCTCGTCAATCCCAAAGCCTGTAATCCAGAAGATGAACCTACTCAGGCACTCTGTGATAACATTGCCAATCACTTCTCACAGAAAATAAATTATATATATAACAAAATAACTACCAATACCACAAACCACAATCACCACAGCACATTAATCTCCCCCCCTCCCCCCACACTTATCCTCCAAAAATTCCCTCTGCTCACAACCCAAGAAACTGAATTGCTCCTTAAATCTGCCAAGTCAGGCTCCCCCAAGGATCTCAAAAAGTCTAGCAGGGGAACTGGCTTCTCCCCTCTGTCATATCCTCAACAAATCCATCGTGGAAGGCAAGCTACCTGACGACTGGAAGGCAGCACAGGTCATGCCTATAAGAAAGAACACAAAACTTGGCCCGAATGTGATATCCAATTATCGCCCAATTTCATTACTCCCCTTACATAGTAAACTGCTAGAAAAACATATCAATACTCACTTGTCCGCATTCATTGAATCTTCCGGCTGTCTTGACCAAACACAATCGGGATTTCGGCCTCGACACAGCACAGAATCAGCCTTAGTCAATATTATTGATGACATTCGAATGCAGACTGTCACGGGTCGAGCAGTAATTCTCATACTGCTCGACCTGTCCGCTGCATTCGATACCATTTCACACCAGATTTTATTAGAAAGATTACAAATCATAGGAGTACAGGACGCGGCTCTGGATTGGCTAAGGAACTTCCTCAAAGGAAGAACCCAAACAGTCAACTTGGGACGCTTCAGTGCTAAGACCACCTCAGTCACAAAGGGAGTTCCTCAAGGCTCCTGCCTCAGTCCATCTCTCTTTAATGTGTATGTAGCCCCCCTAGCTACTCTCCTGAGAAACATCGGATTCACTCCACTTTCTTACGCTGACGACACTCAGCTTCTCCTTTCGTTTGATAAAGATTCTCCCAATACCAAAAATATCTTCTATGAAGGCATGCAAACAATAACATCATGGATGAGCAATAATTTCCTACAGCTCAATGCAGGAAAAACTGAAATAATGTTGTTCAAGGATGCAATTTCTAGCTGGGCACCGAGTTGGTGGCCCGAAGAACTAGGCCCCCCCCCCCTTCCCCTAAACCAGTGGTCAAAAACCTTGGAGTCTTAATTGACAACAAACTCAATTTAGAGGAGCACATTAATTCAACCAAACGTGCATGCTTCCATGCCCTTGGCCTACTCCGGAGAGTATTCCATTTTCTCCCCTCCTCCACTCGGAAAACTTTGGTACATGCCCTAGTACTAAGCCGCCTGGACTTCAGCAACGCCCTACTTATTGCCGCAAAGGAGTCCTCACTGAGCAGCCTACAGGTAGTTCAGAACACGGCAGCTCGTCTAATAACTAGTGCTCCCCACCGCACACCCTCTCTTCCTCTACTTCGTAAACTACACTGGTTACCAATACGTAGGAGGATCCAGTTCAAAATCTGCTGTCTGGTATTCAAAGGCCTTAACCATATGGGACCGACATATTTGGCAGACAAACTAGTTAGATACTCCCCATCACGTACCTTACGTTCCCAAGGAAAAGGTCTCCTTACCATGCCAAGGATTAAACAAACCAGATTGGGAGGCAAATCATTCTCCTACCTTGCCCCCCAACTTTGGAATCGGCTACCCCTGGATATCCGGCTCTGCAATAACTACTTGTCTTTTAGAAAAAAACTGAAAACAACTCTCTTCTAAACCCATTCAGCATTCTCCCTACTCGTCCACAGCGCGGAGATACCCCACCCGGGGTGATTCATGCGCTTTATAAATGACATAAATAAATAAATAAATTAGCTCAGCTCTGTCTCAGTTGTGGCTGTTCCTCTCCACCCCTGGCCGGCTTAGCTCTGTGTCGGTCGTGGCTGTTCCTCTCCACCCCTGCCCTTCTCTGCTCTGTCACAGTTGTGACTGTTCCTCTACACCCCAGGTGGGCTCAGTTGTGGCTGTTTCTCTCCACCCCTGCTCGGCTCAGCTCTGTCTCAGTTGTGAGTGTTCCTCTCCACCCCTGCTCGACTCAGCTCTGTCTCAGTTGTGGCTGTTCCTCTCCACCCTTGCTCGGCTCAGCTCTGTCTCAGTTGTGGCTGTTCCTCTCCACCCCTGCTCGGCTCAGCTCTGTCTCAGCTGTGGCTGTTCCTCTCCACCCCTGTTCAGCTCAGCTCTGTCTCAGTTGTGGCTGTTCCTCTCCACGCCTCCTCTGTCTCATTTGTGGCTGTTTCTCTCCACCCCAGGTCGGCTCAGCTCTGCCTCAGTTGTGACTGTTCCTCTCCACCCCTGTTCAGCTCAGCTCTGTCTCAGCTGTGACTGTTCTTCTCCACCCCTGTTCAGCTCCGCTCTCTCAGTTGTGACTATTCTTCTCCACCCCTGTTCAGCTCAGCTGTTTCTCAGTTGTGGTTGTTCCTCTCCACCCCAAGTCAGCTCGGTTTCATTTGTGACTGTTCCTCTCTACGTCTGACCAGCCCAGCTCTGTCTCAGTTGTGACTATTCCTCTCCGCCCGTGCTCGGCTCAGCTGTCTCAGTTGTGACTGTTCCTCTCCACCCCTGCTCGGCACAGCTCTGTCTCAGTTGTGGCTGTTTCTCTCCACCCCAGGACGGCTCTGCTGTGTCTCAGTTCTGACTGTTCCTCTCCACTCCTGCCCTTCTCTGCTCTGTCTTGACTGTTCCTCTCCACCGCTGCTAGGCTCAGCTCTGTCTCAGTTGTGGCTGTTCCTCTCCACCCCTGGTCGGCTCATCTCTGTCTCAGTTGTGGCTGTTTCTCTCCACCCCAGGTCGGCTCAGCTCTGCCTCAGGTGTGACTGTTCCTCTCCACCCCGTTCAGCTCAGCTCTGCCTCTTCCTCTCCACCCCTGTTCAGCTCAGCTCTGTCTCAGTTGTGGCTGTTCCTCTCCACCCCTGGCCAGCTCAACTCTGTCTCAATTGTGACTGTTCCTCTCCAACCGTGGCCGGCTGAGCTCTGTCTCAGTTGTGGCTGTTCCGATCTACCCCTGGCTGGCTCAGCTCTGTCTCAGTTGTTGATGTTTCTCTCCACCCCAGGTGGGCTCAGCTCTCTTCACCCCAGGTGGGCTCAGCTCTGTCGTGGCCGTTCCTCTCCACCCCTGGCCGGCTTAACTCTCTCGGTCGTGGCTGTTCCTCTCTACCCCTGCCCTTCTCTGCTCTGTCACAGTTGTGACTGTTCCTCTACACCCCTGCTTGGCTCAATTTTGTCTCAGTTGTGGCTGTTTCTCTCCACCCCAGGTGGGCTCAGTTCTGTCTCAGTTGTGGCTGTTTCTCTCCACCCCTGCTCGGCTCAGCTCTGTCTCAGTTGTGACTGTTCCTCTCCACCCCTGCTTGGCACGGCTCTGTCTCAGTTGTGGCTGTTTCTTTCCACCCCAGGACGGCTCGGCTCTGTCGTGACTGTTCCTCTCCACCCCTGCTCGGCTCAGCTGTGTCTCAGTTGTGACTGTTCCTCTCCACCCCTGGTCGGCTCAGCTCTGTCTCAGTTGTGGCTGTTTCTCTCCACCCCTGTTCAGCTGAGCTCTGCCTCAGTTGTGATTGTTCCTCTCCACCCCTCCTCTGTCTCATTTGTGACTGTTTCTCTCCACCCCTGCTGTTCTCTGCTCTGTCTCATTTGTGGCTGTTTCTCTCCACCCCAGGTCGGCTCAGCTCTGCCTCAGTTGTGACTGTTCCTCTCCACCCCTGTTCAGCTCCGCTCTCTCAGTTGTGACTATTCTTCTCCACCCCTGTTCAGCTCAGCTGTTTCTCAGTTGTGGTTGTTCCTCTCCACCCCAAGTCAGCTCGGTTTCATTTGTGACTGTTCCTCTCCACGTCTGACCAGCCCAGCTCTGTCTTAGTTGTGACTATTCCTCTCCGCCCGTGCTCGGCTCAGCTGTCTCAGTTGTGACTGTTCCTCTCCACCCCTGCTCGGCACAGCTCTGTCTCAGTTGTGGCTGTTTCTCTCCACCCCAGGACGGCTCTGCTGTGTCTCAGTTCTGACTGTTCCTCTCCACTCCTGCCCTTCTCTGCTCTGTCGTGACTGTTCCTCTCCACCGCTGCTAGGCTCAGCTCTGTCTCAGTTGTGGCTGTTCCTCTCCACCCCTGGTCGGCTCATCTCTGTCTCAGTTGTGGCTGTTTCTCTCCACCCCAGGTCGGCTCAGCTCTGCCTCAGGTGTGACTGTTCCTCTCCACCCCGTTCAGCTCAGCTCTGCCTCTTCCTCTCCACCCCTGTTCAGCTCAGCTCTGTCTCAGTTGTGGCTGTTCCTCTCCACCCCTGGCCAGCTCAACTCTGTCTCAATTGTGACTGTTCCTCTCCAACCGTGGCCGGCTGAGCTCTGTCTCAGTTGTGGCTGTTCCGATCTACCCCTGGCTGGCTCAGCTCTGTCTCAGTTGTTGATGTTTCTCTCCACCCCAGGTGGGCTCAGCTCTCTTCACCCCAGGTGGGCTCAGCTCTGTCGTGGCCGTTCCTCTCCACCCCTGGCCGGCTTAACTCTCTCGGTCGTGGCTGTTCCTCTCCACCCATGCCCTTCTCTGCTCTGTCACAGTTGTGACTGTTCCTCTACACCCCTGCTTGGCTCAATTTTGTCTCAGTTGTGGCTGTTTCTCTCCACCCCAGGTGGGCTCAGCTCTGTCTCAGTTGTGGCTGTTTCTCTCCACCCCTGCTCGGCTCAGCTCTGTCTCAGTTGTGACTGTTCCTCTCCACCCCTGCTTGGAACGGCTCTGTCTCAGTTGTGGCTGTTTCTTTCCACCCCAGGACGGCTCGGCTCTGTCGTGACTGTTCCTCTCCACCCCTGCTCGGCTCAGCTGTGTCTCAGTTGTGACTGTTCCTCTCCACCCCTGGTCGGCTCAGCTCTGTCTCAGTTGTGGCTGTTTCTCTCCACCCCTGTTCAGCTGAGCTCTGCCTCAGTTGTGATTGTTCCTCTCCACCCCTCCTCTGTCTCATTTGTGACTGTTTCTCTCCACCCCTGCTGTTCTCTGCTCTGTCTCATTTTTGTGACTGTTTCTCTCCACCCCAGGTCGGCTCAGCTCTGTCTCAGTTGTGATTGTTCCTCTCCACCCCTGTTCAGCTCAGCTCTGTCTCAGTTGTGATTGTTCCTCTCCACCCCTCCTCTGTCTCATTTGTGACTGTTTCTCTCCACCCCAGGTCGGCTCAGCTCTGTCTCAGTTGTGATTGTTCCTCTCCACCCCTCCTCTGTCTCATTTGTGACTGTTTCTCTCCACCCCAGGTCGGCTCAGCTCTGTCTCAGTTGTGATTGTTCCTCTCCACCCCTCCTCTGTCTCATTTGTGACTGTTTCTCTCCACCCCAGGTCGGCTCAGCTCTGTCTCAGTTGTGATTGTTCCTCTCCACCCCTCCTCTGTCTCATTTGTGACTGTTTCTCTCCACCCCAGGTCGGCTCAGCTCTGTCTCAGTTGTGATTGTTCCTCTCCACCCCTCCTCTGTCTCATTTGTGACTGTTTCTCTCCACCCCAGGTCGGCTCAGCTCTGTCTCAGTTGTGATTGTTCCTCTCCACCCCTGTTCAGCTCAGCTCTGTCTCAGTTGTGATTGTTCCTCTCCACCCCTCCTCTGTCTCATTTGTGACTGTTTCTCTCCACCCCAGGTCGGCTCAGCTCTGTCTCAGTTGTGATTGTTCCTCTCCACCCCTCCTCTGTCTCATTTGTGACTGTTTCTCTCCACCCCAGGTCGGCTCAGCTCTGTCTCAGTTGTGATTGTTCCTCTCCACCCCTCCTCTGTCTCATTTGTGACTGTTTCTCTCCACCCCAGGTCGGCTCAGCTCTGTCTCAGTTGTGATTGTTCCTCTCCACCCCTCCTCTGTCTCATTTGTGACTGTTTCTCTCCACCCCAGGTCGGCTCAGCTCTGTCTCAGTTGTGATTGTTCCTCTCCACCCCTCCTCTGTCTCATTTGTGACTGTTTCTCTCCACCCCAGGTCGGCTCAGCTCTGTCTCAGTTGTGGTTGTTCCTCTCCACCCCAGGTGGGCTCAGGTCTGGCTCAGGAGTTCGTGCTCATGCTGTGAAATGTCTTTCTTTGCATAGGACGGGGAAGTGATTGGTGTGAACACAATGAAGGTTACTACTGGGATCTCCTTCGCTATCCCTTCTGACAGACTCCGGGACTTCCTTCAGCGGGAAGAGCAGAGGAAAAGTAAGCTTTGTCCCCTCCTTTCTTCCATGCCCAGGTCCCCTCATTTCCCTTCGTACCTTATTCTGTTTGTTTCTGATTTTGCACCGTGGGTTTTATTGCAGACTTAGACCGTGCTAGGAGTGCATTTAACTCTGTGCGTTCATTGTATGTGGTCCGTCGGCCAGAGACTGCAAAGGAGCCTGTTGATGATTCCGCCACAGTAACTGGACAATTCTAAACTTTTCCTTGTGCAAATGTGCCTCATTTACTCATGCATTCAACATCAACACCAGGGAACTGCCTGGCCACAGTTAGCTGCACAAGTAGTTTTCTTCTGTCCAAATTATTAGCATCACATCACATATCCTCTGATGTTAGGTTGTTGGATGCACTATTTTAAGAGACGCTTTACTGTCGCCTAATGCTATCTGAGATGCGTGCGAGAGCTAAACGTGTAGAAAGAAAAGAAGATTCAAAAACATATTGCTGTCAGTTACCTTGCCTGTATTTTCTGTCCACTTACCCGCATTTAAAATCTTGAAGGGAACCGATTGTTCCTTACACTGCATTTTGCACATTGCTCCCGCTTTCTTTTAAATATTTGGCTTAAAATAATCGTTTTTAAAATAAAGGAACAAATATCTGCTGCTACTGACATTTTATTTGTCTTTAACTGTGCTTAGTTGGGCTCTGTTCTTTAGGCTGTTCTGCGCCGGTTGTCCCTCTTCAGTTTTGCTGAGGACACAGACCTAGCGCCATTTTTGTTAGCGCTCTAGTTTTTGTAGCCTGCATCTGCTATTTAAACTCTGCAGATGCGCGCACGCGCAGCTGGTGCGCCGTGGGTGCGCCAGAGGCGCGCCCGAGGCGCGCCTGTCTGCGCCCGTCCTCGCTCGGCCAGGCCCAGGGGCCAGACCCCTTAGTCTTTCGAAGCTCTACTCGACTGTAGAATTAATGGCACTTGACATAGGGAGTCACACCCTAGAAAGGCACATTTTAAAGAGATTACATCGGGAAAATCTTCTACGGGAAAACAAGGCGGACCTTTTGTTGGCCTCTACGCGCCCGGGCCACGACATTGTAGTCTCGAATAAATCACCGGGACTAAAAATAATACTCCTTAACACTCGTTCACTCCAGAAACATCATCTGGAAGTTTTTTCCCTCCTCCAGGAGAGTGATATAGATGTACTCGCCCTTACGGAGACCTGGCTACATGACTCCTCCATTCCCGATATAATTGCGGCACTGCCTGAGAACTTTGATGCTCTCTGGCATAATAGGACAGGGGATTTAAGAGGAGGAGGGGTGGCCCTCCTCTTCAAAAAACTCCTAACGGTAACTAAGGTGTTGGCCGAAAATATCGAGGGCGCAGACTTACTGGGAATTAAGGTTACTTTTAAAAACTCATGTGTTCTATTAATGGTAACCTACCGCCCCCCCACAGACTTCCCCTAAGTTTATTGACTTTTTTTTGGAAGTCGTTTCAGACTTATGCTCTAGGTATAAACTTTGTCTACTGGTAGGTGATTTCAATTTCCAGTGGGATAAGTCACAAAAAGTGCCCGCTGCCAGCCAGCTAGAAGTGGTATTACAATCCTTTAATCTTGTTCAATTAGTTGATAAACCTACCCATATTAAAGGCCATATTTTAGATCTCGTCTGGACCTCACAGCCACTGGCAGTTTTAACCAGTATTAGCCCCTGTGCCTGGTCGGACCATTCAATAGTTAGCTGTTGGGTTCCGACCGAGAGCCCATTCCTTCAGCATCTGCCGGTATGGAAGTGGATACGGGACTGGAAAAAAATAGAGACAGCGCAGTTTATGGCACTCCTCACCTGTTCCACTTCTAACACCACTGGCCGTAGCTTAGATCAAGTCTATGATCTCTTTAAGGCCACCCTTTGTAAAGCCTTTGACCAATTGGCGCCAGAGCGGAAGATCAAAGTAAGAGACAGAGTCCAGGGGGCGCCTTGGTTCAATGAAGCGCTTAGAGTGAGTAAGCAGAATCTTCGTCAGGCTGAGAAACGATGGCGAAAAAACTATGATCCTTTTCAACTTGTCTCATATAAAAAGCTATTTACCTCATATAAACAAGCGATCCTCGTAAGGAAGGCGGAGTTTTATGAGAATAGGATTTCAGAGGCTCTTAACAAACAGAAGGAAACGTTTAGAATCGTGAAAGAGCTGAGCCAAAAAACGACACGTATATCCCAAGACGCCCCCAGTGATTGCAACGCTTACCAATTGTTCTTTCTTCGTAAAGTTAAGGACATCCTCTTAGAGATCGAAGAGACTGATCTCGGTCGAAGCGCCCTGATGCCGGTTAGAGTTCAGTCACTCTCAGCTCCGCTGGGTGTTCAACTCACCCGTTTCCCTCGTCTTGATGCCCCAGCCTTAAAACATTTGGTAAACAGGGTAAAATCGGGTTCTCCGGCAGACCCTTGCTCCCCGGATATCTTTCGTATGGCTATCACGGGCATGGAGAAACAGACTCTGTCTCCTAAATTCCTCGCTGGAAACGGGTTATGTACCAGCTGACCTAAAAGAAGCCAGGGTTACACCTTTGTTGAAAAAGATGGGAGCGGATGTGACTGACCTGAAAAACTACAGGCTGATTTCTCAGCTCCCCTTTGTATCAAAGCTTTTGGAACAACATGTCCTCAAAACTCTCAACATTTTTAGAGGACCATAAGCTGCTCCAGGTCAGACAGGCGGGCTTTAGAGCACAGAGCTGGTGATGCTGTCTGTCCTGGATGAGCTGAGAATTGCTGCCGAAAGGAAAACTTCAAATGCCCTGATTTTACTTTGATCTATCAGCGGCATTCGATACAGTTAGCCACAAAATTTTACTGACCCGTCTTACGGATGCAGGTATTAAGGGACTAGCATACCAATGGCTGGAGTCCTTTCTGTCGGGGCGTACCCAGCGGGTCCAACTGGGCACACAGATATCAGACAAGGGCTCTCTGACCTGCGGAGTCCCTCAGGGTTCTGCTTTGTCCCCTCTCCTTTTCAATCTATACCTCCAACCACTGGTGGAGAGCCTGGCACACATGGATTGTCAAGTTTTTAACTACGCCGACGATACACAACTTTTGATACAACTTGATAACTCGAGACTAGCTCAGGAAAGAGTTCAGAATATATTACGGTTTACCGTAAAGTGGATGTCGGCCAACTCGCTTAAGATCAATCCCGACAAGACAGAGGTCCTGACTGTCCCCCCAAAAAACAGCCCGTGGTGTGAACTTTTTTGGCCACGGGAGCTGGGGTCTGCCCCCTCCCCAGTCCCTGTGGTGAAAAGTTTAGGTATTAAAATAGACTCTGATCTCACCATGGCTAGGCAAGTTACATCAGTTGTGGGGACATGCATTGGCCTCCTGAGGCAATTACGTAAACTTGTGCCCCTCCTGCCTACGACCTCATTGCAGATGATTGTGTGTGCTACCATTATTTCAAGGCTGGATTATGGCAACGCCTTGTACATTGGCCTGCCATTAAACTTGATCAGGAAATTGCAGGTGGTGCAGAATGATGCAGCCCGTCTGATTTTTGGCCTGCCCAGAAGGGCGCATGCCTCTGACCTCCTTACCAAACTGCACTGGCTGCCGATGAAGCAAAGAGCCATCTTCAAATGCCTCTGCATCACTCATAAAGCCCTATTCGGCCAGGCCCCTGCATACATTAAGGAGCGCTTTCAAATATATACCCCGAGACGTATTCTGCGGTCCTCGGAGGCGGGTCTTTTAGTCCCCCCTCGGTTTAAACTCACCTCCAAGGGGGGCAGGGCTTGTTCGACTCTTCTTCCACATCTCTGGAATAACCTGCCAGAACACCTGCGCAAGGAGCCCGTTCTTTTGAAATTCAGGAAACTTCTTAAAACTATCCTGTTTAGAGAGTCATTAGAATAACACCTCACTTTTTCTTATGTTATTGCACGGTACTAGGACGCTATCTTCCTCTCCAAAGCGCGAAGAGACCAGTTGGTGAATCTGCGCTATATAAAAGTCCTTTAACATAACATTGACATCATTTAATTAAGCTTTCCTCTTGAACTAGAGTCACTGCATGAGTGCCTCTGTTTTCTGACTCCTACTAATGATATTTCTGCAAGAGATGACCGGTCCTAGTCTTCACATTCATAGATTGGAATGCTGCAGGGCAACAAGAGATTCTGGGTAAAGATTTCCCCCTACGGTGCATTTGAAATGCATCCACCAGCATGGTACAACACGTTTGACCTGTTCCTCGCCCCTATCTGCTGCAATGTTCAAATAGTAACAATGAGAGCACATTTTCAGTCAATTCTCTGATGCAAGGCGCTTCCTGTGTGAGCTTTATCCTGTCTTGCCTGAATACTTAACCGAATTAGTGAAAGTCTCCAATATCGTACAGTACTCCTTCCGCCGTACAAGTGAAGCTTCAGTATACATCATTCAGTAATCTTCATTCTGTAAGCATATCCAGCCTTGGGCAGTGCTCCTTCTGCCAACTTGGGGGTAGCAATATTGGTGGAAACCACAAGTGAAAGGTTTGCCACATGACTTTGATTTTGATGGTGACTTGGGCCTCTATCACGATAGGGCAAGGGTTGCCTCGGAGTGCAGCTATCAGCATCCTCTGAGAGAATCCTCGGAGTGCGGGTGGGCTTCCGCCTCCTCGGAGGGCTGGCCAGCGTACGCCTCCTCGGAGTGCGGGTGGGCGTCCGCCTCCTCGGAGTGCGGGTGGGCGTCCGCCTCCTCGGAGTGCGGGCGGGCGTCCGCCTCCTCGGAGTGCGGGCGGGCGTCCGCCTCCTCGGAGTGCGGGCGGGCGTCCGCCTCCTCGGAGTGCGGGCGGGCGTCCGCCTCCTCGGAGTGCGGGCGGGCGTCCGCCTCCTCGGAGTGCGGGCGGGGCGTCCGCCTCCTCGGAGTGCGGGCGGGGCGTCCGCCTCCTCGGAGTGCGGGCGGGGCGTCCGCCTCCTCGGAGTGCGGGCGGGGCGTCCGCCTCCTCGGAGTGCGGGCGGGGCGTCCGCATCCTCGGAGTGCGGGCGGGGCGTCCGCCTCCTCGGAGGGCAGGTAGGGAAAGTTTATCATTTTGCAGATTACTCTAAAGCCTGCAATGGTGGTAATAACCCCGACAGACCAAAGCCATAAAGGGGAATGCTAGTTTGTCGAAGTGAGATATTCAATTTTACATTTTGATGTGAAATAAGTTCGAAATGAAGCACGATGGAATATGCATGTATATGATATATTGTGAACATAGCCAAAAGACAGCAGGACTCTGTACATATTCAAAGACAAGCAAAAAATCAACGAGTAATAGGAGTGGAAGCTGGATTTGTGGACGGTTAATGCATTCCCTTATTTAAAGAGATGAGTCTTAAACTCTTTCCTAAATTAGAGCAGGCTGTGGATGAGATTGCTGCAGTGTGTCGAGGGTCCCTAATGGGGGCCCTCTTGGGTCTTTGAGGCTATAGATAGGGCCTTGCGTCCATCCAGATGCACGAGTGTGAGGGCTTGAACGGACCCTTCTGCGGGAAACGCTTCGACTTGTAGCTGAGTGAGCTGCAACCCGGCCGCCCCGAAACGCACCCACGGACCCTTCTCCTGCCGCAGCTGCAGCTTCACCTGCGACAGAACCACCAAACCATCAAGGACCAGATCCAACCACCTCCGCTGCATAATCCTCAACACCCGCTCCGCACGGAGACACGCCATCTAGCTCTGGGACCTGCTCGACGCCACTGCCCCAGACGTAGCCTTCCTGACCGAGACGTGGTGGAACGACATCGCCATTGCCATCCCAGACAGCTACAAGATCTCCCACAGGGACCGCGCCAACGGCATCGGAGGAGGAATTGCCATCGTCCACAAGTCCACCCTCAAGGTCCCCACCCACGCAGACGACACCCTCAACGCCGCCGAACACCTGCGCTTGCGGATCCACACCGACCCCAACACCACCCTCAGAGGTACGCTCGTCTACAGACCCGCCTGGCCCAGTTCAGCGACTCCATCGCCGACCTCGCCAGCACCCACGCACTCGCCTCCACGGACTACATCCTCCTCGGGGACCTGAACTTCCACCTCGAGAACAACAACGACGTCAACTCCACCACGCTGATTGGCAACCTCGCCAGCCTCAGCCTCAGACAACTCGTCACTGCACCCACCCACGCCGCCGGCCACATGCTGGGTGCCGTCTTCTCCACAAGCACCCACGTCGCCTTCAACCACACCACCGAACCCCACTGGACCGACCACCGCTGCATTCACTTCACCTTCAAAAAACCAACCACGCATCCACCGCACCCAACAGCTGCCTCGCCGCGGCTGGAGGAAAGTCACCGAAGACCAGCTGCTCACCACCCTCTCCCAGAACCCACCCACTGACCCCACCAACCCAGATGCCGCAGCCCGCAACCTCAGACAGTGGATCGACGACTGTGCCAACACCCTCACCCCACTGAAGAAACCCCCCAACAGCCACGCCAGCAAGAGAGCCACCTGGTTCACTGACAAGCTCCTGGCCTCCAAGCGCGCATGCCGGAAACTGGAGAAGAAATGGCTCCACGAACGTACATTGGACAACCACGCAGCCCACAAGGTCGCCACCCGCAGACACCACCACCTCATCAGATCGGCCAAGAGGTCCTCCTTCAAAGACCGCCTGGATAACAACGCACACAACAGCAAAGAGCTCTTCCGCATCGTCAAAGAACTATCCAACCCCAGCGCCAACACCAACGACATCCCGCCCTCACAGGAACTGTGCGACTCACTGGCCATCTTTTTCCACCGCAAGATCGCTGACATCAACGACAGTTTCAACACCATGACCGACCCGACCACGCTAGACTCCACCCCTCCTCCGAACACCAACAACGACAACCGCCTTACCTCCTGGTCCAACGTCAGCGACGATGAGACACGCAAGGTCATAAACTCCATCCACTCAGGATCTCCGACAGACCCGTGCCCACACCACATATTCAACAAGGCAGACGCAGCCATCGCCCCCCAACTACGGAAGGTCATCAACATCTCCTTCGAAACAGCGACATTCCCGTAAAGCTGGAAGCACACCGAAATCAACGCCCTCCTCAAGAAGCCCAAGGCGGACCCCAAGGACCTCAAGAACTTCCGGCCCATCTCCCTACTCCCGTTCCCGGTGAAGGTCATCGAGAAAATCATCAACATGCAACTGACCCACCACCTCGAAGACAACAACATACTGGACCCGTCCCAATCCGGATTCAGACAAAACCACAGCACCGAGACTGCCCTCATCGCCGCTACAGACGACATCAGGCGCCAACTAGACCACGGCGAAACATCAGCCCTCATCCTCCTAGACCTCTCGGCCGCCTTCGACGCGGTCTGCCATCGCACTCTAAAAACACGCCTCCAAGAAGCCGGTATCCAAGAGAAGGCCCTCGACTGGACCACATCCTTCCTCTCCGGCAGATCCCAGAGCGTCCGCCTCCCACTCTTCAGATCCAAAGCCACCGACATCATCTGCGGCGTCCCCCAGGGCTCCTCCCTCAGTCCTACGCTATTCAACATCTACATGGCCCCCTCGCACAAGTGGCCCGCCACCACAACCTCAACATCATCTCCTACGCCGACGACACTCAGCTCATCCTCTCCCTCACCAAGGACCCGCGTACCGCCAAAACCAACATCCACGACGGAATGAATGGATGAGGAGCAGCCAGCTGAAACTGAACTCGGACAAGACCGAGGTCCTCATCCTCGGACCCAACCCCTCGGCCTGGGACGACTCCTGGTGGCCGAACACTCTCGGGACAGCACCGACACCCACCGACCACGCACGCAATCTAGGATTCATCCTATACTCCTCCCTCTCCATGTCCAAACAGGTCAACGCCGTCTCCTCCTCCTGCTTCAACACCCTCCGCACACTTCGCAGGATCTACAAGTGGATCCCGACCGAAACAAGAAGAACGGTGACACAGGCCCTCGTCAGCAGCAGGCTGGATTACGGCAACGCACTCTACGCCGGAATCCCAGCCAAACACCTACGACGACTACAGCGCATCCAAAATGCCTCCGCCCGACTGATCGTCAACTTCCCCCGCCGCAGCCACATTACTCCCACCTGACAAACCTACACTGGCTCCCCGTCGACAAGAGGATCACCTTCAAACTCCTCACCCACGCACACAAAGCACTCCACGACACCGGACCAACCTACCTGAACAGCAGACTCAGCTTCCACACCCCCACCCGCCAGCTCCGCTCCGCCAGCCTCGCACTCGCCGCCGTCCCCCGCATCCAACGAACAACCTCCGGCGGCAGATCCTTCTCCTACCTCGCCGCCAAGACCTGGAACACCCTACCCACCCAGCTACGGCAGACCGAAGACTTACTCGCCTTCAGAAGACTCCTCAAGACCTGGCTCTTTGAGCAGTAGCGCTACTTATCCCCCCCCCCTCTCAGCGCCTTGAGACCCTCACGGGTAAGTAGCGCGCCTTACAAATACCATGATGGATTGATTGATCTTTATTTTTTGGCAATGTGTTCTTTCATGGTGCATCTTGGCATTTGGTGAAAGTTTGGGTTCAAAGGCATCAAGGTTCATGCCATTGAGTCAAGTTTGTTGTAGGAGAGTAGGGTCTGCACTTATGTTGCCCCCACTTTTTTTCTGTAGTTAACACTGTTTTCTGGCTATAGTCTGGCTGGGACCCTGCTAATCAGAGCACCAGCCTCTCAGTTCTCTCTAAACACTTGGAGTGCATATTAGGTGCACTAGTGATTGGATACTGTGGTACCTTATGAGCCCCTAGTATATGGTACCTTAGGGACCAAGGGCATAGTTACTTCACAGGCCTATTAGGGGCTGAAGCATGTATTATGCCACCCCTGGGAAGCAGACTAAATCTGACATAACAGGCCTGCTACTTCAGCCTGGGTGAGGTAGTGTTAACACTCCTCGCTGAGATATCGGTTCCCTATATCTCACCATACACACACATATAAACCTATCAGTCACCTCTAAGGCAGGCCCTATCAATCCTGAGGACAGGGTGCTTGGTTTCCATGTGAGGGGGTGCCTCTGCCTGAGCAGGGCCCCCCTGCAGCTCTCAGAGTCCATTCTCTGTGGCTGTTTGTGGATGCGGTTAAACCATATACTCTTAAGTGCATTATAACCTCGCGGTAAATGCTAACTCTGGGATGGCTGCATCAAAACATGTTGTGTTTGGTGTCAAACGCTTTGGAATCATACCCCCACTCCAGTAACTGGTATGGGAGTATGATCCCACCCTTCTAGAGGGTTAGACATGCACTCACTGTGGAAACACGGTAGAATCCTGCGAGTGAAACAGGAGTGTGAAGGAGGGAGTCCTAGTCTGCGACGAAGGAGGGAAGAGCTAGAGTGTATCAGGAAGAGGAGGAAGGCTCTATGTGAGGAAGATAAGGAGGGGGGCGGGCTGGTAATGTGTGTGGTAAATAAAGGAAGCTAACTTGGGGTTCGTGAGAAAGAAGATGGGAAGTAGAACTGAGAGTGAAGCTCTGCATGATGTGGAGAAAAGCGTGAGGCGGTCCTGTCAGTGTCCCGTGTTTCCTCACATATCTCCAGTGACTGTCACTTATCCCTGTGTGTTCTGAATGGCCACATTGCCTGTCTCTAACCCTTCTTCCATCTTTGTGTCTGTCAAAAGATCCGGTGTCCACCACTCCTGCGCGTGGGCCTGTCATTTACTAACGTCTGTGTCTGCATCACTGTTCACTTACCGCAGTAGTAGTGTCTGCCGCTGCCCTAGTTTTTGCCTTGCTCTGCCTCCTGTTGGTCTTTCAGTGACCAGAGTGGCCATCTATCCAGCTCCAGGATTCCCTTCCAGGGATAGTGCGCTTTACATATACACATAACATCTCTGCCTGCAGTTACCCCCATGTCTCTCTCGGATTTGCATGTTGTTTAACGTATATAGAGGGTATGTCAGCCTCGGTTTTCAGTGTGTCTGAATCTGCTCGCCACCGTGTTACCTGCATTTGCTTCAGTATCTATGTGTGCCCTCTGAGTGCCTTCATTTCACGGTGTATATTTCTCTACCACCTGTTTGCCTGTCTGTTCATCCCTGTGTCTGCCCAATTCCCTCTCCCGTCCGCCTTCTGTCTGTCTATACTCAATGTACCTTAATTTGCCCAAGTACCTATTGCTTCCCCTATGTACTTGCACTTAGCACATTGTCTTTCTCTGCCATCCATGTACTCTGCCACCTCCTTTCCATGGCCTGTCCTTTAGTCCTTCGTTTTTCTGGGTCCCCATTTCCTTATCGTTTAGCCCATTGTGTGCCTCCGTTCTCCGTGTGCCATATTATTCCCCAGTGCCTTGCTCTGCCACTGTGAACCTGCATATATCCCAGTCTCCATCACTGCCATCCAAGTACCTGCTTTTGCCTCACTATTTCTCTGCCATCTGTCTGTATGTTCTTCATCTCTGCCCCCTGTTTCCCTATGGTTTACCCTCTGGGCGAAGTGCATTAAAAAGTATGGGAACTGTAATGCGGGGTGAGTGAGTGTGGGGGCGTGGTCAAAGGACTGACACAAAAAAGGGATGTTCGAGGCATATGAGCTGCAGATCACACACTTAGGATAGATCGCCATCTGGTGTTGGGCTCAGATGCTTGCAGGTTGTTGTTGTCTTCGGAAGAAGTCTTTGGTCACGAGATAGGTGACTCTTCCCTTGGACTACAGTGCGCATGGGCATCCACTCCATCCTCAGATTGTTTTTTTCCGCCATTGGGTTCGGATGTAACTTTTCCACTCCGATAGAAAACTTAAAAAAACAAGCTTTCGAAGCGAAAAACTTTTACAAAACTACATCGAGGCACCTTCACTCGACATCGAATTCATCGGACCGGTTCCGGACGTCGACGCGGGCGATTGGACCTATCCGCGCTCATGGAAAGGACGCAGTTTAAAAAATGCCCCCAGTGTGTAGCAAAATTCCCACACAGTGACTATCATAAGGTCTGCAACCTGTGCCTGTCGCCGGAACACGACGAGTCCAGCTGTCCAGCCTGCGCCGCATTTCGATCCAAAAAGACCATTCGGAATCGAAGAGCTTGACGCCATATCATGGCACACAGACCAACCCCGGAACCAGAAAACCTCTTCGATGAGGGTCCCGATGTCCCGAGGAACTTCAAATTATCTCAGAAGCAGACAACTCAGACGACCCCATTACTCCGGGGCAACGCGTGAGTACCACTGCCCCTACCCCAACCCCTCAAAAACCAAAGGCATTGGTCAAGACTTCGCCAGCTGGCCCCAGTCGAGACCGAAAACACCCTTCAGAAGCCCCGCCTTCGGGCTTGGCTCCGAAGAAACACAAGCCTTCCGGTAGCTCGGGCCCGAGCAAACCACACATCATTGTGCCACCGGCACCTTCGGCACCGAAGACACAAGACCTCTCGGCACCGAAACCGGCTCCGGCGCCTTCGGCACCGAAAACATCGAGGCCCATAGACAAACCGGCACCGAAAACTCCCAAGCTCAAAGACTCAACTTCGGCACCGAAACCTTCATCGGCACCGAAACCACCGGCAAAGGACTTTAATACACCTCCTAAAGCCAAACACTACCGATCACCCAAAACCTCGATCGGAACCGAAAAAATCGGCGCCAAAGTCTGTTCCTGAAGACCAAGAACTTTTCCACCCAGATCCAACACAAAAAAAGATCTATATTAATCCAAAAACTGGACATGTCACTGCTGTACCTTGTAGGAAACGGAAACTGGACACAACCCCTACCCCAGTTCCTATAAAGACGAAGGACTCGGCAACATCACCAATTCCTCCTTCCTCTCCTGTACCACCTCCTACCCCACCCCCTCTGCCTACACCACCATTACCTCTACCATCTCCATCACATACACCACCCCCACAGGATGATGATGATGACCTAGGGGGAGGGGGTGATCCGGGTGATCCTAATGATCTTAATGATCCATTCACAAATCCAGATACCGTACCATTGGACGACTGGGCATACCCTCTCCCAGATATGCCTGACCCTACACCATATCCCTTCAAACCATCACCTCCAGATGACCACCTGGGGTTTGGACAACTAGTACACAGAGCAGCAGTTTATCATGGCGTCACCATGCACTCCGATGCACCCGAGGAAGACTTCCTCTTAGACACTTTTGAACAGTCTCAGAGGTCGGTTCAAATTTTACCCATGATTAAAGGGGTCATAAAACACGCCACAGAAGTATTTAAAGACCCCGTACGGGCCAGGGTACTCAACCCAAGAATTGAGAAAAAATATAGACCTGCCCCAGAAGATCCTTGTTACATCAAAGGACAGCTCCCTCTGGATTCTTTGGTCGTTTCCAACGCAAGGAAACGCGCCGACTCCAAAACTACTGGAGATACATCGCCCCCGACAAAGAATCAAAACTATTAGAGTCCTCTGGCAAAAGTGTAGCAGCACAATCCGCTAATCATTGGCGTATCGCCAACACCCAAGCCCTATTAGCACGCTACGATAGGGCTCACTATGATCAGTTAGAAGACCTGATACAACACCTACCAGACCAATACAAGGCCCAGGCAAATGACCTTATACAAGAGGGAAAACTTATCTCAAACGCCTCAATTAAATGTGCACTTGACGCCGCAGACACTGCCTCTAGAGCAATCAATACAAGTGTACTCCTTAGACGCCATGCCTGGCAACGCATTTCAGGCTTTAAGCCAGAAGTACAAACTACTATACTTAGCCAACCATTTAATCAAGAACAACTGTTTGGACCAGCAGTAGACACTGCACTTGAGAAAATGAAAAAAGACACAGAGACTGCCAAATCCATGGGAGCATTGCAGTCTCCACAACCACGTGGCTCCTTTCGACGCTCCTTCTACAGGGGAGCCTCTAAGAATATGGGAGCAGACACCTCCTCTACGTTCAAAACCTCTACACAAACATCTCCTAGTAGAGGATATTTTAGAGGAGGATATAGAGGGAACAACAGCAAGGGACGAGGTCGAGGCAATACCAACACTCGTACCTCCCCGCCGCAAAACAGGGCGGCAGTTCTTAGAGCCCCTTCCACAAATAGTGCTGACAACTGACGCATCTCTCACAGGATGGGGAGCCCATCTCCTAACACACACCACTCAGGGCACATGGACCACTCAACAGAAAGTGCTCCATATCAATTACATGGGACTGCTAGCAGTGTTCCTAGCACTAAAATCATTGCAATTACATCTCCAGAACAAAACTGTCCTCGTCCGGACGGACAACATGACAGCCGTGTATTACATACAAAAACAAGGAGGCACACATTCTCTCCAACTGTCCCAACTCGCACAGAACATTTGGAGATGGGCCATTCCCCAGAACATCTACCTGCTTGCAGAACACCTTCCAAGGGTTCACAATCAGATTGCCGACCTGTTGAGTCGACAAACTCAACAGATCCACAAATGGGAATTACACCCACAAGTCCTACTCCCATTCTTCCAAAAATGGGGCCAACCAGACATAGACCTGTTCGCCACACACAAACGCAAAATGCCCAACCTTCGCCGCCAGGTTTCCCCACCCACAGTCGAAGGGCAATGCAATATGGATGAACTGGTCCGGCAGATTTGCGTACGCTTTTCCACCTCTCACACTCATTCCATTCGTGGTACGCAAACTCAGGCAACAGTCTCTCAAGCTGATACTAATAGCTCCCACATGGGCACGTCAATCCTGGTTCACAACACTGCTGGAACTCTCTCTAGTTCCACACCAAAAACTGCGCCTCTCCCCGTCCTTATTAACCCAGAACCGTGGAGAAATCAGACACCCAGATCCACATCAACTGAACCTAGCGATCTGGCTCCTGAAGTCCTAGAGTTTTGTTACCTCAACCTACGACCAGACTGCATGAATATTATAAAAGAGGCCAGACGGCCTACTACTAGAGCCTGCTACGCTGCAAAATGGAAAAGATTTGCCATTTACTGCACTAACAATGATATACGCCCACTGGATGCATCCATCCAGAACATCATTTGCTACTTACTACACTTGCAAAGATGTAATTTAGCGTACTCATCCATACGTCACCACCTAGCAGCATTAGCAGCCTATTTACAAAATCGACAACACTTGTCATTATTTAGAGTACCAGCGATCAAAGCCTTCATGGAAGGTCTTAAAATGATTATTCCTCCCAGATTACCACCCTCTCCAATGTGGAATCTAAATATTGTTCTCACAAGGCTCATGGGTCCCCCTATATGAACCTCTGCATAAATGCAAACTACAGTTCCTCACATGGAAAGTAGCTTTCCTTATTGCTATCACATCCCTTCGAAGGGTAAGTGAGATCCAGGCTTTAACCATACAAGAACCATTCCTACAGCTACACCGTAATAAAGTGGTTCTTAGAACAAATCCTAAATTCCTACCAAAGGTCATTTCTCCGTTCCATCTTAACCAATCAGTCGAGCTACCAGTGTTCTTCCCAAATCCAGACTCGGTAGCTGAAAGAGCTCTTCATACCTTAGACGTTAAAAGAGCCCTGCTTTATTACATTGATAGAACAAAATCTTTTCGCAAAACCAAACAATTGTTTGTAGCTTTCTCTCCACAACATAAAGGCAACCCCATTTCCAAATCCGGGATAGCCAGGTGGATAGTTAAATGTATCTAAATATGCTACCACAAGGCTAAACGCACTCTAACAGTTCCCCCTAGAGCGCATTCCACCCCCAAAATAGGGGGCTTCCATGGCATTCTTAGGAAACATTCCCTTAGAAGATATTTGTAAGGCAGCCACATGGTCTACAACACACACCTTCACTAAACACTACTGTGTTGACGTGCAAGCGAAACAACAAGCTTCTGTGGGTCAGGCTGTCCTTAAAACTTTATTCCAAACTGCTGCAACCGATACAGGTGACCACCGCTAGGGGAGACACTGCTGTATAGTCTATCCTAGTGTGTGATCTGCAGCTCATATGCCTCGAATGGAATATGCTACTTACCAGTATGCATCTGTTCTTGGCATGTAGAGCTGCAGAGCCACACACGCCCACCCACCTCCCCGGGACCTGTATCTGTTCCAGCATCGTCTTACTTAGATATTACACATGGACATCCTTTCTTTATTTTTACAAACTCCATCATTTCCCATCATGGCGAAAAACAATCTGAGGATGGAGTGGATGCCCATGTGCACTGTAGTCCAAGGGAGGAGTCCCCTATCTCGTGACCAAAGACTTCTTCCGAAGACAACAACAACCTGCAAGCATCCGAGCCCAACACCAGATGGCATCTATCCTAAGTGTGTGGCTCTGCAGCTCTACATGCCAAGAACAGATGCATACTGGTAAGTAGCATATTCCTTATTTACAAGCCCCTTGTGCCGCCAGTGTGCCACTTTTCATGATGCTCTGGCGGCGCTGAGTGCAGACCCATATCTACGAGGCCACGCAAAGCCAATTTGCATAGCTTTTCATGACTTTGTAGATATGGTTGTTGTAAGAAAACGCAGTACAAGTTGATGCATTGCCCTACACTGCGTCAGGGAGGCGTTTCATGGGCGTTTTCAGTGGGTGTTTCCACGCAACACCTATGAATTTTGACTCATTCCCAGATATGCAAGGGTCTGTAAATCTGTGAATGTGTCAAAACTGTACACTTCCCCAGGTCAGGCATAGCAAGGAGAAATCTGTTTATTTGTCCTCGTTTTTCCTCTTTCTATGTGCACGGCACACGTAGAAAGTGGAAAACTCCTCCATGGGTTGTTTTTGTGCAGGAAGGTGTGCCTTCCTGCACAAACACAATCCTGCCAACAACGCAGAAACCCTTGCACCATGGTGCAAAGATGCCTGCATTGGCATTAGGCACCATATTTTGCGCCGGCTGAAAGGACAGGAATGCACTGTATCTTGTAACTATGGTGCATTCCCGCCCTTTCGATTTGGCGTAGGGCAGCACAGCAAATACCCTTGCGCACTCAGCTACGCCAAATCATTGTAAATGAGGCCCTAAATATTCTGTAACTTTTTTCGGTCTTTCCCGTTCAGGTGCTACACATAAAAAAAAAATAACACCGTTTAAAGGAAAATGACATGCAAGTTGTCAATCAGTAGGAAATGCCATATCAGCCATTAGGAAACCTGTATTAGTTAATGCACTGCACCAGAGAGCCATATAATTGAATCCTGGTTGGTGCTGAGGAGAATAGTGACACGTGTATGTTTAGTGCTACGGGGTCCCAGTCTGTGATAGAAAGCACTGTGAGCATGGAAGTCATTATTTTAAACTTGCTTTACGCACAGTGTAAGATAGACTGCTACAAAATGCGCAAAAAGGTGTAAGATAAAAAAGTTCTTCGAAAAGACAGATTTTAGTAATACCCAGACTATTCATTTTTTAAAATTTTTTTTAAACAGACTTTATTAGGTCACAGAACAAAATGCAGTCAATCCCCATCCCCAATATTCCGCCCTCCAACCAAATCAGGACGTATTGCAGTGATCACCCCACCACATTAACTACGACTGTACAGCATTCACCCCAATAGTATCCGTGCTACAAGGTAATGCATCCACAAGAGTAATCCACAGTGAGTGTGCGATACAACCAAAATACCCCCCCGCCCCATCCCCCAGCAACCCCCCTAACGAACCCCCCCACCCTACCCACCCACCCAAGCATGTCGCCAGTATCTTATCAGAATTACATGTACATCAAAGCCTCATCCACCACACGTCGGGTCCGCCTCCCAGCAATCCCAACAGAGAGTACCTCAAGAGCAGAGGGGGAAGCCTGTTACAGGGCGCTCAAGGAACCGGGGTCCCATCATCCCCCACCGGATCTCCCCCATCCCCCACAGCCGAGCGTTCGAACAAGTCCAGGAGTGCCATCCATGCCCGGGCCCATTCGTGCGATCTTTCATTTTCACTGCGTCGAGCCAGACACAATCTATAAGTCCCCTCACTTCTCGCCCATTTCTCCATTTCCCTAGCCCACCGTAATAAATTAGGGCCTTGCCGCGCCTTCCAATGAGAAGTAATCTCCCGCTTGGCCAGGACCAGCCCTAGATCAATAAACCTACTGGTGACCTTAGTCTTTGCAGTATGCGGAAATCCATGTAGCAAGCAGACCCCTGGGCCTACCTCCAAGTCCCTCTCTGTCACCGTCAGGAGTAACGTCGCCACTTCCTCCCAAAACCCTGTCACCTGCGGGCAGTCCCAGAACATGTGAAGAAAAGTCGCCCCACCATGACCACATCGGGGGCAAGCATCTGGCCCACCAAAGTACTCAGCTATCTTGTGAGGGGTAAGGTATGCCCTATGAAAAACATAAAACTGTTACCCAGACTATTCATAAAGCAATTTTTTGTAACTGTCTTTTAAAAGCACACTCTTCACTGCTTAGCTCAGGGGTTCCCATCCGGGGGTACCTGCACACCCAGGTGGTGCGAGATGGCATTTCAGGGGGTGCGACAAAGAGGAAAAGTGTATTTATATTTACATCTTCAAATGTGATATTACGGTTGTTGGGGGTGCGAGCCTTAATCAAACATTTCCTAGGGGTGCGGGCATAGAAAGGGTGGAAACTACAGCTGGTAGCTCCCCTAAGACAGCTTTTAAAAATAATACATTTGTGTCATCATGAAGCTTTAAGTGATTGAAGCCAAAACCAGCTTCAGAGCACCCTTTACATTTGCAGATTAACCAGTAGTGCACATTTACATTTCTTTCAGGCAAGCTGGCAGTCTGGCAAGGCTTGTTTAGCTGTCTGCCCCACACTCGGTTTCACAGCACAGGAGACTCCCTGCCTTACACTTTAGCTGAAGCATTTCAACTATCGGAATTAACCTTCCTGGGAAGGTTGTCTTTTCACAAAGAGGAGGGGAACTGTTTTTCTTAAATTGAAAAAGTAAGGCATGTCATGCCCTTTGGATCAACTGCCCCTCGGATCGACCCCTCTTTGACCACTGGGGTTACCCCATTGTCTGTCTCTGTGTTCAATATAAAAAAAAGGGGGGGAGACAGAGGTGAGGTAGACTCGGCCTCCTGTCAGCATGTAGATCACTAAAACAAGCCTTTCATTAAGTTAAAGCCATTTGCTTTGCTATACAATACCATTAACAAAGCAAATAGCTTTAACTTAATCAAAGGCGAGACCTATTGCATTTTCAATGCTTGTTTTTCTCAAGCGGACTGAGAAAGATCCTCCTCGTCACATACACTACATGAGGTTTTTGCGCTCGAGAAAAGCAGGGTTGCATACACCTCCATGAAAGATTACTGCTAACGTTTCATGGTGGAAATACGGAGAAACACTTGTTTGGCCTTGACTGCGCGCACAAAGTCAGGCTGATTAATACGTAACAGAAGGATTTCAGCTAACTTTTCATGGTGGAACGTCCAGAAGACAGCGCCTACGTCGCGTTATCTGTAGTAACATCACGACTGGGATTCACACCTGCCCAGTGAATCAGCTTAAAGCCCGGCCCAAATCGTTTTTGTTGAGAGTAGCCAAAACAAGTAATAAAAGAACAAATGACGAAGCATGATTCGAGGCGGACTGCCTTGGGGGAGATAAACGAGTGTCATACTGCAGATTTGGCTTGTTTGTGTGATGAAGCCTGTCTGCCTGGTGAGGCATGCCTGGCTACTTTTTACAGTGCACTGGGGTGCTGCGACACACACAGTGTGAACCACTAAGAAGCTTTTAATTTTAGTGAAACTAAAAAAATAAAATTAAAAAAAGTGATTTTGGTGGGGTTCTGGGGGTAGGCAAGCAGTGTTGTGGGAAGGGTAAGAGGGTTGGTGTGCTTAAAGTGAAAGTAACTAATAAAAATTACTCTGAGGAACCACAAAACGAAGCGACCGGCGTGGAGCAGGAAGGGAGCGTCTTTAAAAGATAAAGCATGGCGTCTAAAATCGGGTGCCACGAAAACATGTGGACTCTGGTTTGCTGAAGCGGAGAGCAGAGAGCCTGTTGTGTTTGCAACAGCAGCTAGGAGAAATTGATTATGAAAATAATGCTCACAAACAGTAAATAAAACATACTGACTAACAACACAAGTAACAGGGGCAGTCCTCATGGGAGAGGTTACAACAGGAGAAAAGGAGGAACTAAGGAGGGACAAAGCACTGGACTGGACCACCTCCTCCCTCACCGGCAGAATCCAGAGTGTCCACCTCCCCCTATTCCACTCTAAAGACACCAAGATCATCTGCGGCGTACCCCAAGGATCGTTCCTCAGCCCGACAATCTTCAACATCTACATGGCACCACTCGCCAACATCGCCAGATAGCACGACCTCAACATAGTCTCATACGCTGACGACACCCAGCTGATCCTGTCCCTCACCAAGGCCCCCACCACCGCCAAATCCAACCTCCACGAAGGAATGAAGGCCATCGCCGAATGGATGACGATCAGCCGCCTGAAACTGAACTCAGACAAGACGGAGGTCCTCATTATCGGATCCACCCCCTCCGTCTGGGACGACTCATGGTGGCCGGCCATACTGGGAGCTGCACTGACGCCCACTAACCAAGCACGCAACCTGGGAGTCATCCTGGACTCTGCATTGTCAATGACCCAGCAAGTGAATGCCGTCTCTTCCTCCTGCTTCAACACCCTCCGCAAGATCTGCAGATGGATCCCCACCGGTACCAGAAGGACAGTCACCCAGGCCCTCGTCAGCAGCAGATTGGACTACGGCAACGCTCTCCACACAGGAACATCAGCCAAACTCCAGAAACGACTACAACTCATACAGAACGCCTCTGCACGCCTCATCCTCGACATGCCCCGCCACAGCCACATCACAGCCCACCTGAAAGACCTACACTGTCTCCCCGTCAACAAGAGTTGAGTTTGAGTTTGAAAGTATTTTTAGAGCGCACGTATACCAGCGGTTTCTTGGCGCTATGGCTGACGGGGACTGAGGTTAGAGGCAGGGAGGGAAGGGGGAGCGTTTATTCAAAGGACTTTGTAAATAAGTGTGTTTTAAGGCATTTCCGGAACTGTGAATAGAGGGTGATGGAGCGAAGTTCAAGGGGAAGGGAATTCCAGAGAGTGGGGGCAAGAATAGCAAATTTGGATCCTCCCCACTTCTTTCTCCGGAAGCGTGGGATGGTGAGGAGGGACTGGGAGGAGGAACGTAGAGCCCTGGTGGGGATATATGAGACAATCTCAGAGGAGATGAAGGCTGGCGCCAAACCCGATCGGGCCAGAAAAGTGATGGATGCGAGCTTGAATTGAATTCTTGCTCGCACGGGGAGCCAATGTAGTGAATTCAGAAGTGGGGTGGAATGATGAAATTTAGGAAGATTGAAAACCAGGCGAGCCGCCTGGTTTTGTATCTGTTGTAGGCGACGCAAACTGTATGCAGGGATGCCGGCATACAGGGCGTTCCCATAGTCCAGGCGGGACATCACCATGGCCAAGATAATGAGTTTGAGGGCAGAGAAAGTGAAGAAGCGGGACACCCTGCGTATAGTACGCAGTGAGAGGAAAGAGGAAGATACCACAGAGCTAACCTGGGAGTGAAGGGTGAGTTGAGAGTTAAGTTTTATGCCTAAAGTTTTAACTGAGGAAGAAGGAGCAGGAGAAGGACCAAGGGAGGGGGGCCAGAAAAGAGGGGACCAGGGGCTGGATGAACCGCCCGTCAACACCAACTCGGTTTTATCAGGGTTGAGTTTAAGGTGATTGTGGTTCATCCAGTCCCTGATATGAAGCATGACAGTTTGGAAATTAAGAACAGCAGAGGGAGAGGAAAGATTGAAGACCAGCTGGAGGTCATCCGCATAATTGAATACGGTGACCTCCATCTGTTGAAGAGAAAAAATCAAAGGGGCAATATACAAATTAAACAAAAGGGGAGAGAGAGAGGAACCTTGGGGGACCCCGCACTGAACTTTCCGGATGTCCGCTGTGAAATCACCCAGGCGGACAGCCTGGGTGCGGTTACTCAGGAAGGAGGATAACCAGACCAGGGCAGTCACCCCGATCCCCGCCGCCCCGATACGGGAGAGTAAGATGTTATAATCCACTGTATCAAAGGCGGCTGAGAGATCGAGGAGCACAAGGGCCAGGTGCTGATTAGTATCCATACCCTCCCTGAGGGTGTCTAGAACCGACATAACAACGGACTCCGTAGAGTGTGCGGGGCGGAAGCCAGCTTGGCGGGGGCAAGGGCTCCGTGCTTCTCCACAAAGGAACTCAGGGCGCAGGTGACGTGGCGCTCGAGCACTTTAGCCAGAAATGGCAAAAGGGAGATGGGGCGGAAATTGGCTGGGACAGAAGGATCTGCCCCCGTTTTTTTCAGAATGGGCACAATTACCGCGGATTTCAGGGAGCTAGGGACTATGCCTTGAGAAAGGGAGCTGTTTAGGAGGTGAAGGGGAGGGTCTGGGCAAGAAACAAAGATGTGACGGAGGATGTGGGCAGGACAGGGATCGTGCGGGGAGCCAGATTTGATCAAAGGCACCAAAGAGGTCAGACTTTCCTGAGTGATAGGAGGAAAGGTGGTCAGTGCGCCTTTGGGAGGAGGACATCGAGGATCATCAAAAGATGGGGAAGGAGGAGGGATGTTGGACTTGATGGTTGCAATTTTCTGGATGAAATAATCATTGAGAGAGAGGCAGAGCTCTTCAGACGGGACTGGTTTTAAAGTAGTTCTGTCCGAAAACGCCAGGTTATGAACGATGGTAAATATCTCCTTGGACTGGTTCTCTGCTGCTAAAATCTTGGAGGAGAAATAAGATGTTTTAGCCTCCAAGATACCTTTTTTGTACTGGCTCAGGATGTTGGTGTATTCCAGTTTCAGAGTGGGGCAATAGTTTCTCCTCCAAGCCCGCTCCGCGCGGCGGACTGTTAGTTTGGTGGTTTTAAGCTCTTTATTAAACCACCGATTAGCGTCTTTGTCGCGTTTGAGATGCGCTTGAGCGGGGCAACGGAGTCGCGGCTATAGGAGAGCCACTGATCTATGGCATCAACCTGGGAGGCAGTGGTAAGGCCCTGAAGAGAGGGAAGAGAGCGGGTAAGGAGAGAAGAGAGATTCTCAAGATTGACACGGCCCCATGATCGGACCCAGATGTTTTTGGGCCGGGGGGGCTTAGCTGGAGGGAGAATAGGAAGGAGAAAGGAGATCAGGTGGTGGTCAGACCAAGAACAGGGGGAAATAGAAAGTGATTCCACAGGGCAGTTCAGGGACCAGATCTGGTCAAGCCGATGACCTTTAATGTGGGTGGGGGAGTGAACATGAGATATAAAGTTGAGGGAGTGAAGGGTTTCGGAAAATTCCTTTGATGACGGACATTCGGCGGGATCAAAGGGCCAGAAATTAAAATCGCCAAGGAGCAAGATGGAGGAATTATTGACTGTAATGGTGGCCAAGACCTCCAAAAAAGTCAGGGAGAAACTGTAGGGGGGACTGGGGGGGACGGTAGGTGAGGAAGCAGGTTAGAGGGGGAGAGGTGGAAACTGTGCGAATCACCAGAAATTCGGTGGTGGCAATAATGGGTAAGGATAGAACTTGAAAAGGGAGATCGGTACGTGCGATGACCGCCACGCCGCCCCCGGCTCTGCCTGAAGAACGATCCGCCCTAAGGGCATAATAGGAGGCCGGTAAGGTGGATAGAAGGGCAGGGAGGGAGTCATCGCAGAACCAGGTCTCGGTTAAGAAAAGGAGATCAGGAGCATGAAGGTCCAACAGGACCGACAGTTCGTGCGCGTGGGCAATAGCAGACCGCGTATTAAGATAAAAGGCAGTGAGGTTTTTAGGGGTTGGCAAAGGAACTGACTCACAAATCGTGGGAGAAGTATCGATTGTGGGACGAGGGCGAAACAGGGGGGTGGGGGGAGTTATGCCAAGAGAAGAGATGCGGAGGATTGTTGTGGCCGAGATGGGCCAGGGGCCCTGGTAGCTACGAAGTAGGTCCGGGGTGTAGGTAATGAGTGGGGCAGGGTGAGGCGCCCCTAGTCCCGGCCAGTCGCGGACGGGCGCAGACGGGCTTAACTTAGGCGCAACTTCGGCGCGCATTCGTCGCGCCCGCTGCGCTCGCCCGCTGCGCGTTCTAAGAATGCACATTTAAGTAGTGGGCCTTTAGGGCGGGGAGGGGGCGTGGCCACAGAGTGGGCGTGGCTAGCGGCGATGAAGGCAGGTAGAGGGTGTCCCGTGACAGCGCTAGGTCCGCTGCACGTCGCCCTAAAGTGCCTGAGTGCGAAAGTTTGTTTTTAAAATACACAAGTTAAAAATGCAGATAATCACAACCGCGGAGGATCACCTTCAAGCTCCTCACCCACGCTCACAAAGCTCTCCACAACACCGGACCAGCGTACCTCAACAAACGACTCACCTTCTACACCCCGAACCGCCAGCTTCGCTCCGCTGACCTAGTCACCGTCCCCCGCATCCATCTAGCGACCGCCGGCGGCAGATCGTTCTCTCACCTCACCGCAAAAACATGGAACACCCTCCCCATCTGCCTACGACATACCCAGGACCTGCTGGCCTTCAGGAGACTCCTCAAGACCTGGCTGTTCGAGCAGTAGCAGCACCCCCGCCCCCCCCCGCGCCTTGAGATCCTCACAGGTGAGTTGTGCGCTCTACAAATGTACTGATTGATTGATTGACTACAAACCCTATTAACAAATCAAAAGCCACCATTTACAAAGGACAGTAACAGGAGCCAATTGAAAGTTTTTGGCCTGGTCCCTGTGGACTCCTGTCCTTGGTCCCTCTGCATTCCCTGATCTTAGATTGCATTCCCTTTGTGCTGCTCTTCTCCTGGTTCTATACCGTGCTATGGTCTTATACCTTTCTACTCCCTATGGGCTGCCATAGTCCTTCTTGGAGATTGGTTCTCTTGGTGAGCATCTTGTTTCACCTATCATTTTCAGATAGTCTAGTCCCTTTCTATCCTTGAGCCATCATTTCTTATTGGGGAACTTTGGTGAGGTCCCCCTCTTCAGAGGATGTTATTGCTTGGGTATTTGATTCTAAGATAAGAAATCTGCGGCTAGATGTCTCTATCAGATGGACAAGTTACTTACCTTCGGTAATGCCCTACCTGGTAGAGACCGGATTTGGCTGCAGATTATGTGCTGGTTGGCAGGGACCCTGTGCACTTTCAGTTGTAACTACATAATTTTCCAGGCAAAAAGTGAGGGGCTAACCATGTCAAAAGAGGTACTTTCTCAATCTACCCCTCCCTCCCCCCAAACAAAAGAGGAGAGACTAGAGCAACTTCATCTTCTAAGTGGAAGAACCTGTAAGAGCCATCTGCATTGTCATGGGCAGACTCGAGTCTGTGTTCCACTATAAAGTCATTCCCTGTAGGGATATGGACCTGCTGTCTATCTGAACTAGGAGGTGAGTGCCAAACAGGTGTGGCCTCAGCTTCTTCAGGACCCAGACCACAGCAAAGGCCTCCCTCTCAATGGCACTCAAACACTGCTTTCTGGTGAGTAGTCTCCTGCTTATGAAAGCAACAGGTTTGGGCTAGGACTGAAGCTCCCCATGCTCAGAGTCATCGGTCTGCACAATGAACTGCTTGGAGTAATCTGGAGCTTTCAGGACTGGAGCAGAGCACATTGCATCCTTCAGAGTGTCAAAAGCCTTTTGACAGCTCACTGTCCAGTTCAATTTCTTGGGCATCTTCTTAGAGAGGAGTTCTGTGAAGGGGGCCACCATGGACCCTTAATCCTTCACGAACCTCCTGTAATACTCAGTCAAGCCAAGGAAGGCCCTGACTTGGGCCTGGGTTGTTGAAGCCTTCCAGTCCAGAATTGTCTGGATCTTGGGTTGGAAAGGCTGAACTTGGCCTCCACCTACGAGAGGGCCCAAATACTCAACCTTTCCCTGCCCTATCTGGCACTTGCTCGCTGTGATAGTGAGGCCTGCACTTTTCAGAGCCTCACGGACCTTTCTAAGGTGGATCAGGTGATCCTTCCAGGTGGAGCTATAGGCAACGCAAGCATCCAGATAAACTGCACTGAAGGATTCCAACCCAGCAGGGACTTTATTCTCCAACCTCTGGAAGGATGGAAGGGGCATTCTTTAATCCAAAGGATATCATGGTAAACTGGAAGTGCCCACTCGGAGTGGAGAATGCAGATTTTTCTTTTGCTCCAGGGGTTAGACCTATCTGCCAATACTACTCAACAATGTGGCTGCCCCCAACCTATCAATCAGCTCATCTGCTCTAGGAATTGAATGTGCTTCAGTTTTTGTCACTGCATTGAGGCCCCGTAGTCCACACAGAACCTAATTTCTTTCTTTCCACCCTTGGAGTGAGGTTTGGGGACTAACACGACTGGGCTGGCCCAGGGGCTCTTTGGGTGTTCAATGACTCCCAATTCCAACATCTTGCTTACTTCAGCTTGGATGCTTTCTCTGACAGGATCAGACTGCCTGCAAAGTTTTTTTTACAGGTTTTCACCAGTGTCCACTCCATAGGTACACCAGCTAATCTGGCCAGGGGTCAAAAGAGAAGAGCTCAGCATACTGATTTAGGACTTACCTGCAATCAGCCTGCTGTTGGTCAGTGAGGGTCTGAAAAGACCATGTCACCAACATACCCATCTTATGGGTTGCTGACGAGGAGATCAAAGAGAGTCTCACTCTCTGCTTCCTGACCCTCATCTGTAACCATGAGTATGGTCACATCAGCTCTGTCATAGAAGGGCTGCAGGCATTTGCCACGTACAACCCTTTTGGGATATTTGCAACTAACAACCTCCCCTATTCTTTCGGTGGCAGGGTAGGGTCCACTCGACTTGTCCTGGAGGGCCCTAGGGGCCACAGGCTCCAATACCCACACCTTCTTCCCTGGTTGGAACTCCACCGCAGCAGTCTTTTAGTCATACCATCGATTCTGGAGCTCCTGGCTGGCCTCAAGGTTTGGGATGCTTTTTCCATATATTCAGCCATCCTGGAGCAAACGCCAAGCACATAATCCACTGTGTCTTGTTTTGTCTCTCTAAGAGGTTTTCTCGTCCTTTACTCACAAGACTCCGTGGACCCCTAACAGGATGTCCAAACAGAAGTTCAAGGTTCACCCATTATGGCGTAGCAGCGGAACAGGGGGTGTGTATGCCGCTTCTAGCAGTGGAGAGAGGTTTCTTTCTAGAGAAGCACTGTGCAGGATTAGGCTTTAAGACGTGCAACGCTCTCTTTGGCAGAGCGGGATGGGACGTGTGGTCGCCGCTTCTAACAGTAGAGAGAGGAGTCTTTGTGCTGAGGTAACCACTGCCTGGGCGTTCTCTCGCGGAATCGGGCCGGCGGACAGGATGTCAACTGATGATGATCTTTTGCATCAGAACTTGAGCTCAGGACTAGACGTGGAGAGGTCAACTGAGCTTGACGAGCCCGCCCACAGGTCTTAGCGTCATTTGTAAATACTTCTTCACGAGGATTACATGGGTGAAGGCACCCTCTTGGGGCTGTCTTGCAGTATCCAGAGGGTAACCTTGTTAATTATGTTTAAAGTTTACAAGGATACAAGTGAGATTTCAGATGCATGCTGGATCCTGTCGGTTCCTTCACTTGGAATGGTACTCACCCCGTGTTTTCCAGGTGATGCACTAGTTTAGCGGTGCTTGGGGCACACAGATCAAGATTGTTAATAAATTGTGATTGAACACATATTTGTGAGCACACACTGGTGTGATGTTGAACACCTACAGCGCATGATAATTGCGACTTGCCTAACTGGTCTCTGACCAGGACCTGGGTCGCCTATTCGAGGAGTGCTGAAGCGCGTTGAATAAATCACTGGCGCAGAGGCGGGAGCAATGAAAACGTGAAGAGCAACTGCTGAGTGGTCGAATTTCAATTTGGGCTGTACGTCGGGGATAAATCAGCCGGAGCGTCTCGCTGCAAGATGAGAAACGGGGGAAGGCGAAGACAGTTGCAGGGATACCACCCTGATCGATATGGTAAGGTTCAGGACGATGCCTGTTTCCAGGGTCAAAGAATCAGAGGCTGGAATTAATCAAAAATTCAAGGAGCGCGAGGATGCCACAGTCGTGTGCAGTCCACGGTCAATGCCCCTCCTCGAATAGGCGACCCAGGTCCTGAAGATGATCCTAATTAAATAGGATCGAAACGCCGTCGACCCCTGCCCACCAGCTCAAACGCCTTAGGCGCACCCTGACTTTTGGTTCTTTAACACAACGAAAATGACCTATTGTATATTTGAATTAATTTATGTGTGAACCTTTTTAATCGCGTATATATATTGTATGTTCTGTAGTAGGGGATCTCTGTGTATAGTCATAATCTATGAATAATCCCCGCCCATGTGCGGGGACCCCGGAGCAATCAAAAATATCTCTTAAGCTGTCCCGCATTTGCAAACCTGCAAAGACACTTAAGAGACAGACAAAATAATACAGCCTAATCACAACAAGGCTGCACTGGCCAGCACTTCCTCTGAAGTGAACACAACAGCCAAAATAAAGTTGAAATGTCATTTTTATTCACATTTGACATGTTCCTTTATTATCACACACTCCCTTCACCAAAATCCCTTTAAACAATAGAGAGGAAGGGGTGGACAGACAAGCCCTATAGGCTGTCATTATGTATCTGCTAAAGGGATACCGTGCCTTTAAGAAACTCTCCAGAGACCCCCGGTATCCCAGGATGCACAGCCAACACAAGTTACTTTCAGTTCTTTTTTCCGGCTCCTGCTAGCAGGACCCTGGAGCTTGAGCTCTACCCTTTTGGGTGGTTTACTTGATTAAAATTGGATTTTTTGGATAAATAGTGTTTTCATTCGACGTCTAGAGCCTTTGTCTACTACTGCCTGCAATCTGGAGCAATTTTGGCCCACTCTTAGCATGGCTTTGTTCGATAACTGCCCTGAGTGTGGGAGGAAAAAGGCTAAGACGGACCCACATGATGTGTGTATCCTCTGCTTGTCGCCCTCACATGTCCCAGCTACATGTGCCATCTGCAAAACCTTTTCTAAGAGGACCCTGAGGGACAGGGAAAAGATTCGCCTTCAGGGACAGGAGCAGCAGAGGACCGGTGGGACTTCGGGGCATGGAGGGTCTCATTCCCCCTCCTCCGCCCATGCTTCAGCCCCTGGAGGGACCTCCGGGCAAAGCAGGGAGCAGAAACGGCACCTACCGGCTGGTAGGTCGCGTTCGACGTCGAAGGCGACGACGGCGAGAGAGAAGGCACCGGTATGTTCGCCGTCGATCCAGGGCTCTGGATCGCGGCAGCCTCGGCGTTTGACGTCGAGGGAGGGGCCGGCGAGACCCGGGACCGGGTCGCCGTCGCAGGTGTCACGGTTGACGTCAACAACACATAGACGTCGTACCGAGCCCCATGGACTTCACTCGCCACCTTCGCCGTCGACCCACGGCTCGACGCTGACGGAGTCGACGCCGAGATCCCGGCGCCCGCCGTCCAGGCGGAGACGATCGCCGTCGAGGCACAGGTCGCCGTCGAGGCACAGGTCGCCGTCGAGGCACAGGTCGCCGTCGAGGCACAGGTCGCCGTCGAGGCACAGGTCGCCGTCGAGGCACAGGTCGCCGTCAAGGCACAGGTCGCCGTCAAGGCACAGGTCGCCGTCGAGGCACAGGTCGTCGACGTCGAGACACCAGCGTTCGACGTCGAGACACCAGCGTTCGACGTCGACACACCAGCGGTCGACGTCGAAACATCAGAAGTCGACGTCGAGGCAGAAGTCGACGTCGAGGCAGAAGTCGACACCGCGGCGACGGAGGTCGAGGCGTGGTTCGACGTCGAGGAGGCGTGGTTCGACGTCGAGGAGGCATGGTTCGACGTCGAGGAGGCATGGTTCGACGTCGAGAGGACGCTCGACTGCGAGACGGCGTTCGACGTCGAGGGCTAAGAGACGCCGGACGAGGTCGACGTACAGTTCGACGTCACAGACATCGGGGAACACGTCCTCAGTGATTACGATCTCCAGTCGGGGATCGGGGAGACGCGGACGTTCCCCGTCGGTGGCTTCCACGCGGGACAGGCCCGCCAAGAAGAGGAGAGTGGCCGCGAGCCCGGACAGTTCTGGTGGGGGCTCGCCTGCTAGGAGTGATGGGGCTTCGGAACATCTGTCCCCGCTGCGTACCCAGCAGCCGCCTCTGCCTCCTGTGCCCGACCTTCCACCGGCGCCTCCACCGGTGCCTGCCCTTCCTCCTCCTCCTCCTCCTCCTCCTCTCCCTCCGCCCCCTCCTCCGCTGCCTCTGCCCGTGCCTCAGCTGCCTACATCGCCTCCGCAGCCACCGCCTCCGCCCCCGAGGGTTCCTCACAGGCAGAGATCTCGCTCTCGCCCTCGCAGGCGATCACGGAGTAGGCGCAGATCGTCCACTCGCTCTGGACATGGACGACGGAGGTATCGGTCTCGTTCCAGAGGCTCGAGGGGCACGTACTCTTCTGGGGCTGGCCGGTTTTCGCCCTCGCTGTCGGAGACGCCTCCTACCCGCGTCTCGCCGGTGGATGACATTGCCACGTTCCAGGAGGTGCTGATGAGAGGGGCTGCGAAGTTGGGGATATCAGTCACTACCCCTATTCCCACTACTTCTGTGATCTTTGAGACTTTGCATAAGGCTCATCTGTCGCGCCCCCTCCTCCTGTTGGTTCCGGGGTTGGAGGAACCTGCAATGGAGGTGTTCTTGACGCCGGCCGTGGTGAAACATGCGCCCTCGAGACTGCTAAAAAAGTACAGGGCTCCTGACTCGGACCCGGCGTTCCTCAGAGTGGATCCTCCACCGGATTCTGTTATCGTGGCGGCGGCTCGTAAGCAACACTCTACGACGCCTTCATCCACGGCTCCTCCGGATGAGGAGAGTCGCAAAATGGACTCCTTGGGGAGGAGGATGTGCTCCACGTCGGCCACTACGATGAAGGCCGCTAGCGCCTCCGCTCTGTTGGGGCGCTATGACAGGTCTCTTTGGGACTCCCTGCAACAGTTCGCTGCCTCCCTGCCTAGAGACAAGAGGGAGGACTTTCAGGAGGTGCTGAACGAGGGCATGATGGTCTCTAATCAGATCATCAGTGCGGCGGGGGATGTGTCGCTGCTGGCGGCCCATGGGTACTGCCACGGCATACACATGAGGAGGCATTCCTGGCTGCGGCTGACCCCGCTCAAGCCTGAAGCGCAGCAGAAGATCGCCAATTTACCATTCTCTGGCACAACGCTGTTCGGGTCACATGCGGATGACGAGATGGCCCGCATGAAGGCTGAGGCGGAAACTCTTAAGGCGGTGGGGCTGGAGAGGCCCAAGGAGCAGAGGAGGTCCTTCCGATCCTCGGGCAGGCGCTACGCCAAGCAGAGAGGCCAAGGGCGTCAGTCGGGCCACTAACAACAGCCCCAGCAACAGCAGCAGTACCCGAGGCAGTCCTTTCAGAAGCGCCAGAGGGGCAGAGGCCAGCATCAGTCCTCGGCGGGGAACAAAGGCCCGGCCGGGTCGAAGCCCTGAAAAGTTACTTCCCCCTCATCCGTTACCCGCTCCGGTGGGGGGAAGTATTCAACACTACCTGGCAGAGTGGAGGACAATAACGCAGGACAAGTGGGTGCTGAATATTGTTTGCAATGGGTACTGTCTTCGTTTCACCAGCCCGCCCCCACAGATTCCACCAGTGCGCTCCTCCTACATGGTAAGGGGGCTCCAGTGGGAGGCAGACGTTCTGTTAAAAAAGAGGGCGATAGAAGCGGTTCCTTTGCAGCAAAAAGGAAGAGGTCTCTACTCACGGTTCTTTCTCGTAAGAAAAAAGGACAAGAACGAGTTCAGGCCTATTCTAGATCTGCGTCAAGCCAACAAGTGGATCCGCAGAGAAAAGTTCCGTATGTTGTCCCTGCATCAGATTTACCCTCAGTTGCATCGAGGAGACTGGCTGTGCGCCATAGATCTGCAGGACGCTTACTTTCATGTGCCGATCGCACCAAAGCATCGCAAGTTCCTGAGGTTTCTGGTAGGCAACAACCATTACCAGTATTCAGTACTCCCGTTTGGCCTGAAGTCTGCACCACGGACGTTCTCCAAGTGCATGGCGGTGGTCGCGGCACACCTGCGGAAGACCAAGGTGTTTGTGTATCCTTACCTGGACGATTGGTTGATCAAAGCGTCCACTTACCAGGAAGCCCAGTGCCATTTCAACAGGACAGCTGCCTTGCTGCATCGCCTGGGCCTGCACATCAACATGTCGAAGTCAGTGCCGATCCCTGTGCAGGGTCTCCAGTACTTGGGGGCCTCAGTCAATACCTTGACCGCAAGCGTGTGTCCTTCGGAGGAGAGACGCTTATCGATCCGTGGGAAGGCGCGGCATCTCATCTCAGCCCGCTCTCCTACGGTGAGGACGGTGTCTTCCTTACTGGGGTCGATGGCTTCTTGCATCTTTCTCACCCCCAATGCACGTCTGCATATGAGGCCCCTACAGGAATGTCTGGAGGATCAATGGGACCAGAGGCGGGGGCGTTGGGAGGACAAGATCCAGCTGTCTCAACACGCTCGGCAGTCTCTGACATGGTGGTGTGCCCCAGAGAATGTCTGCAAGGGGACTCCTTTTCACAAGGATATTCCGGTCCAGACCATAGTGACCGATGCGTCTCTCCAGGGCTGGGGAGCACATTCGGGCCCTCTTCAGATTCAGGGGATATGGTCGCAGATGGAGACGACTTACCATATCAACTTTTTGGAACTCAGAGCGGTACACTTGGCCTTGAAGGCGTTCCATCCCTCCTTCAGGACGAACTCCCTGCTGGTTCAGACGGACAATACTACGACCATGTATTACCTCAACAAGCAGGGGGGCTCACGTTCACGCACCCTGTCTCGGGAGGCACAGGCGATCTGGAACTGGCTGGTGGCCAGGAACCTGACGATCACGGCGACCCATCTGCCGGGAGTGCAGAATGCCCAAGCAGACGAGCTCAGCAGGCTCGTTCAAGAGAACCACGAGTGGGTGCTAAACGACGACGTGCTAAGAGACGTCTTCGCAGAGTGGGGCACTCCGGATATAGATCTGTTCGCTACGGCAGAAAACAGCAAATGCCGCGACTTCGCGTCCAGGTACTACCAACCAGGGACGCTGGGGAATGCCCTATGGATCAGCTGGTCCAACAGCTTTCTCTACGCCTTTCCACCCATTCCCCTGATCCCGGCGGTGCTGATCAAGCTGTCGCAATCCAGAGCCAGAATGATCCTGATTGCTCCGGAGTGGCCGGGGCAATGGTGGTTCACCGACCTTCTTCACCGGTCTGTTCGGCCACACCGACGCCTGCCGTGTCGGCCGGATCTTCTCACGAAGTTCGGAGGACAGATGGTTCACCCCAATCTCTCGTCCTTGAGTTTGGCAGCATGGCTCCTGAGCTAGTACAGTATGGACACTTGAACCTGCCTCAGGACTGTATGGAGATCTTGAAAGAGGCTAAGAGACCGTCTACGAGGACTTCCTACGCCTATAAGTGGAAGAGATTCTGCTTATGGTGCAAGGCAAAGGACTTTGACCCTACATCCTGTAAAGAAGATGTTATATCTGCTGCAGTTAGCTCAGTCTGGGCTTAATTTTCAGTCTATTAAGGTTCATCTCGCAGCTCTGACTGCGTATAGGAAGGGCCCTTCTCAAACCTCATTTTTTCAAATCCCTGTGATTAAGGATTTTTGGGAGTTTTTGCATAAGGTGTTTCCCCCTGTTAGAAGACCTTCTCCACCATGGGAATTGAATGTGGTGTTATCTAGATTGATGAGGGAGCCTTTTGAGCCTATCCATAAGGCTTTGTTTCAGCATTTGTCTTGGAAGGCTGCCTTCCTTGTGGCCATTACATCGGCCAGGAGGGTGAGTGAGATTCAGGCTCTGTGTTGTCAAGAGCCGTATACTGTTTTCCATGCTTCTAAAGTAGTGATGCGTACCCATCCTAAATTTTTGCCTAAGGTGATATCAGATTTCCATGTGAATCAGATGATAACTTTGCCTACGTTTTTTCAGCATCCTTCCTCTCCGGCGGAGAGGTCTCTGCATTCACTTGATGTACGTAGGGTGTTGAAATTCTACCTGGATAAGACAAAAGATATCCGCAGGTCGGATCAACTGTTTGTTAATTATGGTTCGGTAAGAACTGGTTTAGCTACCTCAAAGCAGTCCATTTCCAGATGGATTGTTTCCTGTATCCAGCTTTGTTACCAAAAAGCTAATAAAACATTGGGGGGTAAGCCTACGGCACATTCGACTAGAGGCAAGGCGGCTACTACCGCTTTGCTTAGGAATGTTCCGATTGCGGACATTTGTAAGGCTGCCACCTGGAAGTCAGTCCATACGTTTACAAAGCATTACTGCCTGGATTCTGATGCTAGGGCAGATGCGCAGGTTGGACAGGCTTCGCTGAGGAATTTGTTTGCACAGTGATTTGTTGGTGGTTGGTCTTACTCCACCACTTCTTGTTGGTTGGGATGGGCTTGCCATTCTATTCATAGATTATGACTATACACAGAGATCCCCTACTACAGAAGGAGTAGTTTCTTACCTGTAACTCCAGTTCTGTAGTAGGGGTATCTCTGTTATAGTCATAAGCGACCCTCCCTCCTCCCCGGTGGAGTAACCTGACAGTATCAGGCCTGTTGTTATACACCTTCAAAAAGAACTGAAAGTAACTTGTGTTGGCTGTGCATCCTGGGATACCGGGGGTCTCTGGAGAGTTTCTTAAAGGCACGGTATCCCTTTAGCAGACACATAATGACAGCCTATAGGGCTTGTCTGTCCACCCCTTCCTCTCTATTGTTTAAAGGGATTTTGGTGAAGGGAGTGTGTGATAATAAAGGAACATGTCAAATGTGAATAAAAATGACATTTCAACTTTATTTTGGCTGTTGTGTTCACTTCAGAGGAAGTGCTGGCCAGTGCAGCCTTGTTGTGATTAGGCTGTATTATTTTGTCTGTCTCTTAAGTGTCTTTGCAGGTTTGCAAATGCGGGACAGCTTAAGAGATATTTTTGATTGCTCCGGGGTCCCCGCACATGGGCGGGGATTATTCATAGATTATGACTATAACAGAGATACCCCTACTACAGAACTGGAGTTACAGGTAAGAAACTACTCCTTCTCTTGCGCCGTATGCTGTGGTGTTTTCACGTTGTCACTTGCGCCGTCACTTCATTGTCACGAGCACATTGTACACTTTTCTTTAGGGTTGCCTTGGTATTTATGCCCAACAGTGATGTAACAACTGTTTTGTTTATTTTCTGATCTTCTTAAAATATATGACGCCTACGGGCGCATTGATTGAATTATTTGAAGCCTCTTGTCTTGTGTTCGTTTATCGTAATGTCTTGCACATACAAATTTAAACAGTCTCAATAAATCCTGCTGAGATATTGTTGCATTTATACTGTACTTACCCAGATCTCAGTTTGGTTTATGGGTTATACTCCTGTGTTTTTTTCTATCGTTGTTGGAACAGTAGCATTGTACGTCTGTACCCTGGAAGCATGGCTACGAACAAGAGGCCCTCTCCATGAGAAATGTCATGTTTGAAGTTCATTGAATCCTTTTTAGGTCTCGGCTCGAAGGCTGCGCTTGCGCAGTCTCGGTCCGAGATTTAATGACTTGGAGAAGAGGGGCTTGAACCCGCCCCTCTTCTCCCCTGTTCTCCATTGGCTGGCCTCTTGAATGCTGGCCAGCCATTGGAGAAGAGGTCCGTCACTCCGATCAGGCCCCGTCCTTTTCGGATTCGGGGGCGTGTTTTTTTCAACAAATCTAATTATCTCCTCCAGCCAATGGCAAGAGGAGAACACGCCCCCGAAACCGAAATCGCCGCTGCGTTTCTCCGAGGCATTTCTGCTTCGCCTCGGAGAAAGGCGGTGGCGTGCAAGGTCAAAGCAGTGTTTGCAGTTTGAAGAAACCTTCATCCCGACCCTTGCTCGTCTGACTCCCATCGGCGAGCTGTCTGAACACAAGGCCAGTTCTGCTTCCTTCTTCCTCACAGTTACCAGATTGTTCCAGTCCTGGGATTACTATTAACAAATTGACGCGTTCTGGGCCGCCGCCTTTTAATGTCATTGAATCACTAGGGCTTGTTACACCGAAAGCCGAAAAGTTATTCCCCGGGGATATAGAGATATCTTCTAACTCCAGCCATAAAATAAATGTGGCTGTCACCGGAAGAAGGCCCACGAGAAGGCATCTGGAGGAAGTTTTCTGGTGAATTAATGGTTCAGAGTTATTTGCCATTGCACGGGGCTGTTAGGGTTGGCAGCGGTAAAGACGACCCAGAAGTCCTCTGTAATACTTTCCTGAGGTGTGAAGTGAAGCAGTTCTCTAACGCAGTCACTAGCCGATGTTCAAATATGCGGTGATCCGATCTTGAAATCCAGGACAGTCCACAACCATAGAAGTAGGACTCTCATTTTGCCTGGACCAAGAGGCGCACCACGTGACATCTCTCGCGAACATAGACAACACAGATGCAGAGGCATGAAGTGTAATTAAATCAAACGTGTTAACTCTCAGCAGTATCTGTGTTATATGAATAAATTGCTTCGTGTTTAGGGCTGCTGACTAAGCTTGCATCTGAGCGCATGGAAGCGTTTCTCCCTCTGTGTTTAGTTGACTGCTCTGAAAAGCTGGGACATGGATTACATTTATTTGAATTTGGTGGGACAATTGCTGAACAACTGGCACGGCCCGACAAAACCTGATCAGCCGATGCGAACAGCTTGCGAGAAAGCTACGGTGCAGATTGCAGTAACTTCCCTATTGGTTGATAGCTTTGGGGTATTTCCTCGTCTGAGTTTCGCAGATGGTGGGTGTGTTTACGCACCTTCCCTGTCACTGATTGGGGCACATACTTTCCCCTCCTCAGGTGCCAGTTAGTCCCTGGTTAGTCCCTGGTTTACACAAATTTCCCTACCAAGGGAGATTTCAATGCCGTGGACACGTCCTCCCTCCGGGGGGCGGGGGCTGGCCGTTTGGTGTAAAACGCCTCTCTTTCTCTAGGGACTGTCGGAGTAACGCACTACACCCGTTTGTGCTCCGTCCGTTCTGGGTGCACACACACCCCCCTCCCCAGGGTCTGACACTGTTGCGGTAACACACCTTCCTCTCACCCGGACTCTGCAAGCGCTGGGGTTTACTCACCTTCCCGTCAGGTGGAGTCTGTCATCGTTGGAGGTTTCATCTCACCGCTAGGGCCTGGCCGTGCTATGCTTACACACCGCCCCCCCTGCTATGGTCTGTCAGTACTGGGGTTAAACACTGCATCCAGGGGGGTCTATAAGCAGAGTCACACAACACCTAGCTCTGTCGCTAATAGGCGACTTGTGACGCACCCAGGCACCTATTATGAAGAAATGACATCAGAACTCAACTGTAATAACAGATAGGGGCCTTGCCTTATGTACAAGGCAGTGGCTTAGCGCTGCCTTGTACATAAGGTACCCTTTCACGCTATGGTTAGCGTGAAAGGGGTGTGCAGTTGGTGGTGTGCTGTACAGATGCATATAACATAACACATAGATCCAGGCGCGCAACACCCATTGGGCTCACCGGCCTTCAGCCCCCCCCCCATGTGGGGGGGGGTGGGGGGGCTGAAGGCCGGTGAGCGTCCCTCTAATTGCAGCCGGACCAGGGTACTTCACAGGTCTTTAAAAGACCGTTTGCTCGTTAATGAGGCTTTTGTTGTGTTTCCACCCCTTTTTACAGCCACTCTGCCTATGGCTGGAAGACGTTGGCCCCGTCCGGAAATCTTTTTCACCCCCCCCCCCCCCCCCCCCCCCCCAAATTTGGCTCTAGTTGCCCGCCTGCATAGATCTTATGTGGGCTCCACTTTGCATCCGTCGGTGTTCGCTGTCAGAGATTAATAACAAGCATTTACAATGCAATGGTCTCGGCATTGTTAAAGTTAGAGCTATTGGTATTGCTCGTGACATTGCCGTTTCTTTAAATGTTTTAAAAACATAAACAAAAATAATGTCATGAGCAATGCCAATAGCTCTAACTTTACCAATGCCGAGACCATTGTTGTTATTTCTTACTCTTGTATGGCTTATTTAAGCCAAAGCCATCATGAATGTGATACAGCAACAAACATATTTCCGAAGTGAACCTTGTGGCATCTGTTCCCAGATTGACCATTGAATTCTCTTTGTAGTATGAGATTAAGGGATGAAGTCATAGCGTCGTGTGGTGGCAGCTCGCTTTCCAGCATTACGAAAGCAACACATATATGACACTGATAGCAATCCAAGGTATATGCTCATGAGCAGGAAGGCTTTCCACCGTTGTAGTATGACATATGGGGCGAGCATATAGGGGTAAACGACTAAAAAGTACTCAAACAAACACTGAGACCCAACACTCCCTCCCCTCCAGCCGCACCTCCAACCTTCCCCACACTTTCCCCCCCTCAGTTAAATTACAAAGTAATCAGGCCAAGGTGATAAAAGTAGCCACTTCTAAAAGAATTTCGTGCGATAGGAGCGGAGCCAACATGGGAAAAGAGTTCTAATACAGGGTAGACTTAAACAGACCAGGGACTCAAATATCAGGGCACCGAGAGCCTATTGGGAGGGTCGCGTCTAGGGGGACCTTCAATCAGTGGATTCATCTGCACTCTCCGTCTCATCTCCCCGAAAATCTCGCCCGAGCCCCCGCTTGTTCCAAGGGGCGCCTGCCCTGGTGTGCTTCGCAAAGCCTTACCCTCCCATGGTGCCCAACGTATTACCTCTGTTGGCCAACTTTCAATCCAGGGACCCTCAGCTGTCTTCTACATCCCAGTAATCTTACGCTTGGCCAGTACCAAGACCAGGACAGTGAAGCGGTTAGCGTCTGTATTTGGCAGGAGGAGGGTAGATACCTAGGAGGGTAAACCGGGGCGGAGGGGTTAAAGTGCAGTCAGTAGCTGCGGCCAGGAGACCTACCACTCCAGACCAGTAATGGGTTAAATGGGGACATCCCTAGAGCATATGAAGGCTATCTCCTGAAGCAATGCGGGCCATCAGGCGAGGTCGGGGGAGAATATACCAAGCTCCAAAGGCCTGAGATGTGCTCGGTGAAAGACCTAGTATGGATTAGTTTAAAGCGAGCATTGCAGGAGATCTTAGACGCCATGCCATACGGCTCATAATCTAGACACAAAGTATGTTCGTCGTTTGGCACTACAAAAAACCCTATTGGCTCTTACAGTGACTTTTTAGTTTTGTGACCTTCGATTCTCTGCATCTGTTACCATCAGCAGAGATACTCCTAAAAGTGATAGGCATGCAGGGGCCTTCCCGCAGCAGTGCATCAGAATGGACACCCCCTGGAGAGTATCCCATGACAGACAGTATGGGCGTGAGAGCAGTGCCAAAGTCTTAGATGTAAGTGCTGTCTGCAGTGTCTCAGTGAGCAGGGAACAGGCGGACTGTGTGCTTGGCTGCCTTCATCCCGCTTCGCAGTCCATGTATAATGCGTCTCTTTTCTCCCACCTCAGGCTCCTGGTTCGGTCCATCTGAGAAGCGGCGCTACATTGGAGTGATGATGCTGACACTCAGTCCCAGGTCAGTAGCTCTTCCTGAAAGGTAACGTTGTCCTGTTACATCTTGTTTTGGATAGCATTGGGCTAGGGCAGTGATTGGGGTGCGTCAGCAGGTAGCGTCAGGTCTCCCTGGGGATGTCAATCGCATGTAACGATGTTCATGCCATGCTTTCTACATCCCATCCCTCTGCTGGCATCGGTAATGTCTGAGGCTTTTCAGTCCTGTCATGGTGTGGCGGTGAACCCTCCTCTTCACCGCTCCACCTCATGGACTGACATCCCTGCAGCCTCCTATCATCAGCTGTCTCTCTGCTGCACTCGTGCACTCCTTCTCACCCAGCCTCTGCTGGCATCTGTATGATTTGTGAGAGCCCGAGGGCGATGGGTGGGATGCTTGAATTAATGTCAGCCAATGGGAATGACTTTTTCCTGCATTCCAGTCCATTGTTTATTTGTGTGCCCCCTCGGCCGCTGCAGAAACAGATCAGCAGCATGTAAACCAGCCTTGGCCCTGCTCCAATAGGAATACCGATGTGTGGAGTGCTTGAATGCTTCTCAGCTATTGGTAGTTATTTAGGGCTGCATTCCACTCCATTGTTTTTTTTCTTTTTTCCTTTGCTCATTATGTCACTATAGACAGAGACCAGTCATATGCAAATCAACCTTGGTATTGCTCCACTTCAGACTGTGGTCGGTTATGTTCTGAGGAGACCCAGCGGTTCGTCCTGGACTGTCCTTATTGGAGCAAGACTGACGGTTTACATATGGCTGGTACCTATATGAGGTGGCACGGTGGGCAGAAACAAAATGGACTGGAATGCAGCTTTAAGTAACTAACTACCAGTGGCTGAGATTCATTCAAGCATTCCACTCTATACTTGTTTGTTTTTCTCACCTTTTTGATGCATACGCACCTTATGAATAGTGGACCGAGCATTTGAGAGACTTTAGATTAGGGTTCTCTCACCTCCCCCGCTGCACCACCCCCAGACTAACCCCACCAAACTAATCCCCCACCCCCACTCCACCCTATGTTCATGTGGAGCAGCAATCAGACATAAGAACAAGATCTGCTGCTGCACCAAACTCCGCCTCCGTCCTCTTGTCTCAGTGATCTCTGGATTCAGGGACAGTTTATGACCTGACCATATGTAGGTTTCACAGGTCAGTGCTCTAAGACATGAGACCTCGGGTAGAGTGCTGCTGTGGCTTGATTTTGCCTTTTGTTCTTCTTCCTCCATTTTGTTACTTATGCCATTGTCTTCATTTTTGCAGTATTTTGGGTGAACTTCGTCTTCGTGACCCGTTGTTCCCAGATGTGACCCATGGAGTTCTCATCCACAAGGTCATCCTTGGCTCACCCGCCCATCAGTAAGTCTTGAGTGCACAGCTTTCTTCTTGCATGCTGCTTTGTGTTGGAGGTGTCAAGGAAGGTTTGTTTGAATGTCACTAGGGACACCGAGAAGTATCCTCAAGCTCCGCTGAACTGATTAGAGACTAGCAAGATCAACGATGATGTGATGAGGCAGACGAAAAGTGGATAATGCTGGTCTTATTCAACCTACATCATATTGATGCACCCAAAACAGAGCAAAGGCCCCTGTGATCATTTAACATCCATGACAGAAGTCTTCGACTATCAGTCATGTTTACAGTGACGTTTCCTACAAATTAAGACTTGTTTGGTGTGCTGTACTGTTTTACTACATGGACATGGCTCGAGCTATATCACAGTAACTTAAAATGTCGCAATTATTGGCCTGGAGGTCTCCATGGGGAGTTCTGGCCTTTCAGTGCATAATGTGTACGTTCGATGGCGGATATGTCAAAAGGGTGGAATCTAGCAAATGGATTCACCAATAGGAACTCGATGAACACGTTGGCCTGCTCATACCGTAGGATCCCAACACGCCTACTATTTTGAGTTGAGCCCTTTTCTGTCATAACAGGGACTGGTCTTCATTTTGCCCTATCCGTTCTGTTGGAGGGCTCGCCTCATTCCCTTTCATCTGCTGTGGCCAAATGTGAGGGTACTGATTTTAGTGTTGATGTTCCCTCTCCATGTCCAAAGGATCAATCATTCAGTCGTTGTATAGAGTGCTGCTCGTCACCTGTGAGGGTACTGATCTTAGTGCTGTTTGAGGCTCCTCTCCATGTCCAAAGGATCAATCATTCAGTCGTTGTATAGAGGGCTGCTCGTCACCTGTGAGGGTACTGATCTTAGTGCTGTTTGAGGCTCCTCTCCATGTCCAAAGGATCAATCATTCAGTCGTTGCATAGAGGGCTGCTCGTCACCTGTGAGGGTACTGATTTTAGTGTTGATGTTTGAGGTTCCTCTCTATGTCCAAAGGATCAATCATTCAGTTGTTGTATAGAGCGCTGTGATAGTATAGAGCGATTGTATTGTGATTGTATAGAGCGCTGTGAGGGTATCCCCTCACCTTCATCCTCAAAAAACAAACATCCCCTTCCACCTATACGTGGACGACACCCAGATCTATCTCGAAACCTCCTCTATGGAAGACATTCATAGACTAAACCACTCTCTAAGGGAAGTCCAGCACTGGCTAACACTCAACCACTTGAAACTGAACCAGGACAAGACCGAAATCCTGCTCCTTTCCAATAAGGAGCACAACCCCAAACTCATAGAATGGATAAAAGCAATAGATGCCCTCAACTGCAACCTCACCCTGACCAACTCGGGTAAATCACTGTGAATCACTCTGGATCCAAAATTGAAAATGCCAAAACACATTAAGAACTCCGCTAAGTGCGCATTCCTCAACCTTAAACTGCTAAATAAACTAAAACCATTCATCCCTCCCAGCGATCTCAAACAAGCCCCTGGTGCTTTCCAGACTGGACTGTGGGAACGCAACCCCCACAGGAGCAGCAAAATCCCACTGAGCCCCTCTGAGAGCAACTCTACATGCAGCCGCCAGAACGGTCACCGGAGTGAAGAAATTTGAACACATTTCACCGGCACTCAGAGATTTAAAATGGCTCCCAATTGAAATGCATACCAACTTCAGAACGGCCTGCCTCACGCACAAAGCCCTGCACACTGGGAAGCCCGCCTACCTGGCCGCCAAGCTCAAGAAAGCCGGCCAGACAAGGACCCTCCAGAGCTCAAACACCTTACTCCTCATCCCCCCGAAAACGCACAAACAAAAAGCCTCTTCTCGATCCTTCTCTGGAAATGCTCCAAGAATCTGGAACTCCATCCCAGTCCATATCAGGACTAACCCCTCCTTTGTAAAATTCAAAAGGCAGCTCAAAGACCTCTTCCTCAATCGCTCTCTGCCAAATGGATAGCTGCCGCTTGAATGAAGACTCTTGCCCACCACACCATCCAGTCACCCTAAGTTTAAGAACTCTACCTCACCCACCTACTAACTTAGTCCTGCCTCACCCCTGTGTATATCACCCCTTTATTTTGTAACTTTTTGGATATTAAAGCTGCGTTCTGTTCTGAGACTCTCGACTCGCAGCAAATCAATATGTATACTATTGTTACGTTTTGTATTGGTTTTCCCATCACCTTTGTTGTAAAGCACTCCGATACCCTCGGTTCTGGCTAGCGCTATATAAAACTCCTAAATAATAATAATTCTATCCAGGCGCTGGCTCAGTGGTTCAGCCCAAGAGTCAGGTCCCCTTCGCATTCACATCGCCTGTTGCCTAATCCGCTTTTTGCTTTTTGCTCCGTTTTTGCATATTTCCACTCTTCTTGGGATTCTTTCTTGTCAAACATCAGTTTACTTTGGGTTGGGTTCTCCATTTTGTCTCCAGGTTTGAGCAAGATCTTGCCCTACAAAATCACTGAACATGCAGTGTATTCCTCTGCGCGCAATCTCAACTTTGCTTGACCTTATTATGGATTTAGAAAGCAGGCCAAATACGAGATGTTGCCTGATTTGGTAGACTCTGTCACAACCTTATAAGTTGCAACTATGTAAGTTTTACCCTTCTTCTACATGCATTCATTTTCATCCACCTCGTTGCAGTCACATTTTTGGGAGGGTGAGGATAAAGAGTGGACATAAAGCGGCAGTTCTCAATGAAGGTTGGGCAGGAAGTACTAGGGCTTTGTAAATGCTGGCTGGGGTTGGTAAAGGCTGACAGGGCTTGGTTAAGTGTGGGCAGAGAGTAACAGGACTTTCTAAATATTGAAACAAGAACCGCTAGGTCTTGGTAAAGACTGGACAGGACCTAGTAAATGCTGGACAAGATATGGCAGAATTTGGAAAGGCTGGGCAGGCAGGGACTGTGCTTGGCAAAGGCTGGGCAGAAGGGAACAAGTCTTGGTAAAAGCTGGGCAAGAAGAGAAGGGTTAGGGCATGACTTGGTAAAAGCTTGGCAAGAAGAGAAGGGTTAGGGCAGGACTTGGTAAAAGATGGGCAAAAAGAGAAGAGTTACAGCTAGACTTAGTAAAGGCTGCACAAGAAGTTGTGTGATTTGCTAAAGGCTGAGCAGGAATGGACAATGTTTGTTAAACGTTTGGTAGGAAGGCTGGTGTTTGGCAAAGGCTGGGGAGATGGGTGCAATGTTTGATGAAGGCTGGGCAAGTAGGGGAAGCATGTGGTAAATGCTCCGAAGTGCTTGCAAAAGAGGTGGCACACAGAGCAGTGTCTCCTAAAGGCTGGAAAGGCATAATGTGTGCTGGAATCTGGAAAGGAAGGGGCCTTGCTTTGTAAACCAAAGGCAAAGGATGGTGGTTGAATGGTCTATTTTGGAGAGAAACGATACTGCTGTATTGTACATTGTGGCAGTCGGCATATACTTGGTTAGTAGCACTGTATTTTCAGAAGAAGGGTATGTGGTTTAGTGGTAAGTTATTTATGGCTCGTGTTGCATAGCAAAGTGATGCTTTACTGGCTAAGTGTGTATCATTTTCACTTTTCCTCAGAATCACATGAGGTTTGTTGGGAGGGATTGGTGTTGGTGAGTGTACACACTTAACGTGTATGAGATCTGGTGGCAAGATGTGGTGGCTGTAAGCATGGGGAATCGAGGTGAGTTCCTGAAATAAAGCAACAGACACCTGCAAACAGGATCAAAAACAGTAACCACTGGTAGAGTTAAATGTTTTTTGTTTTTTTTGTATGAGGATTTGTATATCACTGTGATGCCGTATTTGCTGGTTGGTGCCAGGGAGTGTCCGGTAGGGAAGAGAGGCTTTTGAACCTGATAAAGTTACTCCAAGGGAGAAGGCTTTTCAGAAGAAGGCTGTAATCGTATCCTTTGTTTGAGTTCTTCGAACTGTTTGAGAAAGTCTTGATGGCAAGATCTACGACTGAGATGTACGTTTCTGTAGGTATTCTGGGCACAAGTGTCTCTATGCTTCATCTTTAATGTTCACAGTCTCCAACTTGGATCTCTTTAGTTTAGGCAGATTCCTCTGGTCTCTTTTTGTGACATATCCTTACATCCCAAAGCAAATAACGAAGTTGAGCATCATCAGCTGAAATGTTTTCTTCTTTTCGGTTTGGGTTGAGCACAGTCAAGATTAGGGAGACGGCAGTTCTAGTGTTACTTCAATCTTTGTTGTGCTGGCGCTGCTTGGGCTGACTCTCCAGCTCACACATTCTAGTAAGGTTCACAGGAATCGCCCTTCATCTTTCCTGTGTATACCCTGTTGGTGAGTCCAGCAGAATAACAAAAGAGAGACGGTTGAAGATATTCTCGGGGAAGATGGAAATGAGGAGTCTACCGCTGTCTGCATCTGAGGAGCCGATTGAAATGCCGAGCCCACCAGAAGGTGTTGGGTATTCACCTTCTCATGATGGAACCGGCTTGAATGATGCTACCTGTTGAGAGCGAGCCAGTGGCAGCCAATGAGAAAAAACTGTTGTGGGGGTGAGAGCATCGATTTGATCTATGTTAAATTGCTCTGAGTGATCCGAGCGAGCCATTGGTGTAAGCCCGAGGGGTGTAATCCATCAGGGTTTGCCAAGCGGGACCTGCTGTCCTTGCGGTTGTATGTGTTCCTTCCTAATTTCCTACTAAATGGCTCTATTGCTTCTTTTCCAAGCGCAGTACCAAGACTAGAGATTTCCAGCCACTGACCGAGAGTTAACTGCTTCTGTGAGCAGTGCCTTTCCTCACTGGCTTTCGATGAAGTGTTGCCTGCTTTTGTTTTGGAACCTGTACGTGTCTTACTTTACAGTGTGTGATGTGCCCTGATTGTCAAGGTGAATCTGGCATAACTGAGATAAGCATGGAGTGTTTTCAAATTTACTGCCTAGCTGCTGTATGAATATTCCTTCAGGTGGCTCATGCAAACATTGTGACTTTACCTGGTTCTTCTGTTCAGGGCTGGTGTGAAAGCTGGCGACATTGTACTGGGGATCAATGGGCAGACGGTGAAATCAGCAGAGGACATCTACGATGCTGTACGGACTCAGCAAAGCCTCACCATGACCGTGAAGCGCGGCCACGACACACTGATGGTGAACGTCACCCCAGAATATGCTGAATAGGAGTGATGCAAGCCCGTGCTTGGCGCCCATGCCAGCACTGCATCAGTGTTTTCCGCGTCAGCCAGCGCCTGGGTCTGGCCCATCATCGTCCTGGGCAAGAGAACACAACCAGTTGATAGGGCTCAACTGTGCTTCGGTATCTTCAAAGGGGGTGCTAGGTTTCGACTGAGAATGTATCATTCTGTCAAAGAAAGAACCAATGAGTAATCTAAAAGTTGTGCACATGAAGGAATGGAAATAAGATTTACCTAGCCTGCACCTGTTGATGGAACTATACAAAAATATTGATTTTCTGTAAACGGGAAAGAGACCAAGACCATGCATTATGATTTGAAGAGTGTCCAGTTACGGTTAAAGTGATCGTAAGCTGTTAGTTTTCAGAAACTTGAAGAGAGCAATAGTGAATACGTTGAGCCCAGCAATGCCCTGTGATTTCAACTGTATGCATTTACGGAACGAATGGCTTTGAAGCACTTCTCTTGAAGGAGGAGAACAGTGTGGTTATCTGGAGCCATGAGCTATGGGTCCGGTGAGGAGGCTGGAGGTTCATGGACTGCTGGGTGACCACTTGTTCAAGGCTGCATCACTGTTCTGGGATAATGGAGGGCTGCCCAGAAAGGGCAGAGTTTTTACTTTACAGCACGTTTTTAAGGTCTGGTTGCAGCATTCAGTCTAGCAGCCATTAATTTATGTGTCGACCTGCGGTGCCAGAATTTGTCAATGACCACTTCCATCACTCAATAACATATGCATATACTTTCACTTCCACCAGGGGGTGGTTTCTGCTAGAGGCGAGGGTAAGGCTTGTCTACCTTCTTCGAACCCTGTGTAAATAGTGGTGTTCTTGATTTGTGATGTGGGACAGAGGAAGAGAAGAAGCTTAGAACCAGGGGCTGCAGGAAGCAAACCAATGCTTCTTCCTTGTTCCTGCCTTAATCAGAGCTGCAGCTGTCCAAGCGTCAGGTGCTTTGAAGGCATCACTAGTTCTTCCAGCCTCAAGATGTAAGTAGGTGCTTCATCCAAGATGGCCTTTGCTTCCCATCATGCACCTGAACCACAACATAGTGCTGGTGTTTCATCCAAGATGGCCTTTGCTTCCCATCATGCACCTGAACCACAACATAGTGCTGGTGCTTTATCCAAGATGGCCTTCGGTTCCCATCATGCACTTGGACTACAACATAGTGCTGCAGAGTCCACTGGTGTCTGTATGAAAGTGATTGAGTTACAACAAAGGAATGGCTGCCATGGAAAGAGATGAGGTGAACAGGTTGCAATGGGAGGCTGGAGATGAAAGGGTGACTGTTTGCAGCGGAAGAGGATGAGAGGAAGTGGAGACACCCACAGGTCCAGTTTCATGGCACTCTTAATAATGCATTTTTATCACTTTAATATTCTGAGTAGTTTTTCCCTGGCGAGCCTGCCCCACTCAAGTGCTCACAATTGTTCTCTACAATAAGAATAGTTTATTTGACTAATATAACTGAGTCTTTAGGAAATCGTACTAAATCATTAAAATGTTCTTACATACACAGCGTGTGAAATATTGTGAAGTCTGAGGGATGTCTACATCTTTTTTTATGGTAGATTCAGGCTCAGCACCTCCAGAACACCCTTAAAGTTAAAACAAGAGCAGCCCTAAAACAACAAACAAGATTCCTTTTATTTAGATCAATTCTGTGTAAGCCAACAAAAAACTACTTCTGCAATATAGTCTTAGATTTGAATGTGTGAGGCTTTTATTTCAGATGACGCTAACAAAAATTGTCAGATTTAAACTTGAGGACGTATGCCCCCTCTGTTTTGCTCCTCACATGAATGTTTACTCAGATCTTTTGTGTCACACAGGTTGTACAAGCTTGAAACGACTGAGGTACTTTAAGTGCACGTGGCCTTCCAAGCCCCTTTCGTCGAAGCAGATTGTGTTTGCTTTCGGTCAAGGGCCATGAGTTACCAAACCAAACCAGTTGGCTATCCATGTGGATCAGGTAGTCTTGTTGTTCGAAAGCCATTGGTGCCGAGCTTTCTGCTGCATCGTCCACTGTTAAGTGGCTGTGAGCGAACAACAGTGTTGAGCAGATGGCTCAAAAAGCCTCATACAGTGTAACAGATGTTTGTGATCCATTTGACTCCTCTGGTGGGCCCAACAGCAGCACTTTCCTTCACCTGCTACCATTCTCAAAAATATCGGAAGCACCTGGTCTGGCCTGCCCTTTCCCAGACGGAACTGTATATTTGTGCGTACATGTTTAGCACCAATACTGGCTGTATGGCCTCTTCTATAAGTCACTTGAGTCTGGGAGGTCACTGGCCTCACCACTTTGCTTTTTGCACCTGTTGGGCTCACTCATTTCCACTGTTTCCTTGTGGCATCACCAAAATGTTTAACGCACTTTATTCACAGCTTCTGGAAAGTGCAAGACCATGGAGGTATAGCAAGAAATTAGCAACAGACCAAAACTCTGTCACAGCCTACAGACCAGGCGTATAGGGAATTTAGACAATTTTTGTTGCAAGTTATTGCCCTCTTCTGGAGTTTGCTAAAATCAATCTATTTTATATAAACATTTGCAGGCTGCAAACATTTTTGGTCTGTATGGGACAATGGGGTAACCCGGTTATGTGCAGAACCTGGGGATTAATACATTATGGGAACAGTGGTTCTGCCACCTATTGGCTTCAAAAAAGCATGCAACCTTTCATTTATTTTTATCCTTCTGTTAAGATGAGACTAACATTTAATGAAAAATATATACATATCCTGATTTTGTCCAAACCAGAAATAAAAAGAAAAGAGAAACTCCTATAATCCTATATCAGAAATATATTTCAGTGAATTGGTATATGTCATGTGCAATGATTTCTTCATGTGAACATCTTAGACACATATAGAAAAATATGTACACACACAGAAAAAAAACATACAATTCACTTAGATTTGTTGACGTGAGGTGAACACAAAACAATATATTTACATATCACAACAAGTTATATACATAACACAAACATTTACTATGAAAACATATTTAGACGTAGTGTGAGGTGCCAAACAAATATATGTATCAACCCAACAGGTAATTTATCCTGTTATTTACAATTGGTTTGGGTGATCATGTTACACTCCGTTTGAAGCGTTGACGTTTCAACCCCTGGTTGTATGCGTGATATTTAAATTGTCTGTGTGGGGTCTTCTTCAGGACTAAACTGAAAATCTGTGTGTGACCTTAAAGAAGGTTTCACCATGAATTCATAGGACGGCACTGCAGCTCGTACTCTATTGGATGGTGGACCTGATCGTGACGTACCTCTTCTAGGTCAGCCGTGCCTTTACTCGTATATGGGGATGGGGGCTGAAATTAATTTACAACTTGTACTCATTTAGGCTGTTGATCAGATCATGACGTATATCTCCCAGTCAATCGGAAAATAACTCGCATGTGATTCCAGGGTTCCATGTAGAGCGCTGAAAAGTCCACAGCGTATTTAAAGGAGATTAATTAGCCTTGGATATTGTTCTTGAAAGTGTGATTGGAGGCGGAAGGCCCCTCCAGGTTTCCCTGTAAGGGAAGAGCGATTTATCTCTGGAACCTCGACCACGGGACGCCGGAGGAATACAGGCTCACTGTGCAAGTTATTTTCTGATTGACTGGGAGATATACGTCATGATCTGATCAATAGCCTAAATGGGTACAAGTTGTAAATTAATTTCAGCTACCATCCCCATATACGAGTAAAGGCACAGTTGACCTAGAGAAGATACGTTTTGATCAGGTCCACCATCCAATAGAGTACGAGCTGCAGTGCCGTCCTATGAATTCATGGTGGAACCTTCTTTAAGGCCGCACACAGATTTACAGTTTAGTCCTGAAGAAGACTCCACACAGACGAATTAAATATGCACATACAACCAGGGGTCGAAACGTCGACGCTTTAGACAGAGTGTAAAATGATCACCCAAACCAAGAGTAAATAACAGGATAACTTACCTGTTGGGTTGATACATATATTTGTTTGGCACCTCACACTACGTCTAAATATGTTTTCATAGTAAATGTTTGTGTTATGTATATAACTTGTTGTGATATGTAAATATATTGTTTTGTGTTCACCTCACGTCAACAAATCTAAGTGAATTGTATGTTTTTTTTCTGTGTGTGTGTACATATTTGTCTATATGTGTCTAAGATGTTCACATGAAGAAATCATTGCACATGACATATACCAATTCACTGAAATATATTTTTGATATAGGATTATATGAGCTTCTGTTTTCTTTTTATTTCTGGTTTGGACAGAATCAGGATATGTATATATTTTTCATTAAATGCTAGTCTCGTCTTAACAGAGGGATACAAATAAATTAAAGGTTGCATGCTTTTTTGAAGCTAATAGGTAGCAAACAGTTTTTGGACACAAATGTGCATGGTTTTGCATCAAAATAATGTGAAAAGTGTTTCAGATTTAACAATGAAGTGCGTGAAATGTTTTGTTTGACAGAGGACTATTTTACAGGATTGGTTAGTGGGAGCCCCAAAGTAATATACCAAACAATACACATTTTTACTGAGCTTCTGAATGTAGATTTGTTAATGAGCTACAATGTTATTCCTAAATATAGCATTTTTTTTAAATTTTCATTAAAAGTGTCATTTTGTAATTGAATGTTTATAATTGTGTTGGTTTGTTGTGGCCATTGATTGCGTCCACAATCTTTCTGCTCTACTCGCTGAGTGCACCAGATTAGCAGCGATGAGTTATCTACATCCATTTATGGTACACTTAAATGTGGTGCCTGAATTTTACAACTGAATGGCTTGGAAGTGTCTTTGACGAGACGCGTTAGTGCTGTTGTTGCCTGGTCTTGGTTGCGGTTGGTAGAGTGCACCGACTTCCTTGGTGGCATGGAAAGTCAATGTTCACACGCTGAAATATGAGGGTTGTGACACTCGCTGTAACGACCTTCCTTGCTTCTAACCTACTCAAAATGAGTGTTAGAGTTTTTAAAAAAATGTTTGAACAAAAAATAATAAATTTTTCGTATAAAAACATATGCTACATGTTGTTACAAAATAGGAAAGTATAACAAGCGTGCGCTTTAGTTTTAAGTGTTGTGTGCAAAATAAGCACAAAAAATGTATTCTGTTGAGTTAAACTTACGCAACTCTTTGAGAAAGTTGGAATGAGCAGTGATATTTAGTTAAATAATGCTTCGCATGAGACCTAGAAATAACCCATAACAGCTCATTTTTATGTTTTCTTCCGAAATATCTAGACTTTTCAACCTGAAACGGGAAGATGGTAAACTCGAAAGATAAGTAGCCAGACCAGGGTCGAGTTGGAACCTTATATAGGCCCAGGCACCGGAAAAAGAGACCCCCATTCATTGATCGTGACTTTTCACAGAATGTTGCTTAGGGTGTTCATTTTGGGGCTGGGCAGGGGGGGTTGTATGATAGCAGCACTCTTAATGTTCATAGGACTAGTAACATTCACCTAGACCAGAAACACAATTTCCCACTGCAGCTCCGAACACTGAAAACCTACTTGCAGGCTTAATGTTTTCCACAAAGTGGAAAGATACTTTTTCATAACCAGTCATGTCTCAGACTCTAAGGATTTCACAAATCCCAAATCTAGTGGAAAGCCAAGAGGAAAAGAAGATGCTGGAATCTCTGGAATCCAATCTCGGATGTCACACTTGAATTCAAGAACCAGTTGTTGATGAATGTCATTAATAGGGCAAGTTGGAGTTAATGCCCTTTCCTTACACCAATTGTCAGAAAGTAATCTCTTGGCTCATTTACTGCTCAGTGGACTTGCATTTGAATTATTTTATGATGGATGACTTCTCCTGCGTAAAGTCCAGACGGGTTTGTAACTCAAGATCTGAAAGAGACTATTAATTATGGATTCCTTACCTTAGAATTACCCCCAGGCGTCAGACTGGATCTGGAGAATTTTTCTTCACCAGTACTCCTGCGAGTCGGTAGGTGGCGTCGGTCGACTCCGCGTTGGATGTTAGCGTTGTGATCGACAGAATGATATCGCGGTATCTAATTAGAAGCCGCCGCTGCGCGCTGAGGTCAGTTCTTTCTTTTTTCATGTCAGCCAGCTAGCTCAGCTCTCCCTCGTGAGAGCGGTACCCTTAGTCTTTTTTGACTAGAGTTTTTTCGTTAAAACTGTTTGTTGACCTCTTTTTTCAAGACTTTTGACTCCTGGTGCAAGGTATGTCACAACGAAGGACCGGCTTTAAACCTTGTGACTCCCGTCACAAATTGATGTCGGTCACGGACCCACATCTCGTGTGCCTCTGGTGCCTGGATCACAACCATGACCCGAAGTCGTGCTCCGACTGCCGGGCCATGAACCAAAAGTGTTTGCTGGAGCTTTCCTCAAAAGCTTCTCGAGACCCGGCAGTCAGCTCCGCACCACTCGAGGTCCTGGTCAAGAGGGAGGTCGCAGGACCGGTCGTGGAGTCCCCACCATCACTCCTCTTGGAAGTCTTCGTCTTCGGGTAAGTAGAAACACAAGAAGAAGGCGAAGAAGCACCGTTGCTCTTCGCCTTCTCCCTGTCCGTCGGCCGACTCGATGCAGGATGCGGAATATAGTCATCCGGCTCTGCCCATGGGGCCTCCGAGCTTCCCTCCCTTCCCGGGAGCCAAGGCGACCCCAGCCAAACTACGTAGCATTGTTGAAGCCCTCCACTCCATCTTTGGGCAGCCTGACTCGGCTGGGGGTTCTAGGACTTTGATCCTGACAGCTTCAGCTCCGGCACTGCAGGGCCCCCAGGAATCCAGTCCTGGATCCGGATCCGTGCCGGCCGACCTTATGACAGCTCCTCTGGCGCCAAATCCATTGGCGACACCTCTACCCCTCTGACGCCGGTTGTGTCCCCAGCCGGCGTCGACCCTGTCCTCGACATGGACACGGAGCCGGACCGACGATGGTACCGGTGCCGACTTGTACTTTTGTACCTCTGTTCTATCCTGGCGTTCCTTATCGCCCTGAGTGACAGCCAGAGGCTGAGGAGGACTAGGAGGGGTCTATTGACCCTCTAGCAGAGCAGCTGGAAGAACTGGACTGGAGAGAGGAACTGAGTGAGGCCAGTGGTCTGGATACATCCCCAGACCTTGGTATGCTTTCTCCCCTTACCGTAGCTACGGAGGAGAGAGCCTCCTATGCTGTGGTGTTGCATAGGACAGCTGAGGCCTTGGGCCTTGAGCGACCTACAGTGACAGTCCAGACTAACCTCCTGACTGAGGTTCTTCAGCCGGCAGCAGCCTCTTCAGAACCCCTGCTGCTGTTCAATGAGGCCATCACAGACATCCTTCTGGGCACTTGATCCAAGCCTAGCACAGGACTCCTGTGTAAAGGATGATTGTCCGATGCCACCTCACGGCCCGGGTGACCCCATTTTCCTCTCCCAACACCCTACTCCTGAGAGTTGAGTGGTCCAATGCTCAACATCCAAAGTCACGTTCCCTACTGCTCCCCCAGATAGGGAATCCAAGAAGCTGGATCATCTTGGGAAGATGTTTTCTTCCACCAGCTTAGGACTGCGGTTAGTGAACATCGCATGTCTTTCAGCTGTTACACCCACTCTGTGTGGGACTCCGTTGCGCAGATGCTGCCACAGTGCCCGGAGGAGCCCGGGCCTTACTCTCCAGTGCGGTTGCAGAAGGGAGGGATGCAGCAAAGTGTACCATTCGCACCACCGACTCGCTAGGCAGGACGATTTCAACGTCGGTAGCCCTGAGACGCTACTCCTGGCTGAGGTCCACTGGCTTCTCAGGCGATGTCCAATCGACTCTTTTGGACATGCCTTTTGATGGCCGTCACCCTTTTGGTGACAAGGTGGACAATGCGCTCAAGTGCTTTGAGGACTCTAGTGCTACGGCCAGATCCTTGGGCCTCTCCACCAACTCTTGCCCTGCGCAATATGCTTTTCACCCCTTTTGTGGCTACGGAAGGGGTGCCCCACCACGTTCTGCCCAGAGCCACAGGCCCGCGCAGGCTGTCCAGCCTCTGCAGGGCTGGGAATGTGGGACCCACCGTCGTGGGTCTGGGGGCCAGCGGGCGGGCCAGTCCACCAGTGCTCCTTCTGCAGCAGCCTCCAAACCTTCTTAGTTCAACCCTTCAGTGGGCAGCAGGATGTGCCATCACCTCCCCCACTGGCACAACATCACGTCAGACAGGTGGGTTTTGCAGATAGTCCGAAGGGACTACTTCCTTCCCTTCAAGACTACTACTCCCTCCATGCCACCTGCATTCCGTCGCATTGTTGTAAATGAAACAGCGATATGATTAAGCATTTACTGAAGACATGTGCTCTTCATGTCTGAGTTACGTTTTCTGCTTTATATTGACTAATGTTCAGACTCCATTTTGCTTAGCCGTCCGCCATCTTGTATGGCCACGAAGCCACGTGTTCTGCACGAGAAGAGTCTTACCTCTTCATTGGTCACTCCCGAGATCTGCCTAGCAACAGTCTATAAATAACCCCTTTGTGCGTTTGGTGCATGTCCAGACTTGACCACATCTGTCACTAATTAGGCTTTGCTCGAATGTGTTTTCGTGGGTCGCAAGAACTGTTAACTCCACCCATGTATTGATCATGTACTGAACATGTCCATATAAGGCCATAAACCTTGCTTCATGTTGTATCCGCCTACTTATGAGCCCCCCTATTGTGTATAAAAGGGGACCATGTGCACAAGTTCTTTGTGCTACTCTGTGCAATACTGTAGAGTGTTGCGGAGATTGTAGGACCACCTTTGAAGGTTAATAAACTTTGTCTTTGTATTTGCAGTTTCCGTGCCAACTTCCTTTTAACACTTCGTATACAGAAGGGCGAACCCTCTGTACTTGCGGGCCTAGCTGGGGCCTGTACCCATCAATTGGCGCCCGTCACGTGGGGCTCATCGGCGACTCGGATACTCGAAGGACTGGTCGTGACGAAGGAGTGGAACCTTGCCGGGGATGTGATCACTGCCAGCGGCGTGTTTAGTCCTGGCATCCCGAGGCTTTCTTCCTTCCCTTCCGAGCTGACCATCTGGGTGGCGCCGGTCCTCGACTGAGACCCCTTCTGTCGGTTTTGTCGTGTAATAGCCGTTTGGGCGGATTTGGAACTTGGCAGTTGGAATCTGGACGCTCTTGATTGGTAAGAACCGTTGTACGATACTTGCTGCGAGCTTTTGAAGCCTGGGTTGGCAAGGCTATTTGATTTGTGATGACCGGTCATATTTTGAAATAAGTAATGTGAAATATATGCGTTGCAACACATATAGGCAGGTAATGTGGAGATATTTCTCCGGGGTGGTTTGAATTTGAACGGCGCAACGTTTAAGTGCCATTTTTGGATAATATTGCATATTTTGCACTATTCTTGAACATGCCTGCTTTGAGCGCACTCCGTAAGTGGTGCTGCTGTTTTGGAAACCGGTTAAGTCTTGAGGAATCTGAACCAGCTCCCCCAGAGGGGACTCCTAATAGGGACATGTACGTGAAGCACGGTCTTTCCCCTATAATGTACAGCACATTGTGGAGGAAATATACCAAGAAGGATCCTGAGTTGCGATGGCCTTTGTATGGATCGTTTGATATGCGTAAGATTGAGTATGTGGAGCAGTGTATATGTAAGCGGCGTGCGAGACAAGACATGTTTGAATGTATACGATTGTGGGTGAAAGAAGTGCGTGAGCGCGAGAAACGTGAAAAAGCGCTGAGTGACAAAGAACAACAGAAAAAGGACCATGTGAAAGCACAGGAAGCGAAGCAGCGTGAGGAAAAAGAACTGGTGGAAAAACAGGAGAAAGAGCACAGGTTGCAAATATCGGGTCAATATGCTGTTCGGCAGCCTCTTTATCCTGTCCTTACTAATCTTGAAGATGATTTTTCTCTATTAGATCGTTCTCCGCCACCTTATGTTGGCCCGTCCGCTCCTGGAGTTAAGGATTCTGGATTGCTCAAGGAGAAGGTAGACACGCGGTCCATGTTATCAACTGATCGCATGGGTGAGCTTCGGAAAGTTTCTTTTCGTGCGCTTAAAGATAAACTATCTCTCGCTGAATTATTGACGTCTTTGGAAGGGTGGCAGGATAGGGAAAAGTTATACTTTGCTGAAGTTTTTTCTGATGAAGTGGTTACTGCTTTTCGGAAATATTCCGATGTTTTTGCGCCTGCTGATATAGTTTTAGATTCTAAAGCATTACGTAACGGTGTCCTTTCTTCCTCTAAGGTGCCTGATACGGTTCGACGACTGTTTGCGTTACGGGACGAGATGTTTGAACTCAAAGAGAAAGCGCGCCAAAAGAAAGAGGAGGAGTAGCGATCGATTTCAAATGCAGGCGGAAAGCAGTCGTCTATCGTTCATTCAGATAAGATTGAACTAGTGCATGCTAAACCGATGCGAGAGGCAGCGCCTCTGTACGTTCCTCCTAAGGGAGCGGGAACTAGTTCGGATATGTCTTCCCCCGATGCTAGAGGATATTTTGTGTATAATTGGGTTTATACTCCTTGGCATAGGGCTGATGTTATGGCATTGAAGAAAGCACTACCCGATCCCCGAAAGAATCCTGCCGCCTTTTATGAGGAAGTTGAGGGGGCTTTAAATTCTTGTACTATGACCTTAGCAGACATAGATTTGTTCTTTGGGCTTATTTTACCACCGGATATGTGGAGATCCGTACGGAAAGTAGATGATCAAGCTGTCTTTAAGGCGAAATGGTCTGACATAGAAGATGAGGATAGAGAAAGAAAACCCGCCCAAAAGCCGCCTCAGCTTATTTTAGATCTCCCAGCTGCTATTTTGACTAAGTTGAAAACGATTATCCCCCCTAAGAAGATTGATTGGAATATGTTAGCCTCATGTAAACAGAAGGTTGATGAATCCGTTTCTGATTTCTTTACGCGATTTGAGGAAACATTTAATGATTTTAGCGGTCAGTCACTTATGGATGATACGGGTCGACATCTTTTTGTTGATAAATGCGTGTCGAATTTATTGCCAGGAGTAGCAGCTCGATTAAAAGCGAGTGAAAGCTCTTGGACAACATCGTCTCCGGCATCCCTCCTGACGATGGCTCAGTATTATGAGCGTCAGGAACAAGAAGCGAAGGGTAGCGAAGAGAAAAAGTCGAAAGATTTAAAAACAAAGGTGATGTTAGCGCAAGTGTATGGTCCGCCTCGCCGGGGTGCTGAGAGAGGTGGAAGAGGATTTTATGGTCCCCCTTTTGGCCGCCCAGATGTGACTAAGGATCAATGTGTGTACTGCAAACAGTTGGGTCATTGGGCCAGGGATTGTCCGGTATTACATGCACAGCGCCAGGGGCGTGGCCAGGGGCCGATGAGAGGTAGAGGAGGTTCTTCGGGCCCTAGAGGACATCCAAATGATCGCGCTTGATTTGATTCTAATATACGGCCACGTGATGAGCCTAATGTGTTTGATCGACGAAACCAGTATCAAATGTCCAATTATGAACGCCCTGGGTATCCCGATTCACAACATGCATAGGATTGCGTAGGATGGGGGGAGGAATCAGTTGAAGTGCCAGTAGATCAGAGGTGTCCTTATGTTACGGCACATGTTTTGGGTACTACTGATAGGTTTCTGGTTGATACAGGAGCTACTCGTATCGCTTTGTCCAAACAATTGGTTCCGAGGGCTCCCCTGTCTGGCTTAACGGTTACATCAATAGGGTTCGATGGTACACCTTCACTTAGCCCATTATCAAAACCCCTTGCATTTCATGTTAATAAGTTTTCTACACCCTGTCCGTTTTTGCTTTCCCCGAACACGCCTGATAACATTGTGGGTCTGGATATGCTCAAACATTTCAGAGCCACAATCCGTTGCTCCCCTGAGGGAGTGCGTGTGATTCTAAACGATAACCATCCAAGGACAGGAAGGATGTGTGTGGTTGCAGAGGATACCGCATTGGCTTCTCTACCCCGCACTCTGTGGGCCACTTCGGATACTGACGTGGGACAGATGGTTATCCCCCCGGTACACATTAGGGTAAAGGAGGGAGCTGTGTTACCACGCCTACCTCAATATCGTATTTCGCAGGAGGGGGAGGAGTACTCACGCAGATAGTACAGGATCTTCTTAAGGTGGGGGTAGTGGAGGAAGTTCCATATAATGTCTGCAATAGTCCTATCCTTCCGATTTTGAAAAAAGACACTGATACTAGGATTTATCGTTTTATTATTGATTTGAGGGAGGTGAATAAGATCGTGATACCTCAATACCCAGTGGTTTCTGACATCACGACATTGCTTACTTTGGTCCCGCCAACGGCAACCACGTTCTCTGTTATTGATTTGAAAAATGCTTTCTTTTCGATTCCTATTAATCCTGATAGCCGATACCTTTTCGGCTTCACTTTGAATAATCGTTCCTATCGATTTTGTAGAGTTCCTCAAGGCTACACAGAAAGTCCTAGCATTTACAGTCAAGCATTGAAAAGACAGTTGGATTCCTTTGTTTTACCTGAAGGGGTGGCCCTCATACAATATGTCGATGACATCTTGTTGGCGGCCGATACTCCTGAGCAATGTGAGAAGTGCACGTTATCTTTGCTCTCCTTTTTGGCATTGCACAATCACAAAGTATCGAAGAAAAAATTACAATTCTGTAGACCAAAGGTAACCTACCTAGGTCACCTTTTGTCTAAGGAGGGGCGTGCACTCACATTAGATCGCATTCAAGCAATTTTGGACACGCCGGTACCTTCCACACAGAAGGACGTGCGTGCATTTTTGGGGCTCACTTCTTTTTGTAGGCAATGGGTATTGGGTTTTTCACACACAGTTAAACCACTGTTGGCACTTTTGACGAAAGACACTCCAACTCCCCTTCCCTGGTCAGACGAGTGCGGAAATGCTTTTCAACAATTACGACAAGCCCTTTGTTCAGCACCAGTGTTAGGCACCCCTGATTATACGAAGCCCTTTACATTGTACGTACATGAAAGAGATGGATGTGCGTTATCAGTTTTAGTACAGATGCACGGCAACAAGCAGCGCCCTTGTGCATATTTCTCGGCAGTACTTGATCCTGTCGCCCGAGCGCTGCCTGGTTGTTTTCGCTCGGTTGCGGCGACAGCTGTATCAATACGCCAAAGCGAAGGAATTGTGTTATCCCATAAGCTATTGGTGTTGGTCCCCCATGCTGTTGATGCTCTGCTGAATCAGACAAAGACGCAGCACTTAACTAGTGCTCGTCTAACAGGATATGAGCTGACGTTGTTGGCTCCTCATATTACATTGAAGAGATGCGCAACACTAAACCCAGCCACATTGTTGCCATTTCCGGAGACTCAGCCTGAGGCACAAGAAACACATGATTGCATCCTTGTAACTGAGGAACAGACAAAGGGTCGTATTGATCTCCAGGATACGCCCTTTACAGATGTAGATGGAGAACTGTAGGTGGATGGGTCGTGCCTGAAGCTACCAGATGGTACGACTTCAGCGGCGTATGCAATCACCACGTTACGAACAGTAGTGGAGACAGCATGCATACCGCAGAAATCAGCTCAAGCAGCGGAACTGATAGCATTAACACGAGCATGTGAGCTTAGTGTAGGATTGCGTGTGAATGTCTATACAGATAGCCGCTATGCCTTCGGGGTAGCACACGACTTTGGCTTGCTCTGGAAGGAGAGAGGGTTTCGAACGTCACATGGAGCGCAGATAATGAACGGAGAATTAGTTCACAACCTCTTGACTGCATTAACATATCCAAAGAAGATTGCCATAGTTAAATGCAATGCACATAAAAAGGTGATAGATAAAGTGGGAGAAGGGAATGCTCTGGCAGATCGAGTAGCACGAGATACTGCGATGCAGCCTGACTCCACTGCAATGTATGTTGTGAAGTCGCAGGCAGAAAGATGGCATGATGCTAGGAGACAAGTGTTAGAGATACAGAGGACAGCTTCCGATAAAGAACGGGAGCAATGGTCTACTGACGGAGAATTGGACGATGAAGGTTGTTGGAGAAATAAGCAGATGGATAAATGGAAGTTACCCATAGCTTTTGTACAACCTATGGTTTAGATGGCACATGGGCTAGCTCATGTTGGAGCTTCCGCAATTGTAAAATTGCTCACACAAGTTTGGGAGCATCCAGAGATTGCTAGCACGGCAAAGAGAGTGGTGCAGACTTGTATGATTTGCCTTAAGTACAATCCAGGAAAAGGGACACGAACTCCAGCAGGAGGATTTGCAACACCCACTGCACCTTTTGAAGTTTTGCAAATGGATTATATTCAGCTTGAACGCTGTAATAATCTGAAGTATGTCCTAGTAGTGGTTTGCGCCTTCAGCAAATGGATTGAGGCATACCTACGAAAGACAATACTGCAATTACTACAGCCAAGGTGTTATTGAAGGAATTCTTCCCTCGATATGGTGTTTGTAGATTGTTGTGGAGTGATAACGGACCTCATTTTATAGCAGACATTATCAAGTATGTCCTGAAAGGATTGGGAATTCCACAAAAATTCCACGCAGTGTTTCACCCTCAGTCTGCGGGATTGGTTGAGAAGTATAACGGCACTCCGAAGCTTAAGATAGCGAAAATACAAGCTTCCACTTCTCTGACTTGGCCGGATGCTTTGCCTTTGGCATTATTGTCAATCAGATCAGTACCGCATTCTCGAACCGGTCTCACGCCATATGTGATCGTGTTTGGACGTCCGATGAACATTTGGGGCCCACCGAAACCAAAGTCAGTGTATGATGTACCTTGTGTAATGATGAGTGATTATCTGGCACAGTTAACCGATAAGTTGGTCTCTATTCATCAACAGATTCGAGAAGCGCTCCCCGACCGGTCCACAGGTGAAGGCCACGATCTCCGGCCCGGAGATTTTGTCTTGGTGAAATCGTTTGAAAGGACGAGCAGCCTAGAGCCGAGGTGGTGTGGTCCTGAGCAGGTTTTGCTTGCAACGAGAACGGCTGTCCGGGTCTCCAACCGCAAAAATTGGATCCACTCTATACATTGTCGTAGAGTGCCACCCGGATTGGTGGAGCCTGCTGTATTGACCGACCATCGAGAAATCCTGACTGCGAAGAAAGGCCGTGCTGTGGACCCGGACGACACTGAGGAGCTCTTCCCGGACCAAGCGACCCCTGGAGTAAGAAGATATCACCTCAGACCGAGGAAGTGAATTTCTGAGTATCAAAATACGTTGTCAGAGCAGCCCCTGGGTTAGTGAAACGGAGAGCCACTGAGGCAAGCGGGGGGGATCAGCCCTGCATTAGTGTAGTGACACCCGTCTTGGCCCGATGGTGAAGAAACCAACCGCTGCCTAGGGGGAAGAGTTCTGACAACCTTTTTAGTTTCAGGAAGATATTGACATTTGTTTGAAAATGGAGAAGAAGAAAAGTTTTTGTGCGATAGGTTTCATTGTTGCTATGGCAATTGCTGCCATAACCACGTGGTTTGTTGAGGATGTGATTCCTGCCCGTGAGTTGCTTGTTGTGTCTACTCCAATGCCTGAGGAGCACTACTTCTACACCCTTCCATACCAAGAATTGAAGCATCGCCAGTCCTATCTGAATAATACTTTCATCCAGATGCTGCATACCCACGTTGCTACAAATGCTACGAACTGTTGGATATGTGGTATGATGCCAGCCCATCAGAAGAAAGGGGGAACACCATTTATACCTCTCCCTTTCTCACATAACGGCTCTTGTAGAGCATGGTACACTTTGCTTTTTGCCACACGAAAACCTACAGTGGGACGGTTACTTTTCAAACTTAATAAAGAGTGTCATCAGGATAAAGAAGGCTATCCACAAGCCAATGGGACAATATGGGAGTGGGAAGAATATCGACCAGACAATGAATTAATTCCCTACATCTTTACGAATACTAGAGACACTCATGGAAACGAGATTTGTAATTTCAGTGGCACAAGCCCAAGCGGACATGTGTATCCAAAGCGTTGGCCATATTCCTTTTGGTGTCAGTGATTGCATTGTTGTACTAAATATAGATGGACTAAATAACAGTACCTTTCTGGCCTCCCACAATACCTATTTTGTGTGTGGTAATAAAGGTTATTATCGTTTGCCCGCCGGATGGTCCGGGGTATGCTATGTGGCATTTTTATTACCCCCTTGTATTCTTAGCACCTGCGTCTTATCATAAAGATCTGAAGTTATTAAACAACGTAACCGTAAATAGGTATAAACGCACTCTATCTGTTGATGACGTTGACCAGACGGATACCAGTTTGCAACAGTATATTGATTTTAATCTAGGACTATTTTTCTTTGTTGGAGCTGCCCTGTATAGTAGGAAGGTTCGATGACTGACTAGGGTTGTAGAGGCTGTGACGAATCAAACTGCTGCTGCTCTCGGGAACATTACGGAAGAATTGCAGATCACTAGAATTGTTACATTACAGAACCGTATGGTATTAGATGTTATGTTAGCAGACAGGGGTGGAGCATGTAGAATTATAGGAAGTAGTTGTTGTGTGTTCATCCCTGATCACACACCATCAGTTTATCAAGCTATTAATAAATTGCATAAAATTGCTGCTGACATTTATACAGAAAATGGCACTTGGACCTTTTCTGGATGGTTTTAGACCTTAATTACTGCATGGGGATGGAAAGTTCTTGCTGGTCTATGCATTATTGTAGCACTTTTTTTGATTCACATGTTGTATGTGTATTCAATGTGGTCCTATGATATGTTCTCTATGTGTTTCATTCTGTATCCCCAATAAGAAAGCTGTTGCCGATGCCACCTATCGAAAGAGTATAAACAAAGAAATAACTGAGATGATGAGAATAGATATAAATGATGATTATCTTGATTATCCTAGCAAGCCGAATGTCTTCAGCAAATGCTGAAAGGGTCGTCTGTTGTAAATGAAACAGCGATATGATTAAGCATTTACTGAAGACATGTGCTCTTCATGTCTGAGTTACGTTTTCTGCTTTATATTGACTAATGTTCAGACTCCATTTTGCTTAGCCGTCCGCCATCTTGTATGGCCACGAAGCCACGTGTTCTGCACGAGAAGAGTCTTACCTCTTCATTGGTCACTCCCGAGATCTGCCTAGCAACAGTCTATAAATAACCCCTTTGTGCGTTTGGTGCATGTCCAGACTTGACCACATCTGTCACTAATTAGGCTTTGCTCGAATGTGTTTTCGTGGGTCGCAAGAACTGTTAACTCCACCCATGTATTGATCATGTACTGAACATGTCCATATAAGGCCATAAACCTTGCTTCATGTTGTATCGCCTACTTATGAGCCCCCCCTATTGTGTATATAAGGGGACCATGTGCACAAGTTCTTTGTGCTACTCTGTGCAATACTGTAGAGTGTTGCGGAGATTGTAGGACCACCTTTGAAGGTTAATAAACTTTTTCTTTGTATTTGCAGTTTCTGTGCCAACTTCCTTCTAACACTTCGTATACAGAAGGGCGAACCCTCTGTACTTGCGGGCCTAGCTGGGGCCTGTACTCATCAGCATGTCTGAGGATCACCTGACCCTTCTCCGTCAGGAAGTTGCGACTCTCTTGGCCAAGGGAGCCATCAAGTGAGACCCTGTGCCAGAAGTAGGTTGTGACTGCTATTCCCACTGCTTTCTGGTGCCCAAGAAGGGCAAAAGCCTGTGTCCTATCTTGGACCTCAGGGACGTCAACCGCTTCCTCCAGAAGGAGAAGTTCAAAATGTTGACATTTGCTAAGATCCTGTCTGCCCTGGAGACTGAATGGTAGCATTGGACTTGCAGGACGCTTATTTCCACATCCTCGTCCTTCCGGCCCACAGGCGTTACCTATGGTTCACGGTAGGCCACGAGCATTTTCATTTTACCGTGCTCCCCTTTGGCCTTACCAGCGCCCCTCGGGTGTTCACGACAACGATGGCGGTGGTCGCAGCTCATCTGCGCAGACCAGGGGTTCCAGTTTTTCCCTATCCCGACGACTGGTTGTTGAAGGCGAGCTCACCCCAGGCTGTCCTCACCCACCTCCAGACTATGTTGGACCTCCTGCATTCGCTGGGGTTCACAGTCGCCATGCCGTAGTCGCACCTGCGCCCTTCTCAGAAGCTCCTTTTTATCGGGCGGTTCTGGACACACCGCAATTTTCGGGCCTATCCTCCCAAACTGCGAGTCTGGGATATTCGGGCTTGGAGAATGACCTTCACAACGCGGTCGTTACACCGTGGTATGTTTACATCGCGGGCATTACAACACAAGTCGTTACGACTTGTGGTGGATGGCGCTCTAAGCGAAGGAATAGTATGATTTACTATTCCAACACCTTTCCTACTGTAACGTGGGCTGGAGTTGGAATAGTAAATGATACTATTCCTAAATCCAGCGCCCTCCAGCACAAGTCGTTGTAACAACTTGCGTTGTAACTAACGCGATGTAAAACACCGCGATGTGAATGTATGCGTTGCAACGTCATACATTCTTCGGGCTATGATACCGATGTTCCAGCCTCTATCCTGGATTTCAGTGCGGATAACCCAGAGGCTGCTGGGCATCCTGACCTGCATCCTGCTGGTGGATCATGCCAGGTGATATATACGGGCTCTGCAGTGGGACCTGAAGTTCCAGTGGGCGCAGCTTCAGGGGAATCTGTCCGATGTCGTCCAGATCTCAGCGGGGACTGCACATCAGTTGCAGTGGTGGCTCACAATCTAGGATTGGGTCAAAGGCAGATCCCTCTCCCTTCCCCAACCAGAATTCACAGTGGTGACAGATGCGTCCCTCTTGGGATGGGGTGGCCACATGGGAGAGGCGGAGATCAGAGGCCTCTGGTCTCCAGCAGAGTCCTGGCTCCACATCAGCCTTCTGGAGCTCTGGGCAATTCATCTACCACCGAAGGCAATCCTTCCTTCTGTCAAAGGAAGAGTGGTGCAGGTGTTCACAGACCACACTTCCGCCATGTGGTATTGCAACAGACAGGGCAGAGTGGGGTCCTGGGCCCTCTGTCAGGAGACCCTTCTTCTCTGGAAGTGGCTGGAACATCAGGGCATGTCCCTGGTGGGTCAACACCTGGCAGGTTCTCTGAATGCTAGGGCAGACAAACTCAGCCGCTGGTGCATGATGGATCACGAATGGCGTCTTCACTCTGAGGTGGTGCAAGGTCTCTTTCAGCAGTGGGGAGAGCCTTGGTTAGATCTATTCGCCACTGAAGAGAACATGCAATGTCAGCAGTTCTGCACGTTGGGATTCCCAAGGCGGCACTCGCTCAGCAACGCTTTTCGATGCGAGTGGTGTTGCGGTCTTCTATACGTCTTTCTGCCTATACCCCTTCTGCCCAGAGTGCTGAAGAAGATCAAGCGCGATCAGGCCCAAGAAATTCTTGTGTCTCTGGACTGGGCACAAAGACTCTGGTATCCTGAGCTCTTCAATATGGCCATCAATCCTCCCATCGGACTGACCCTTCGGGAGGATCTTCTGTCGCAGCAGCAGGGGCCGGTCCTCCACCCGAACCTGTCCATCTTCCACCTCCGTGCGTGGAGATTGAGCGGCGACAGTTAACAGCTTTCTACCTTCCTCCTGAAGTCTGTTATGTTATCTGGGCAGCCAGGCGTCCCTCTACTAAAACAGTATACACCTGTATATGGAACAGAATTGTGGCATGCTGCGCAGCAAAGGCTGTGGATCCCCTTTCTGCCCCCTTTTCTGAGGTTCTCCTCTTCCTGCTTTCTTTGGCCCAGCAGGGCTCTGCTCTGGGCACCCTCAAGGGCTATCTTTCGGTCATTACCGCCTTTCTTCACCTTCCTGATCAGCCTTCTCTTTTCAAGTCCCCTATTGTAAATAGTTTCCTTAAGGGCATTACTCACCTGTTTCCTCCTATTTCTTTTATAATGCCCCAGTGGGACTTGAACCTTGTTTTGACTTACCTTATGTGCCCTTCCTTCGAGCCGCTACATAATTGTCCTCTCAGACTCTTGACCTTAAAGTCTGTTTTGTGGTTGCCATCACCTCTGCTCGCAGGGTGAGTGAGCTTCAGGCTCTTTCTCCAAAGCCTCCTTTCCTTGCTGTTCATCTGGACAAGGTTGTCCTTCGAACTCGACCTTCTTTTCTTCCCAAAGTGGTTACCTCTTTCCATATAGGACAGACCATCACTTAGCCCACCTTCTTTCCGCTCCGGCATCCTTCTAAAGAGGAAGAGAGGCTCCACCGTCTGGATCCAAAACATACGCTTTCATTTAACCTGGATCGCACAAAACAATTCCGGGTGGATGATCAGCTCTTTGTTTGCTATGTGGGCGCCAAGAAAGGTCGGGCCATGCAAAATCAAACCATCTCTTGATGGGTCATTCTTTGCATTAAAATGTGTTATTCCTTGGTGAAAATGGAACCCCCGGGCGCCCATTCCACCAGAGCGACGGCAGCTTCGACTGTTTTGGGACGTGGAGTCCCCCTTCATGACATCTGCCAGGCAGCCACGTGTGCTTCATTGCATGCGTTCACTAAATATTACTGCCTGGATAGCCAAGCCCGGAGTGACAGCTTCTTTGGCCGTTCTCCAGGACTTCCTGGTGTGAACTTGGTTCGCAGACCCACCTCCGGGGCTGGTATTGCTGGTGTATCTATTCTAAGGAAAGGAATCCATAACTAATCGTTAATTTCAGATGAACAAGTTACTTACCTTCGGTAACAATATCTATGTAAGAAACTTATATTAGTTATGGATTCCTTACCGCCCCACCCATCCTTCCTGTTCTGCGAACTGATTTCTAGAGTAAGGGACTCCCTTGCAGGGCCCTAGTTTTATGCACTAGTGGTCAGTGTCTTGCATGGTTGTGTGCTTCTGGCGTGGAATGCCGTGTAAAGAACTGACGTCACCGCGCAGGGATGGCATCTAAGTAGATACTGCAACGTCATTCGGGTGATCATTGTAGGAAGGTGGATATCTGACTATGGTTACCCCCAAGTTTTTGCCTAGTGTCTAGCTGGTTTTTCGACTTAGTTGGCCTGAGATCCTGCCATTCAGGGTCTCAGGCTGTCTGCTCTCTATTTAAAATGGACTCCATGTACCCTAGGTACATACCCAATTGGTAAGGATCACCTTATTGGACCCTGTACAGTGTATCCAGGGCATACGTGTACCCTAGGCCTCCCAGGGGCTGCAGCATGTATTATGCCACCCCTGGTCTGGCCTTCCAATCAGACACAACTGGCTGATCACTCAGCTGGGGCAAGGTCGTGTATTCACCCCTTGCTTAGGTGTAGTATTCCTATACCTATCTTATATATAGACACATGTGTACCTATCAGCCCCTCCTATGGCAGGCCTTAACAATCCTGGAGGCAGAGTGCTTGGTAACATGTGAGATAGTGCTCTAGCATGAGCTGAGCCTGTCTGCAGCTTTCGGAACCATGTCCTTATAGCTGTTCTATGATATAGCCTACCATATACTCTTAAAGTGCCTTATAATCTTAAACCGTTATGGTAACTATGGTTTGGCTTTATCAAAACATGTCGTGTAAGGTGTCTAACACTTTGGAATAATACCGCCATACCATTTCTGGTGATGGGGATATTATTCCTCCCTTCTAGAGGGAGAGACATGTTAAAATCCTACTTTGCTGTTAACTCTGACCTAAGCCTCAGCATCACAAAATGGATGCTGCTGCCACAAACACGAGTCTGACCTCCTGCTGCTGGGAGCCCTCCCAGCCAGGGAGGCCTGGACAATAGGTTTCCTGCTTGGGGAGGTCCTAGCACCTCCCCAGACAGACTTTAGTGTATTGGGGCAGGGAGGGCTGAAAGGAATGAGACATGCCTGGGGCACACAAGGTGCTCCATGCATAGTCCAGTTCAAACCGGTGCTGGGGCACTCCAGCCCCAACTCTGGCACGAAACTGGACAAAGGAAAGGGGGTGTAGCCACTCCCCTTCCTGGTCCGACCCATAGGAGGGACCTTGCAGGTAGCCCAGCCCACTAGCCCAGTATATCAGTAGCTAGTTGGGCCCTGCTAGATTGGATTATCCTGAACCTGTAACTTGAACAGAAACTCTGGACCTTCGACATTCGACGAAAGAAGAAGACTGAAGAATCTCCCTTGTGGCCAAGGAGTGACCACCCTGTGCGAACAGGCACCATCAAGAGACTTACCCTTTGCTGAAGTTCTACGAGGGACCGACTGCAGAGCCTAACCAGAGCCTTGACTTCCAGACTTCTCCGACCCTGATCCACATCCACAGCCGAGCTGAGATCCGTGGAGGCGACGAGAGACGTGGGACCGGCTACCTGGGGAAAGTGGCGAGTATCTTCCAGCGCAGCTTCTGAGGCACCCTCAAAGTTGTGCACCGGGGATTGAGAAGCCCCAACCCCAAGCACCACCTGCACCGAAGATCAGCCCCCCACACTCCACGAGTCCTGCGTGGGGCCCTTCTGCATTTTCCTGCTTGCCGCGTCTGTCCGGTTGCTTGCCCGTTGGCTAGCAACCTTTGCGACGACACACCTTTGATTTTCCACTGCTGGTTTGGCTCCTCCAGACTGGCCCCTGCTCCTCTGCAAAAGAGAAGCACCCCAGACCTTCCTGGTCTGCACCAGAAGCAAGTCCTGCATTCTTCGTGGGTTCCGCTTGCCAAGGCTTGGTGAGTCCTAGTTCGACTTCGACGCCGCCGACAGCAAGAGCCTTCATGGGACAGCTCGCCTCCTGGTCGTCCTCGACGTATCCTGGTACCCGTGGCTGCTGCGACAAGCTTCACCTCTTCACCTGCAATCTCCCGACATCGCCTGGTTCCACGTGGTCACTGGCTAGTGACCCAGACTCTGTCCCTTCTGCTTGCAGGTATCCTTCCTTCTTGATCCCGGCCTTGGGATCCACCGGACACTCTTCACTGACTGCCTGTCAGCATCTTTCTTTAAGGCATCCATAGGAGTCGACGACGAAACCCGACGCAAGTTCACACCTATGCACCTGCAGCCCGTGGGCTAGGTAACTTGGGTACTCCGGTGCTCATCAGGGTATTGACTATCCTAGTGCCTAGTTCTCAAGTCTCGACTTCCTAGCTACTACAGAAGTGTCCTAAAACTGCTTAATTCTAAACTGTACTATTTCTATCGATTATACACATTACGCGTGAGTGTTTCCACTCTGCGCCTGAATCCCGTGGGCCTCCCACTTCCTAACCTTAGGTAGTATAGTGTAGCCCCAGCGATTCCCTAGGCCTATTCTATTTCCGTGACAGTGGTCTTCATACCACTTCTTTAGTATATGGTTTGCGTGGCCCCTAGGGCCTAACTGTATTACTTACCTGTGTGACTTAATGTATGCTTAAATAAGACTGTGTTGTACTTACCTCGAATCTCATAAAGAGTGCTGAGGGTTTGACTAGAATAAATACACTTTATTTTATATATATATATCTGTTGTGGTGTCCTTTCATTTGGTATTCAAGGGATTATATATGGTATAACAGCTGGCTTCACATGCCATTCAGAGTTTAGCCTAAGACTGCTCTTGTCCATGCTACCACTAGGATAGCTGGTCTATAAGGTTGACTTTACAACCAATCACCATAAGGGTTGTTTGGACTGATATAAGGTGTACACTAGAACTAGTGACATCATACATCAGGCCAACTTCTCACAATCATGACGCCAACAACAAACGCGGAGTCGACTGACGGCAAGTACGGATGCTCAGGGGTACTGCTGAAGAAAAATTCTCTGTATCCAGTCTGACACCTGGGGGTAATTTCAAGGTAAGGTAACTTGTTCGAAACGTTTAAACTCATCAATTGAGGGAAGCTGTGGAGGATCTGGCCTAAGTTCTCCCTCTGAGGTGTGAGAAATGAATCTTCCTCCACGAAGCCAGTACATTTGGGATTCTCTTGAGTAAAAGCGGAGACTGTAAAACTCATTACGCTATGCAACGGAACGGCTACTTTTAAACTGATTACGCGTTTGGGGTGTTATTGAAATTGGTGGAATAAATACAGAAGTGACCTTTCCTCAGGAAGGGCACCGACCTGCCAACCAAGAAGCATGCTGTAGGAACTTTTAGTTGGATGGTACATAATCCTCGAGTGTGTTCACTAATCACCAAAAGGCCTCGGCTCGTCAGATAAAAAGCTTACACTGCCTGTTGCCAGATTAGCCTGTTCCGCAGATCCAATCCCTGCTATCCCACAGCAACTTCCAAGTCGCTGCCGAAGCCCTTGTACTTGCTCACATAGATGTGGATCATGCTGTCCTAACTGGCATCCCTGCCCCTTCCCACCCTCCCCCCCCCCCCCCACCATGGTCGCCCTCTGGCCACGCTTCTTCCTGTTGTAGACTGTCTGGTTGGATCTAAACAAGCAGTGGTAATGCCAATGGATCTGGCTTATAATGAAAGTTCCATTTGTGTCATTGATGGGTTTAGGCCCTCAAATCTTCATACGTGCACTCTGCCACTCATCTTTGCACTCGCGTATTCATTTAACTTCCGACCACACATTCTTGCATTCACCCTCTGACACAACCACACTAAAACACACACAGACTCAACAATATGTGCAAGATAAATTAAAAGAATACAAAAGAAAATGTACTGCTTGTAAACAGCGGGTATATGCTTGTAGTAAAAACACTAAACATAGCAGCGGGTGTCTGTCTTGCAGAGGTATTGTACATAGTCTATCATTGCTTCAAAGTTAAAGCATAGCCGCCAGATTTAGAAACAACATGTTGGCCATCTTGGAATGGTAAAACAATGATCTGCTGTGGACAACAGCATTTGACAAAGGCAAGCAAGCCCCCCATTGGCACTTCCTGGAGATTTGTTATATCCTCTTAAAAGAAATTTAAAATAAAAAGCGAAGAAATGAAAGGAAGATTAAAAAAGAACAAAATTGAAAACTAAAGGACTGGCCATTCAACTCTGACATAGGAGCACACACTTTTTCAGGTGGATTTGCATGTGAACATCAGAAAATGCTACTGACCGATGTGAAGTGAACCATTACCCCATTGAGGACGTGGTCATGGATTGAAGCAGAGTGTAAAAGACCAATGGCAGAAGAGAGCTTATCCCAAGGCCCTCTGTATGTATGCAGATATATGCTTACATATATGCATGTATGTATCATTATTTTTATTTTTTGTTACAAGATCATGAAAGAGCACTAATCCTGTTAGGCCTTCCAAAGAGATTCTAACAAGATTATTACAGTGGGAATTTTCAAATACTAGGGTTTGTCAGAGGAAGTTACAACAGCAACTTCCTTCCAGGAAAAGGTCATCTGTGGCATTTCAACAAACAAAATACCCGTCTGCAAGCTTTAATACTCAGCAATAACAATCCACCCTCAGATACCTGTCAGTAGGCTTTAATATATAGTAATAACAGCCCACCCTCAGATACCTGTCTGCAGGCTTTAATATATAGTAATAACAACCCACCCTCAGATGCCTGTCTGCAGGCTTCAATATATAGCAATAACAACCCACCCTCAAATACCTGTCTGAAGGCTTCAATATATAGCAATAACAGCCCACCCTCAAATACCTGTCTGCAGGCTTCAATATATAGTAATAACAACCCACCCTCAAATACCTGTCTGCAGGCTTCAATATATAGCAATAAAAGCCCACCCTCAAATACCTGTCTGCAGGCTTTAATATATAGTAATAACAGCCCACCCTCCAATACCTGTCTGCAGGCTTCACTATATAGTAATAACAACCCACCCTCAGATACCTGTCTGCAGGCTTCAATATATAGTAATAACAACCCACCCTCAAATACCCACCCTCAAATCCCTGTCTGCAGGCTTCAATATATAGCAATAACAGCCCACCCTCAAATACCTGTCTGCAGGCTTCAATATATAGCAATAACAGCCCACCCTCAAATACCTGTCTGCAGGCTTCAATATATAGTAATAACAACCCACCCTCAGATGCCTGTCTGCAGGCTTCAATATATAGTAATAACAACCCACCCTCAAATACCTGTCTGCAGGCTTCAATATATAGCAATAACAGCCCACCCTCAAATACCTGTCTGCAGGCTTCAATATATAGTAATAACAGCCCACCCTCAAATACCTGTCTGCAGGCTTCAATATATAGTAATAACAACCCACCCTCAAATACCTGTCTGCAGGCTTCAATGTATAGTAATAACAACCCAACCTCAAATACCTGTCTGCAGGCTTCAATATATAGCAATAACAGCCCACCCTCAAATACCTGTCTGCAGGCATCAATATATAGTAATAACAGACCACCCTCAGATACCTGTCTGCAGGCTTCAATATATAGTAATACCAACCCACCCTCAAATACCTGTCTGCAGGCTTCAATATATAGTAATAACAACCCACCCTCAAATACCCACCCTCAAATGCCTGTCTGCAGGCATCAATATATAGCAATAACAGCCCACCCTCAAATACCTGTCTGCAGGCTTCAATATATAGTAATAACAACCCACCCTCAAATACCTGTCTGCAGGCTTCAATATATAGTAATAACAGCCCACCCTCAGATACCTGTCTGCAGGCTTCAATATATAATAATAACAACCCACCCTCAAATACCTGTCTGCAGGCTTCACTATATAGTAATAACAACCCACCCTCAAATACCTGTCTGAAGGCTTCAATATATAGTAATAACAACCCATCCTCAAATACCTGTCTGCAGGCTTCAATATATAGTAATAACAACCCACCCTCAAATACCCACCCTCAAATACCTGTCTGGAGGCTTCAATATATAGTAATACCATCCCACCCTCAAATACCTGTCTGCAGGCTTCAATATATAGTAATAACAGCCCACCCTCAAATACCCACCTTCAAATACCTGTCTGCAGGCTTCAATATATAGTAATACCAACCCACCCACAAATACCTGTCTGCAGGCTTCAATATATAGTAATAACAACCCACCCTCAAATACCCACCCTCAAATACCTGTCTGCAGGCTTCAATATATAGTAATAACAACCCACCCTCAAATACCTGTCTGCAGGCTTCAATATATAGTAATAACAACCCACCCGCAAATACCCACCCTCAAATACCTGTCTGCAGGCTTCAATATATAGTAATAACAACCCACCCTCAAATACCTGTCTGCAGGCTTCAATATATAGTAATAACAGCCCACCCTCAAATACCTGACTGCAGGCATCAATATATAGTAATAACAGCCCACCCTCAAATACCTGTCTGCAGGCTTCAATATATAGTAATAACAACCCGCCCTCAAATACCCACCCTCAAATACCTGTCTGCAGGCTTCAATATATAGTAATAACAACCCACCCTCAAATACCCACCCTCAAATACCTGTCTGCAGGCTTCAATATATAGTAATAACAGCCCACCCTCAAATACCTGACTGCAGGCTTCAATATATAGTAATAACAGCCCACCCTCAAATACCTGACTGCAGGCATCAATATATAGTAATAAAAGCCCACCCTCAAATACCTGTCTGCAGGCTTCAATATATAGTAATAACAACCCGCCCTCAAATACCCACCCTCAAATACCTGTCTGCAGGCATCAATATATAGTAATAACAACCCACCCTCAAATACCTGTCTGCAGGCTTCAATATATAGTAATAACAACCCACCCTCAAATACCTGTCTGCAGGCTTCAATATATAGTAATAACAACCCACCCTCAAATACCCACCCTCAAATACCTGTCTGCAGGCTTCAAAATATAGTAATAACAACCCACCCTCAAATACCTGTGTGCAGGCTTCAATATATAGTAATAACAACCCACCCTCAAATACCCACCCTCAAATACCTGTCTGCAGGCTTCAATATATAGTAATAACAACCCACCCTCATATACCTGTCTGCAGGGTTCAATATATAGTAATAACAACCCACCCTCAAATACCCACCCTCAGATGCCTGTCTGCAGGCTTCAATATATAGCAATAACAGCCCACCCTCAAATACCTGTCTGCAGGCTTCAATATATAGCAATAACAGCCCACCCTCAAATACCTGTCTGCAGGCTTCAATATATAGTAATAACAACCCACCCTCAGATGCCTGTCTGCAGGCTTCAATATATAGTAATAACAACCCACCCTCAAATACCTGTCTGCAGGCTTCAATATATAGCAATAACAGCCCACCCTCAAATACCTGTCTGCAGGCTTCAATATATAGTAATAACAGCCCACCCTCAAATACCTGTCTGCAGGCTTCAATATATAGTAATAACAACCCACCCTCAAATACCTGTCTGCAGGCTTCAATGTATAGTAATAACAACCCAACCTCAAATACCTGTCTGCAGGCTTCAATATATAGCAATAACAGCCCACCCTCAAATACCTGTCTGCAGGCATCAATATATAGTAATAACAGACCACCCTCAGATACCTGTCTGCAGGCTTCAATATATAGTAATACCAACCCACCCTCAAATACCTGTCTGCAGGCTTCAATATATAGTAATAACAACCCACCCTCAAATACCCACCCTCAAATGCCTGTCTGCAGGCATCAATATATAGCAATAACAGCCCACCCTCAAATACCTGTCTGCAGGCTTCAATATATAGTAATAACAACCCACCCTCAAATACCTGTCTGCAGGCTTCAATATATAGTAATAACAGCCCACCCTCAGATACCTGTCTGCAGGCTTCAATATATAATAATAACAACCCACCCTCAAATACCTGTCTGCAGGCTTCACTATATAGTAATAACAACCCACCCTCAAATACCTGTCTGAAGGCTTCAATATATAGTAATAACAACCCATCCTCAAATACCTGTCTGCAGGCTTCAATATATAGTAATAACAACCCACCCTCAAATACCCACCCTCAAATACCTGTCTGGAGGCTTCAATATATAGTAATACCATCCCACCCTCAAATACCTGTCTGCAGGCTTCAATATATAGTAATAACAGCCCACCCTCAAATACCCACCTTCAAATACCTGTCTGCAGGCTTCAATATATAGTAATACCAACCCACCCACAAATACCTGTCTGCAGGCTTCAATATATAGTAATAACAACCCACCCTCAAATACCCACCCTCAAATACCTGTCTGCAGGCTTCAATATATAGTAATAACAACCCACCCTCAAATACCTGTCTGCAGGCTTCAATATATAGTAATAACAACCCACCCGCAAATACCCACCCTCAAATACCTGTCTGCAGGCTTCAATATATAGTAATAACAACCCACCCTCAAATACCTGTCTGCAGGCTTCAATATATAGTAATAACAGCCCACCCTCAAATACCTGACTGCAGGCATCAATATATAGTAATAACAGCCCACCCTCAAATACCTGTCTGCAGGCTTCAATATATAGTAATAACAACCCGCCCTCAAATACCCACCCTCAAATACCTGTCTGCAGGCTTCAATATATAGTAATAACAACCCACCCTCAAATACCCACCCTCAAATACCTGTCTGCAGGCTTCAATATATAGTAATAACAGCCCACCCTCAAATACCTGACTGCAGGCTTCAATATATAGTAATAACAGCCCACCCTCAAATACCTGACTGCAGGCATCAATATATAGTAATAACAGCCCACCCTCAAATACCTGTCTGCAGGCTTCAATATATAGTAATAACAACCCGCCCTCAAATACCCACCCTCAAATACCTGTCTGCAGGCATCAATATATAGTAATAACAACCCACCCTCAAATACCTGTCTGCAGGCTTCAATATATAGTAATAACAACCCACCCTCAAATACCTGTCTGCAGGCTTCAATATATAGTAATAACAACCCACCCTCAAATACCCACCCTCAAATACCTGTCTGCAGGCTTCAAAATATAGTAATAACAACCCACCCTCAAATACCTGTGTGCAGGCTTCAATATATAGTAATAACAACCCACCCTCAAATACCCACCCTCAAATACCTGTCTGCAGGCTTCAATATATAGTAATAACAACCCACCCTCATATACCTGTCTGCAGGGTTTAATATATAGTAATAACAACCCACCCTCAAATACCTGTCTGCAGGCTTCAATATATAGTAATAACAACCCACCCTCAAATACCTACCCTCAGATACCTGGCTGCAGGCTTCAATATATAGTAATAACAACCCACCCTCAAATACCTGTCTGCAGGCTTCACTATATAGTAATAACAACCCACCCTCAAATACCTGTCTGAAGGCTTCAATATATAGTAATAACAACCCATCCTCAAATACCTGTCTGCAGGCTTCACTATATAGTAATAACAACCCACCCTCAAATACCTGTCTGAAGGCTTCAATATATAGTAATAACAACCCATCCTCAAATACCTGTCTGCAGGCTTCAATATATAGTAATAACAACCCACCCTCAAATACCTGTCTGCAGGCTTCACTATATAGTAATAACAACCCACCCTCAAATACCTGTCTGAAGGCTTCAATATATAGTAATAACAACCCACCCTCAAATACCCACCCTCAAATACCTGTCTGGAGGCTTCAATATATAGTAATACCATCCCACCCTCAAATACCTGTCTGCAGGCTTCAATATATAGTAATAACAGCCCACCCTCAAATACCCACCTTCAAATACCTGTCTGCAGGCTTCAATATATAGTAATACCAACCCACCCTCAAATACCTGTCTGCAGGCTTCAATATATAGTAATAACAACCCACCCTCAAATACCCACCCTCAAATACCTGTCTACAGGCTTCAATATATAGTAATAACAACCCACCCTCAAATACCTGTCTGCAGGCTTCAATATATGGTAATAACAACCCACCCGCAAATACCCACCCTCAAATACCTGTCTGCAGGCTTCAATATATAGTAATAACAACCCACCCTCAAATACCTGTCTGCAGGCTTCAATATATAGTAATAACAGCCCACCCTCAAATACCTGACTGCAGGCATCAATATATAGTAATAACAGCCCACCCTCAAATACCTGTCTGCAGGCTTCAATATATAGTAATAACAACCCGCCCTCAAATACCCACCCTCAAATACCTGTCTGCAGGCTTCAATGTATAGTAGTAACAACCCATCCTCAAATACCTGTCTGCAGGCTTCAATGTATAGTAATAACAACCTACCCTCAAATACCTGTCTGCAGGCTTCAATATATAGTAATAACAACCCACCCTCAAATACCCACCCTCAAATACCTGTCTGTAGGCTTCAATACATAGTAATAACAACCCACCCTCAAATACCTGTCTGCAGGCTTCAATATATAGTAATAACAACCCACCCTCAAATACCTGTCTGCAGGCTTCAATATATAGTAATAACAACCCACCCTCAAATACCTGTCTGCAGGCTTCAATATATAGTAATAACAACCCACCCTCAAATACCTGTCTGAAGGCTTCAATATATAGTAATCACAACCCACCCTCAAATACCCACCCTCAAATACCTGTCTGCAGGCTTCAATATATAGTAATAACAACCCACCTTCAAATACCCACCCTCAAATACCTGTCTGCAGGCTTCAATATATAGTAATAACAACCCACCCTCAAATACCCACCCTCAAATACCTGTCTGTAGGCTTCAATATATAGTAATAACAGCCCACCCTCAAATACCTGTCTGCAGGCTTCAATATATAGTAATAACAACCCACCCTCAAATACCTGTCTGCAGGCTTCAATATATAGTAATAACAACCCACCCTCAAATACCCACCCTCAAATACCTGTCTGTAGGCTTCAATATATAGTAATAACAGCCCACCCTCAAATACCTGTCTGCAGGCTTCAATATATAGTAATAACAACCCACCCTCAAATACCTGTCTGCAGGCTTCAATATATAGTAATAACAACCCACCCTCAAATACCCACCCTCAAATACCTGTCTGCAGGCTTCAATATATAGTAATAACAACCCACCCTCAAATACCTGTCTGCAGGCTTCAATATATAGTAATAACAACCCACCCTCAAATACCCACCCTCAAATACCTGACTGCAGGCATCAATATATAGTAATAACAGCCCACCCTCAAATACCTGTCTGCAGGCTTCAATATATAGTAATAACAACCCACCCTCAAATACCCACCCTCAAATACCTGTCTGCAGGCTTCAATATATAGTAATAACAACCCACCCTCAAATACCTGTCTGCAGGCTTCAATATATAGTAATAACAACCCACCCTCAAATACCTGTCTGCAGGCTTCAATATATAGTAATAACAACCCACCCTCAAATACCTGTCTGCAGGCTTCAATATATAGCAATAAAAGCCCACCCTCAAATACCTGTCTGCAGGCTTCATTATGTAGTAGTAACAACCCACCCTCAAATACCCACCCTCAGATACCTGTCTGCAGGCTTCAATATCTAGTAATAACAACCCACCCTCAAATACCTGTCTGCAGGCTTCAATATATAGTAATAACAGCCCACCCTCAAATACCCACCCTCAAATACCTGACTGCAGGCATCAATATATAGTAATAACAACCCACCATCAGATGTCTATCTGCAGGTTTAATATCAAATGTCGCTTTAATTTACATAGTCGGAGAGCAGAGGTAGAGGATATATTGAGACCAGTATTGGGTGAGACTGAGTAGTGTATTGAAGAGTGAATTTCTTTTTAATGTATTTATTTTCTTTCTTCTGCAGTAGGAGTTAAGTAATAAGTATATAGATACATAACTAAATAGAATGAGCATATATGTTTCCCTGTACTAATCCACCACGAATCCTTTTTGGTTCTGGAGTAGCGTGCTACTCGCCGTAAAGCACTTGTACGCCTTAGTCAGGAGTAGTAAGCGTTCTAGAATTACAGTTCTTAGCTGAGCCACACACATGCCTCAAACTGGCATCACCATCTCTTATGTCGCCCTCACTCCATCTGTCTTAAGCCTCCTATGAACACTGGATGGGCTCCCAGCCCTATTGAGCTGATGCCAAAGAGTGTGGTGCGAATGCAGGGTGGGGGGTACTGTGTGCCCATTGTGCTCAGAATTGTTTACCATGATGTCATATTGAGCTCCCGCCACACGGCTTGCTGTTTTTCAGTGAGTATGGCCTGTATCGTATCGGCACTGCGACACCAATGCCAGCGCCTCCCAGGTGCTGGTCTTGGTTCTACAGGCCTTCATATGTTTGTTGTCTCTTTGAGTATTGTGGACCTGATTGCTGTATGTTTCACAGTTCATCTGTCGCGATTTCTGCTTTCAGTGACCCAAATTGCTTTTCTCTGTGCATTATCGGTGTTATAGTTCTTATTGAAGTGAAAAAGTTTCTCACACTGTGCATCACTGCTACTCATAAAACGTTTTTTTTCCCTGTTGGGAGCTCATCAGAGGAGTGGGGCAGAACCATTGTGTGAGCAATTAAACACCGTGTGCAGTATCTGTTCAAAAAGAGTCTACGTTTTATGGGATCTTCACCCCGGGCGCTTACCTACCACCTATAGGAGACAGACATATGGCGTCACAAAAGTGTGTGGTGGCATCACTCCAACAAACCAGCATGGAGGTCCTTCATGTGTTCACCTCGGTTGTGTGCGTCTTCTCTTTCGGGTCACCCACTGCGCTAAGTGCCTGGTACCTCAGTATTTCACAGCTCACCTGGTGCCCCTCATCTGCATGTTCATGGGACCCTACAAGTTATGTCCCAATATATTAGGGCCACTGTAGCTACTCGTGTGGGCAGGTTTTTGGATTCAGCTTCAACCTCCCCATTGCCACCCGATTCACCTCAACCTCCGTGCAAGGAAGTCACCAAATCCCCCATAAAGCGGCAACACACATGCCCTGGTCACAAGCAGGATGGACCATGGAAACACCCTGTAAACCAGGATCAACAAAAAGCTCCCCCGAAGGCTGCAGACCATTCTGAACTCGACATCCAGAATCACCCTCATCCTCCCACGCCACACTCTCAGCACACCCACCTGAAGGGGCTCCGCTGGTTCCCCATTTACTAGCGCGATTCAAACTCCTCACCCATGCTTTCAAGGCCCCACATAACATTGGCCCAGCATACCTCAACAAACACATCCGCTTTCACAAACCTTCCAGGCACCTCTGCTCATCCAGAATACAGAAAGACAAATCTGGTAAGCCAAGCCTTCTCCTACACCGCTCCTAAAGCATGGAACAACCCACCACTGCACACAAGACCCTCGTACTCACTTCTGGAATTCCACAAAAAGCTGAAGACCTGGCTTTTCGAGTAGGCCCTCTAGGCCCTAGGTTTGGCTAGACTCAGAACTACTCATTGCCAGGATACCCTTCCTGGGTGAAAGTGCACTCGACACATCTGTGTTAGGTAACATAATTCAACTTTCTAGGTAACCAAACCCGTTTTTGTCACTAGGATGGTAGGGTAGGAGGGTGGGACTGCAGTTTTTGTTTAAGGTGCGAACGCTTCCAGGCCAGGCCTTTGTCTGTCCCACGTTGGTGCTTTAGAAAGGCTGGTTGGAGCCAGGTGCAGAGAAGAACAAGTTACTTACCTTCGGTAATGCCTTATCTGGTCGAGACTCTTTCTTGCTGCAGATTCCTAACCTTAGAATATTCCACAAGCGTCAGACTGGATCTGGAATTTCTTTCATGACCAGTACCCCTGTGTGACGGTCGGTGGTGATATTTGGCTCCATGTGGCGTGGTTGGCATCGTCCGCGCCAGAAGTGACATGCGCGGTGTCTATATAAGGCACCACCCCAGCAGCTGACAACCGTTTCTTTTCGCGACATTTAACGCCAGGAGTGCAGAGCGACGAAGAACACTGACCACCAGGTTGGAAAACTAGGGCCCTGAAAGAGGAAAACCTTGTCCCTAGAAATCCGTTCGCAGAGAGGAGACAATGAGTGGGTCGGCATGGAATTTGCAGCTAGATAGTCTCTACCAGATAGAGTGTTACCAAAGGTAAGTAACTTGTATAGAGACTTCTAGCCGCAGATTCCATACGTTAGTATAGATACCCAAGCAATACCTCCCTGAAGATGGGTCTGCAAAACTATTTTGTAGGAGGCTGACTCTCTATATTGTGCACGAAAACGAAGTACACTGTTCAGAGTCCAGTGGATCCCTTACTGGTACACAAAAGTAGATACTACTAATGCTGTATTTGGGGTAGTGTGGGCGAACGGTTAGGCTTATCAGAGGGAAGTTGAAGAAAAGTAGAATCTGCTTTCATGGTCACCCCCACTTTTTGCTGGTGTCATGTTTTTCTGACTAGTCTGACTGGGATCCTGCTAATCAGGACCCCCGTCTCTGTGCTTCTCCCCTATATTAGACATGGTGAGTACTTGGGTACACCCCAGATTGGCTACTGGTGTACCCTTGTAAGTCCCTAGTATATGGTACTAAGGTACCTAGGGTACAAGTACACCAGGGGTCTCCAATGGGCTGAAGCATGCATTATGCCACCCATGGGAAACCACTCAAATTGTGACTACAGGCCTGTCATTGCAGTCTGTGTAACTGGTGCTAGTACCACTTATGCCAGATATGAGTTTCCTTATATCTGAGATCACTGCACTTAAAACCTATAAGTCATCCCTAAGGGACGCCTTTCAATCCTGAAGACAGGGTGCTCGGTTATAAGTGTGAGGATGCCCCTCCATGAGCAAGACACCTCTACAATCCACCAAGTCCATTCTCCCTGGTTGTAAGTGCATTAGTCATTACAATACATAGAGTGGCCATATGTCAATACGTGATGGCTAACTCTAAACTGGCTGTAACGAACCCTGTCCTGTTTGGTATCAAACATGTTGGAAGTATGATTTCATGCACTGTAAAACTCCTCTGGGAGGCCCTGTGTGCTCCCGGTACCAGCCTGCTGGACCCAGACAGCAAACTATGGCTGCTGCCGACCAGAAACACGATCCTGCCCTCCTGCTACTGAGCCAAGCTCGAGCAGGGAAAGGCAGGACAATAGGTTTCCTGTCACAGGGAGGTGTGACCACCTCCCAGACATAATTTAGTGTATTGGGACAGGGTGAGGGCGCTTGCCAGAGCAACTAGACTGCTTTGAAGTGCCCTCCTTGCATACTCCAGTTGGAAGCAGTTCAGGGAGCCGTTGGCTCCCGCTCTGGTGCGAAACTGGACAAAGGACATGGGAGTATCCTCCCCACTGTCCAGCCCCTCCTGTGGGAGGGACCCCTGAATCGTCCCAAACCTTTCCTTAGGGTACTTAAGGGCTTACCTGTGGGTAGTTCCTTAGATTCGTCGTGGGACAAGATTCAGATCCGAAACCACTTCATCTTCAACCGTCTGGGCACTTTGGACTTCGTTGGACTTCGCTTTAGGAACCGAGGCTGCATTTGGGAAGACTCCTGCTGCTCCTGGTCTTGTTGTCATGGCAGTCTTCTGCATCGTCTGTGCCTGTGCTCCATACAGGTTCTTCTACAGGTCTGTCGACATCCAAGATACCTGAAGGAGTCTCCCTTGAAGCGAAGGAGTCACTTCCCTGCATCTGCAGGCACCACAACAAAGCTGACCAGTCTGCTCTTCCTGAACTCCTACGGACTCTGAAAGGTTCAGCAACACAGGTGGTGGTTCTGCAACTCCCCTGAGTCCTGCACTGTCATCATAGCAAGTTTGAAGCCAGTATCCATTGTCTGAACCGCTGGAGCAGTACCCCTGTGCACTGCGTCGACTTGCCGTTGCCAAGGCTTCTTGACTCTCTTCACCAGAGCTCTTCGGGCTCCAAGAAGCTCCAGCCTCAAGCATCTCTTGAAACCAAGATCTTTCCCTGCACAGCATCCTCTGCACTGTGGACCTTCATCCTTTGGTGAGCTGCTCAAGGTCCTCTTGCAACTCCTGTGCCCTTTGGCCCGTGGGTCCTCTTGAGGGTCTTCTTTGGGCTCCCCTGCTTGCTTGGGGCCTGCTCTGACTTACTTGTTCGTGGTGAGTCGGTTGGACCTTGCTGGTCCTGACTAGGGCTGGGCAGAATTGGCGTAAGGCCGCTACGTGGAATTATGGAAAAAATGTGTGGAAAATGAGTACACGTCCTGAGGGTCCGTGTGCCCGGGACAGGAGTCCCTCGTGCCCGGGCAGGCTCCCCGATCTCCCCGGCCTGGCTGGGTTGAGAAGCAGGGACCGGGTTTCGGTCAGGGTCTGGGGTGTGGGAGTCCCTGTCCTGCGGCCTGCCAAGTGTCCATCTGCCTGGGACAGGGTCCCTGGTGCAGAGCCCCGGTGCCCTACAAGGGCAGGCGGGAGCCCTACCGCTTTGGCTTGGCTCGGGCAGGCAGATGGGCATCCTTTCGGTCCCGGCCATCTGGTCGCACCTTTCCCCTCGGCCATCTGGTCGCACGCAATGCTTTCCAATGGGGCAACCAGATGGCTGGGCTGCTCTGGAAGTCCCGATGGGGGCTTATTTGCCTCCCGGATCCCAGCCAGGGCTCCAGGAGGTCGGGCACGATCGCGCCCAGGGTCCCCTGAGTCTCGCGGTGCACATGGGTTCCCAGAAAGAGGGGTAGCTTTCCTCTGGATTAATAGGGGCAGTATATGCCGGAACACCCCTCCCGGGCTGGCGGTTCTCTGCCGGGGACCAGATAGGCTATGCCCAGACAACGCAAAAACCAAAAGAAATGATGGACGGAGTGTTGAACATTGCAAGCACTCACCCCCAGTCAACTGATCTGGGTTTAATCCATCACCGTTCTTCAGCCCACTCTGCCACCCCAGTTCAGACATGGCCATATGCAAATCAGTCTGACCCTGTGCCTCATGGGAACAGTCCAGCCCGAACTGCCAAGCCATGTCTTCCCTGGACCGGAAACAAGCTTCCTAGGACCGGTTTCTGGCATTTCAGCCGTCTTCAGCCAGGCTTGCTTGAATCCAGTGGCAAAGTGAGCAAGGGACTCACGTCTGAGCATACCCTGCCAACTTATGGCAAACAAAGCAAAAACCAATGGAAATGATGGACGGAGTGTTGAACATTGCAAGCACTTACCCCCAGTCAACTGATCTGGGTTTAATCCATGCCCAGACAACACCTCCCCTCCATCCAGGGGCTCCCTCCTCCAGCCCATGGTGTGGCAAAGTGCCGGGGACGGGCTCCATGGGTCCCGGGCAGTCCTCCCCCAGGCGTCCGGGCCCGAGAACTCCGGCGGTCCTCCCCATGCCTGAGGTCCAGCCGGGGTCCCCGAACCCCCGGGAAGTGGAGCCCCCGAGCCCTGCATGGGCAGGCGGGAGCCCTACTGCAAAGGCTCAGAGCGGGCAGATGGGAGTCCTTTCGGTCCCGGTCATCTGGTCGTACGTAATGCTTTCCAATGGGGTGACCAGATGGCTGGGCTGCCCTGGAAGTCCCGATGGGGGCTCATTTGCCTCCCGGATCCCAGCAAGGGCTCCAGGAGGTCGGGCACGTTCGCGTCCAGGGTCCCCTGAGTCTCGCAGTGCACATGGGTTCCCAGAAAGAGGGGTAGCCTTCTTCCAGATTACTAGGAACAGGGTACTCCGGAACCCCTCTCGGCCTAGCGGGCCTCAGCCGGCAGCTGGACGGGACAGGATGCCGCCCCAGTCCTGGGTCCATCCCTCGGCCTGCTGCGTGGCAGGCTGCCCTGGATGGGTCCGACGGGCCCGGGGAGCCTCCCCCTGCTCAGCTGGGTCCAGGGGCCCCGGGGAGGGCAGCCTCCCCACCCCAGGCTCTGTCCTCGGTCCTGCTGCGTGGCAGGGTGCCCAAATGAGGTCCCAAGGGCATGGAGAGGCTTCCTCTTTGCCTCTGGGCCCGGGAGCCCCGGCTGGGTCCAGAGGCCCCGGTTTGGGTGTTCCAGCCCTGGGCCCCATCCCCCGGCCTGCTGCCCCGCCAAAGTCCCGGAACGGGGTTCCATCGTGCCCGGGGAGCCTCCACTTACTCGGCTGGGTTCAGGGGCCTCCCCACCCCGGGCTCCGTCCTCGGTCCCGCCGTGTGGCAGGGTGCCCGGGACGGGGTCCGGCTGGCCCGGGGAGGCTTCCCCTGCACCTCCGGGCCTAGGAGCCCCGGCTGGGCCCAGGGGCCCCGCCGGGCCCCGGGTCAGGTTCTCTGGCCCTGAGCCCCGTCCCCCAGCCTGCCGGCCCACCAAAGGTCTGGGACTGGGTTCTGTCCTCCCACTGCTCGGCTGGGTTCAGCAGCTCCCAGGCGCCCCGGGGAGGGCGGCCTCCCCTCTCTGGGCTCCGCCCTCGGTCCTGCCGCGTGGCAGGGTGCCCGGGACGGGGTCCGGCAGGCCCGGGGAGGCTTCCCCTGCGCCTTGGTGCCTGGAAGCCCCGGCTGGGTCCAGGTGCTCAGCTGGGCCCCGGGTCGGGTGCTCCGGCCCTGGGCCCCATTCCCCGGCCTGCCGCTCTGCCAAAGGTCTGAGATGGGGTTCCGTTGTGCCTGGGGAGCCTCCCCTTGCTTGGCCCCGGAGAGAGCGGCCTCCTCACCCCGGGCTCCGTCCTCGGTCCTGCTGCGTGGCAGGGTGCCCAGGACGGGGTCCGGTGGGCCTGGGGAGTCTTCCCCTGCACCTCTGGGCCTGGGTGCCCGGCAGGGTCCAGGTGCCCTGCCGGGCCCTGTGTCAGGTGCTCCAGACCTGGGCCCTGTCCCCTGTCCTGCTGCGCCACCATGGGCCCAGG